>NC_068959.1:7211590-7512727 GCF_026419915.1 Harpia harpyja
CCCTGTACCTGGCTCTTGCTGGGTGAACCCACTGCCTCCTATTTACCCACCGAGCTCACGGGGACCCGTCGGGGAGATGGCGGTCTGGGCATCAGCAGGGAGATGTGTGACTTTGCGGATGTGTCCAGCTAGAACCGACTTGCTCCCATGAGGCAGGCAGGCTGGTCTCGCCTTTGCTGGTGACCCTGTCTCTTCCCAGGCAAGCAGCAAGGAGTGGAAATGCCCAGCAAAGTTTTTTCTTCTTTGGAGTCCCAGCTGTCAGGATGGTTGGGAAAGAAGGGTCAAAGCAAGATGGACATGGCTTCTGGTTGTGCATTCACAGACTCAGCTAAAAGCATCGGTGACAGAGCCCGTCCTGGCTGCGCAGCAGGCGTGCAGCTGGCACCGGCTTCTCCTCTATCAGATAACTGCTGAAACTGTAGGAAAAATCTATGGGGCGCTCGGTTCCTCTGGGTCTTGCAGGGCAGAGGAGTGCGGGCAGCTCCTGCCAGCCTGCCTGCCTGCCTGCACGCTGGCTGTGCTTGGTGCTCCTGCCGATGGCAAGGGCTCTTGCCACTCGCCCGGCACGCCGGCCCTGTTGGGGGGGGGTCTGTGCACCCCTTGCCTGGGTTGGCAAAGCGGGAGGAGCAGAGGGGTTCATGCCCAGGCAGTGGCAAGGGACCACGTAAGCTCTTACATTGCCCCAGCTATGAAATAAATGGACTTTATACATGGGCGTGTCGTGCGGCTCTGTCCACACTACAGATGGTGTCCGGGTGCTTGTGCGCAGGATCTGAGATACTTTGCAGCCTCTCCAGAAACCTTCCCTGCGCTGACCTCCTGTACAGCCTTGGCTCGAGGTCCCCAGGGTTCTTGCCCAGCCTCTGAGCCCGGTGGCTGCAGCCCCATGGGAGGCACACTGCTAGCCTCGTCCCACGCTCCGGGGGTGGAAACCCAAATTTGGCTGCGATAGCGGCAGCGACCATCAGACAGTGAGCAGGAAGGATCTCCAGGAACTTTCTGACAGCGGTGACGGCTGCTTTTCTCCCGCTTGGGTGATCGGCATCGCTCCCTCCCGGCAGCCTCGTGCCGGGCTCTGGCGTGTGGCAGAAGTCCTGGGGCCGAAACGGCATCCTGGTGACTCACAGCGAGAAAGGTCGTGAATAATGAGATGAATCTGTCTGGGATATGGGGAAACACTACGGCGATGCTGGTGGGAATTGTTTAAATCCTATTTTCTCTGCTGGAAAGAGCAACCAGCCTCACGGTGTTGGAAACGCTGTGTCCCATCCCCATGCAGCTTGATCCACGGCAGCAGGCATCGGGTTTGCTTTTGGTGTTGGGGCTGGAGGGGCAGGCAATTCCCAGGGAAGCAGGACCTTGGGCGAACACCTCCCTCCCCAGAGAGAGAGCCCAGCATGGGGACACAGCCCCCGGGGAGCAGAAACGCCTGGGCTGGAGCTGTGGGCTGTGGTTGGGCTGGGAAGGAAGCTTACGTGTATTCCTTGCCTGGCCCAGAAACAAATTTCTGTTTGAGCTGTTGTCTCTCTCTCTCTCTCCCCTCTCAAGTTGCAGAATTTGAGGCAAAAAAACAGAGTTATTTTCCTGTTGTTCCCCCTCTCTTCCTCCCTCGCTGGCACGGCACGGTGGCGGCAGCTGGAGGAGATTATGGCTGTGCTGGGTGGGAGCAGCCCCGGTTCTGCCTCCCCCTCGTGCTCCACCCCGGTGTCCCTTCCCTGGGGACACCATCACGTGTGGGGACGGCCGGCGGCATCTGGCACCAGGAACTAGAGCTGAGCAGCTTCGCTATAAGAGGAATAGGGAAGAAGCCACAAATATTGGAGTGGTTTGAGAAGGAAGCCTGGTTTGGAGCCAAACACCTGAGGAGAAGCATGCAAGCCCCCTCGTCCCTGCAGCCATGCCTGGTGGCTGTTCCCACCTCCCCATGCCCCTTGTCATGAGCAGCCGGGGGGTACAAGAGGTTTCCTTTCACGGTAGGAGTTTTCTGGGAAGTTTCAAGCCCGTGGCAAACATTTCCAGGAAAGGCATTGCAAAGCCTTGGAAAGACATGACAACAACAAACAGCATAGAGCAAAATGGCGGTGGGGGGAGAGCAGGGAGAAGCCAGGACATTTTTAAAGCATGAAAATGGGAGGGATGGATTTAGACTGATGTACACTGTCAAGTTGGAAATTCCTCCTCGAGGACTAAGCGAGACAAGCAAATCCCCCCGCGGCCCTTGCTTCAGTGCCTGAACAGTGTTGGAGCTCAGAGGCAGCATTCGCGTGGTGTTTTGCTGAGGAAAAATGCCTTTTCCTGCCGGTTGCGGAGCGGGCCCTGCAGCGGTGACACTGTGGCAGGCAGGCGCGATGCAGACGCCGAGGTGATTCAGCATCCGCCGGGGATGGTTCCCTGCCAGCGCCAGTGGAGCTGGAGCGTGGCGGGAGCCGGCTTGTGGCCCGCGGGGGCTGCTGCTGGGGGAGGTGGATGCTGGCAGCCCCAGTGATGGGGTGATGTAGGATGCTGGCTCTTGCCTCACCTCTGGGCAGCGATGAGAGCCATGCTGGGGATGCAAGCACCCGGCTCGGCTGCCTTATCCCTGCCAGACAGGGAATGGTGGACCCTGTGACTTGTCAGGAAGGTTGTGGGGAGCCCCGGTGGCAACTGGGCAGCAGGAGCTGACCCCAAATATCTTGGGTGATGCGGGGGAAGCATTGTCTGGAGCAACTGCTGATACAGGACCCAAACGCAAGCCCCATGGCCCCAAAGGGAGGCTTATGGGGTCCCAAATCGCTCTCTGCGCTCCAGGCTGCAGCAGGGTCTCCGGGAGCACATCACAAACGTCACGGGCCGGTGGGCTCATCATCCTTCCCCAGCCTTGGGGTTGAGCAAATCCCCGCAGGGTCAGAGCACTTGGAGGGGCTCCTCATGCAGGAGGGGACAGCAGCAGCACTCGGTGACCACCCGTCTCCCCTCCCCTGCTCAGCAGCAGCGAGTCACTGTGTGCCCCCGTCCCCTTTGGGTGGGGGGGCAATGGGCCAGGGGTATTTTTGCAGGGGACAAATCTTTGCCTGCGAGAGGAAGGGATGGGGATGCTGGAGGGGGCAGCAACCACAGCCATAGCTCTGGGGGTGTGGGGGCACTCAGGGAGGGGGGGGTCCCTGTTCCAAAGGGTGCTGGGCACCATGCCCAGCGGGGAGGCTGCTGTCAAACCCCGGCAGCACCTGCGGAATCACACGGGCTGGAGCAGAGCGGCGAGGTCTGGGCGAGCTACGGAGGCAGCAGCATGGGGGAAGCCTTGGCGCTGGGGGAGCTGGGGCCTCTCGCCCGGCAGAGCTTGTTTTGCTTGCGCCTCCCGTTGCACACCTAGAACAAAAGTTCAGAGGTTGCCCCAGCATTGATGCCGTGCCAGGCTACCAGAGGGAAAGCAGCGCCGCTGCCAGCCGGGGCGATGCTGCCTGCTGCTGCCCGAGTCCCTCGCCACCGTCCCCGGCGCGCTGCTGGCACCGTCCCCGTCACTCTGCGTGGAAGAAGCTCCTTGCTTGGCTCTGGGATAAGCTCAGCCAGCAGCAGTATGTGGTCCCCACCTCTGGTTTCACATTCCCTGTGCTCACCATGGCCCTGCAGCCTGGCGTGAAGTCTCGGCAGCCCCCGGCCGGTGGCTCTGGGACAGCTGGGGAGGGTGGTGGCAGCGGCAGCATGGCGGCCAGGGGGCTGGAAGCGCCTGGCCTCCTGCCCCCGGACTCCTGCCAAACATCTGCAGCAGGCGGGAGCCAGCTCCAGCCCAGCTCTGGTGGAAAAACAACCGAGGAGGGAAGTTCGTGTGAGGGTCAGCCTGCCCAGCATGCCTGCCATTTGGGGTGGGGGTCCCCAATCTGGCAGGGTGGAGCAGCACGCTGCCCTCAGACAGTCTTGCAGGAGCCTCCGGCACCCTTGGCTCTCCCATGCTGCCTCTGGCATGGCACGGCACAGCAGGGACACTGGGTGACATGCCCAGGGTCCCATGGAAGCTCAGTGGCAGAGATAGGATCCATCGACTGTGGCTCATTAAATCCTCCCCTGTTCCCCACTTCCACCGAGGCCGATTCGGTGCCAGGACCCAAGGAGAGGGGACTTGGAGAAACGCGTCCCTTATTTTTATTTTGGCTTTAGGAAAACGCAGTTCAGGACTGGCTCAGCCTTGCCCTGCGTGTGGTGGGGATCAGGGACACAACCACGCTGTGCCACCACTGCACGTGCCGCACCGCTCCTCCCGGCCCCCAAGTCCCTGTTAACCACAGGAAAGCCACCAAAGCCCCACGCAGTCAATTAGGGGATATAATTAGAAGTGAGTGTCTGTTCCCTTGGTGGGAACTAGCGGGACAGGGAGCGCAGCCTCATGCAGCTCCCTGGCTCTGTCCCGGGAGGTGGCTCAAGCCCTGGCCGGGATCAGCAGTGTGGGCTGGCTGGGGAGCGTGGCACCATGCCGGGCACATGCCAGTCCCTGTCGGCTGCAGTATGCAGTGAGGTGCAAGCAGCGTGTGGGCCAGGAGCTGCAGTCCCATGGCCCTGTGGCCCCAAATCTCCCCAGAGCCTGGGAAGTGGGTGGGGAGGGTCGAGCCCCTGGTTTTGGCTCCCACAGGCTCCCCGGTTTTGGGAAGGAGCCGCCTCGTGCCACCCATGGCCACATCTGTGAGGGGTGACCGGAGCATCCCTGCGGCCAGCCCAGCCGTTGGCACGTTGTGTTGGGCTCTGGGCGGTCCCCAGGCAGCGGCTGAGCAACTTGGGGGTTTGCCTGGACCCTGGGGAGCACCCTACACTGCTTGGGGACCCATGCCAGGGCAGGGCTAAGCCAATTCTCCAGTAGCAGTGCCGGTTTAAAGCTTTGGGAAACGCTGCCCATGACAGAGGGAACTGCAGCTCCCCTGCTCTGTGGGTTCCCCGGGTGCCTGGGGGATGCACATGACCCCCAGCCCTCCCATGCCAGCCGGGGCTGCACTTGGAGCCTGACAACATCGGCCTTTCCCAGGACATGGTGTTCCTGCCGGCGAAGGACATGGGATGGGAGATTGCTCCCAGCCTCCCCCAAGCCCATGGCCCTGGTCTCCTTCCCTGGCGGCATCTCTGGCAGCCGGCTCAGTGACAGCACCCTGGCAGGGCTGCCCCTGCTTTCTAGTAAAGCCAAACCTCGTGCTGGCACCCACGGTCCCCCCCGGGGCTCACCCGCTGCCACCTTGTCCTGCCCTCTGTTCCAGGCCAGCCCCCACCCCAAACCGCAGCACCCCCCCAGCTCCCCTCCAGCCAGTTAATTCTGCCATCAAATAATATTTTTTTTGCAGGATTTCGGGGAATTTACACCTCACCACGGATATTTCCCTTGGAGCCAGCCCAGGGTAAATGTTTGCATTCCCCGGGTATGCAAACAGGGCCCTGGAAACTCCTGTCCCCAGGGACACCAAGGGCTAAGGGACAGGCTTGCCCTGCCCTTGGCCACAGTGGGGTCACCATGGGGCTACAGCCCCCCCAGCCCCGGCACAGCACCCCCCCGTGAGGGACCCTGCTCCACTACTGCTTCTAGGAGCACCCTAATTTGTTGGGTTGCAAAGAAGAGAAGCTTGATCAACCCTTCCCCACCCCTGAGCAGCCCAGCCGTGGGACCCCCCAGTGCAGCCTCCCCCGGGGGATGCTGCTGGGGCGGTTGGGTCCCTGCTCGTCGGGTCCCAGCACCCCACTCGGGGATGGCTGTCACCTCGGCTGGGTGCCCTGCGCAGGTTGGGGACATCACCTGCCACCTCTCCCACACCGTACGGGTTTTAATCCCCAGGTCCTTGCTTCGTAATAACGCATTGCATAAACGCTCGGCACACGCGGCTGCCCCGCGTGTTGGCGGCTGTCCCACGTCCCTGCCACGCCGAGGTGCCAGCATGGCACTGTCACCCCCCCCTCCTCCCCACATATCCCCCCCCCTTTCCCCGATGTCCGTCCCAGGGACCACACGGTTAACGCAGCCCTCGGCCCGTCCTTCCCCCCGGCGACTGGCTCCCCCCCCCGCTCAGCCCAGCAGCTATTTCTCGGCTGTCGGGCTCGGAGGTGGCAGAAGGCGACAGGGAGAGGGGGGTGTGTGTGTGTGTCCCGTGTCCCCCCCCCCCCCCGCTTTCCCCCGGGGCTGTGAGGTGGGTGCCCGCACCCCACGCCCGCCCCGGCCATGGGGGGCTGGTGCCGCAGCGCCTGGATTTTGCCCTTTTTCTTGGCTGGGCTCGTCCAGCCGGGGCAGAGCCAGGAGAGGGAGAAGGTAAGAAAGGGGGGGGGGACGGGGGGGAGACCCCCCACGGGGGTTGCGGGGGGGTGGGGGGTGGCACCCTGGGGGACCCGCCTGTCCCCAAGGCTTGCTGCTGAGCACCAAGGGGCAGGAGTGGGGCACGGTGGCCCTGTGACACCCCCCCCCCGCCTCAGTCCTGGTGCCTGGATCACGGGGGGGGGGGATTTTTCTGAGCTAGTTCTTGCAAAGGGGGAATTGCTGGTCTGGGGTTGGGGACAGAGCCTCGTCCCCCCCACCCAGTGACCCCCGTAGGAGCAGAGCGCGGGGCTTTTGTTCCACGCACAGTGTCCGGGGGGGTGCACCCATGTTTGGAGGGTGCGGGGGCCGCTGCGTCCCCACACCCTGATGGGCAGAGAGCAGTGGGTGACTGTCACCCCCAGTCCCCGGCCAGCCTCCCCACCCCGGGCGGGCAAAGCAGAGCCCTGCCGCCAGGATCCAGCCGGCCCCATGGAGGCTGAGCTCCCCGAGCTGAGCCCCTGTGACTCTATCATCTGCCAGCTCCCAAAATAGCCCATCAGTGGCACTTGGGTGAGTCTGGGTCCCCTAATGGGAACAGGAGATGGGCTCCCCTGGGTTAAGCCCTGCAGCACCGCAAGCAGAGGCTGCTCCACCCTGACCCTTCCCTGCATGGGTCTGATCCAGCCCTGATCCCTCCTGGGCCCGGGCTTGGCCACGGCACAGAAGCCGGTGCCACTCCTGGGCACCCCAGCCACCCCCGCCTCGGAAGGGTGCATGCAGGGGTGGTGGGGTCCTGCCCACCCGCGGCCCCGGGGAGGCTGGGACTGGTGTCCCCCTGTACCGGCACACCAGCTCAGGCTGTTTTCCAGCCTCTCGCCTTCCTGCCTGACCCTGGCCGGGTAAACATCCCTCCAGCTGCAGCCAGCCCCGCTGGCCGGGCGTGCAGACGCGTGCATACGCATGTGCATGCCCAAGCCAGCCTGTCCCACGGCTGCGACCTTGGCATGCCGGAGCCCGGCTGCTGCCAGCACCATTCGGGGCAGGAGACACGACGCTGGCCGCTGCCATCTCAGCCGGCGCCAGGGCTAGACCCGCTGCTCCGGTGGGCGCGGGTGGCCACGGGGCAGGTGAGCGGGGTGGGTGGCAGCCCCCGCTCTGGTCCCATGGGATGTTTCTCGCCCCACAGGTGAAATGCTACAACTCGGTGCAGGGCACCATCTACGACTATGGGGCCCTGACCCTCGACGGGGACGAGTATGTCCCCTTTAGGAACTACGCGGGGAAGATGGTGCTCTTCGTCAACGTGGCCACGTACTGAGGCCTCACCCTGCAGTACCTCGGTAAGGGTCCCGCGGGGCACAGGCACCCCAGGGGACAGGGCAGGCAGCCCAAGAGCAGACGGTGTCACCCAGGCGTGCAGCCCTTGGCAGGTCCCCATGGTCCGTCCTGCCGCAGGGAGCTGGGGGAAAAGGGCAATGCCTGCTCCGCAGGACCTGGCCCGGCTGGGGATGCTCCGAGGGGGGGTTGGTGCAGGTGTGGGGGTAAGCCCTGTCCCCTGCTAACCCATCCCTGGCTCTGCTTGCGTGCAGAACTGAATGCACTACAAAACGAGCTGGGGCCCTACGGGCTCGTTGTCCTGGGCTTCCCCTCCAACCAATTTGGGAAGCAGGAACCCGGCCAGAACTCAGAAATCCTCCCTGCGCTGAAGTGAGTACTTCATTTTTGGGGTACCCAGCCAGGCAGTGGGTACATAGGCTGCAGCTCCTACTGGCTGTGGCCCCCAAAAGCACAGGGCTTGCTACCCCTGTGCAGCACCGAGAGTTGCCCATTGCATGACACCCTGCCCACCCTCCCCTTGCAGGTATGTCCGGCCAGGGGGTGGCTTCGTCCCCAACTTCCAGCTTTTCCAGAAAGGGGATGTCAACGGGGCCAAGGAGCAGAAGGTCTACACTTTCCTGAAGGTGGGTGCCATGGCAAGGGGGGACAAGGGGGCAGCACCCAGGTGGTTTTTTTTTGGGGCAGAGGGCAGCAAGGCAGTAATGCACTGGCCCCCATTGCAGAACGCCTGTCCCCCGGTGGCGGAGGAGTTTGCAAACCCCAAGAACCTCTTCTGGGAGCCTCTGCGGAACCACGACATCAAGTGGAACTTCGAGAAGTTCCTGGTGGGCCCCGACGGCGTGCCTGTCATGCGCTGGTACCATCGCACCAACATCGCTGTTGTGAAGAACGACATCATCGCTTACATGAGGCAGCAGCAGCAGGAGCAACAGCAGCAGCAGGGCCAGTAGACGCTGGGGCCGCCGGCCTGAGGGGTGGTTTCTCCCCCCTGCCGGCATCCCCCCTGGCTGTTGCAGGGCTGCTCCCCATCTCATCCCCTCCCAGGATGCTCCCCAGCACCAGGAGCCGAATGCCAAGCCAGCACGCTGCTCCCTCCCTCGCTTTTGTCTCTGACACCCCCCAGCTGGGATACTGGGCTGAGCAACCCGGTGCAGAGACCTCAGCGATAGGAGGGGGACATTTCCAATAATCCCTTGTCCCACCTCCATCCCCAGCGGTGACATCTCCTCCTGGCCCCCAGCTTGCCCCCCTGCTCCGCCATCCCGCCTTGCCGGGCAGTGGGAGGATGCAGGGGCCAGCCGCCCCCGGAGCAGAAGACCACGTCTCCATGAAGGCTTGGCCCGAAAGCCCCCGGCGCGGGCTGGGCCTGGCCTGATCCTGCCGGGCACGGAGCAGCTCTTCAGTGCATTCAAGCTGCCCGCAGTCCCGGCGTAGAGACGTGCTCCTCTCCCAGCCGGGGGCAGCCAGCCCCTCACCCCCCACCATAAAAATGCCAAATAAAGACTCTGCAAATGTACAGCCCCGCTTCTTGGCCAGGGGTGGAGGGAAAGAGGCAGGGGCATAGCAGCCAGCCTTGGGAGTACCAGCAGGGAAGGATGGCTCCCAGCTGGAGAAATTCATTTTCTTTTAGGATTTATCATCACAGTCCAGCATTTGGGGAGAGGATGGGGCAGGGGGGGTGTCAGTGCAGAGCACAGGGAGGCAAAAGAGGCTAGGAGCAGGGACCAGCCCCCAGCAAGGAGCATGCGGGAATGCCATGCCTCCTGCTGTCATGCGTGCGACAGCCACGCTTACAGAAATAGGGTGGTTGTTTTTGGTTTTTTTTTTTCCCCCTTCCAGACTTGTTTTCCTGGAGCAAGATTTGCTCTGTGCAATGTGGAAGACTGGCCCCAAGGCCACTGCTGCAGGCAAAGGCAGAGGGGGGAGCAGGGGAACAGGGGTATCCCTGCTCTGGCAAAGGTGGGGGGCAGGAGAGGAGAGGGGCTGAGCCCAGCACCCAGGGGAGGTGGGGGGCACGCACTTGGAGCAATAGATCCTGGGGTGCCCACACAAGGTTTAGGTTCCCCTTGTGCTCGCTCTGGCCCAGCAATTGCACCTGAGCACATGGGGAGCAGCAGCCCTGGCATCCCTCCTAGTCCCCACACAGAGGCCGCCCCAGGGGAACAGCTTTCAGGATAAAACCAGAGAGACTCAGCTACACTTCAGTCCTTAAATAAATACAAAGACACCAACCACCCTCAGCCTGGGCCATGGCTGCGACAGGCACCCGCCTGCGAGCACAAGATCTCCCACCGCCGGGAGTCCCCGCCGTCACCCACTCCTCCTCCAGGGCCTGAACCGGGGCAGCTCCTGGCACACTCCTGGGAAACGCCGGCTCCTCTTCCCTTGAAGACCTGGCTCAGGTCTACAGCAATGCCAGGGCTGACGCCTCGTGGGGAAGGGGATGGCCGCAGGGGACTGACTCTGCATTGGCCACCACCACGATGGCACCTCCGGTCCCTCCTTCACACTTTCCTCACGGGGATGCGCTGCCGAGCCGCTCCAGGCCACGGGTACGGCCACGTCCACCGCATGTCCGCGCACAGGGATGGGCAGCCGGAGGAAGCTCCTAGATATATACACACGGGCACACACACACACCCTACTCCTCTTCTGCTGGTATTGCAGCGCAGCTGGTCCTTGGCGTTAGGGCAAACCGGGACCTGCCTGTTCTGAGACATAAGACAGGGGTGGCACGGGGTGAGCACAGCTCTTCGTGCCCAGACGAGCCCCACGGGAGGGATGCCAGCCATGGCGTGGCCATTATTCCTGAGCACCAATTGCCATAACCCCACGGGCTGCTGGGGCTCAGGTTTGTCTTCAGATGCTATGGGGGGATGCAGCAGGGTCCAACCCAACAGCAGAATCATCCCCCTTGGCTGATCAGAGGTGGGGGCTGAAGGGAAATGGCCACTGCCTGGCAAGCTGTCCCCCCATCCCTCCCCTAAGTGCTCAGCCAACCACCCAGGGTCTCAGGGTGAAGCACAGGGTACTCCCCTCACCGAGGGTCCAAGCCTTACCCAAGTCCTTGGGGACCGGTTTCACCCCGGCCACTGCTTGGGCGTTCTGGCTGCGAGCCATGGCGCAGGGCGGGCGCCAGGGGTACTCGGGCTGCAGGAGGAGATGGAACAGAAACGGTGAATTACCAGGGATGTGAATCATGAGGCTGCGCTCCGTGTTCGATTGCCAGGGCATGAGGAGGAGGAGAAGGGAGAGGGAGAGGAAGAGGGCTGAGCATTCATGTGCCAACAGGACACGTGTGCTCAGCTCCCTGCTATGTGATTCAGTGGCCTTGGAGGAGCCACTTGCTCAGCAGCGAGCCCCAGACCTGCTCGCATGGGACCCTCTGCTCCCCCTTTGTGCTGGCACAGGTAGACACTCACCGGGGAAAAATGGTGGAAGTTTTGTCCCGGTGTGTGCTCGCCCGGCATCGCTGGCGGGTATCGGATCTGCTGCCACTCATCAAAGCCGTGGTACACGGGGTGAGCCATGGGGGGACTGTACTGGTACTGGTACATGGGGCAGGCAGGGCCCAGTGGCCCCGGCTGTGGCTCAGGGTGCAGCCTCTCTCCAGAAGCCTGCAAGGAGCCAGGGGAGATGCTGAGGAGACCCCCAAGGGCAGCCCACCACCACCCACCGTCACCCGGTTCGGAGCTGCCCCTCCAAGGGGAGACGAGGGGCTGGGGCCAGGGCTGCAGCCCCCAGCCCCTCTGCCCAAGAAAGGTTTTTCCCCCATCCCCACCTGTTTGTGCTGTTTCAACAGCTTCTTCAGCTTCTCCTTCTCCTCCTTCTCCCTCTGGCAGTCATCCTTGGAGGCTCGCAGCTGGGAGCAAGGGGGGTTAGTGCAGAGCCCACCCTGCCACCCTCTGTGTCCGTGGGGTGAGGGTTGCTGCAATACCCTGTGGGAATGCCCACGCCAGTCCCCCCCATCAGATCCCCAGGAGAGGGGCAGAAAGATGAGACAAATGAAAGGAGATGCTCTGGCAGGGACAAGCAGCAGCAAAACCACCTCTCTGGCCTTTCTGTCCCCCTTCAGCCCCTACTCTGAGATGGGTACGGGGGCTGTGACACTGAGGATGAGCACCTCCGACACACTCGGGGTGGACACAGGGCTCCCAGTGCTGCCGGCGGCACCCAGCGCTGCTCACCTGGTTGTTGGAGATGACCAACTGCTTCTGCAGCTTTTCCAGCTGCTGCTTCAGCTCTTCCTTCTCCTCGTTCATCCTCTCCCTGTCACTCCGCTCCCGCTGGAAGTCCTCTTCAAAAATCTTCACCTGGCAGGAGGGAGGGATGTGGGTGCACCTGGCTGAGCGCAAACACCTTCCCCAAGCACTTGCCGTCACCGCGTTGCCATCCCTGATCCCACCAGCTACGCCAAGCCCCAGGCACATGGGTTGACATGATGGCCCATGGCTGTGGTCCTTCCAGCTGAAGGGCCTGGAGGATGCTGAGCTCGGTCCCCCACCCCACCACCACAGCACTGACACCCACCAGGGTTGCTGGGGCTGCTCCTGGCCACACCAGGCTCTTTGCCAGGGAGGTCCAGGCCATGGAGCTCCCTCCCTGCCTCCAGCACCTCCGTCTCCTGCCCTACCTGCTGCTTGAGTAGCTCGTTCTGGGTCAGCAGCTCCTGCTGCGGCACCTTCCCTGCTGGCTCCATGGTGCTGGCAAAGATGGGTGGTGGAGAGGCCTGGACATTCAAGGCCTCCTCTAGCGCCTAGAGTGGAAGAAAAGAAACAGGGAGGAGGGTCAGAGCAAAGTACTGTGCCCATGACGTCTCTGGAGGACCACAGGCATGTGCCCAGCATGGGAAGCAGGTATAACTGGGCAAGAGCAAGAGGGACTACAGACCCACCCCAAACCCCCTTTCCTGGGAGCCTAGAGGGATGTGGTGGTCATCATCTGACACGAGCACCTGCCTGAGCCAGGAGCTGGGCAGGAGGGGGTTGATCAGGGTCAGTTTTGAATTTGAAAGAGGAGAAGAGGCTGGAAAACATAAAAGACATTTTGCAGGGAGGGGCTGTGCCCTGGCCCCCACCTTGTTCAACCTCTGGATCTCCTTTTCCTGGTATTCCCGCTGCCTGGTGACTGGAGCCAGCTGCTCCTGCAGGAACCGCATCCTCTGCTGCAGGTCCCTCACCTCCATGGCCAGCCTCTCCTTCTCCGCCTGCAGGACCCGGCAGGGAGATCAGCTAGGGCAGAGCGATAGGGCCAGCAGCTCCCCATCACCCTTCCCGAGGGACTCGCCTCCTCTGTTTCGATCCGGGACTTGGCTAGGAGCAGCTTGCGGTCGAAATCCCGTTGCTTTTGCTCCCGCTCCGACTCCAGCTCAGTCAGTGCCCTGCGGGCCTCAGCCAGCTCCTGGTGCAGGTCCGTGACCTGCCGGGAGGGAGTGGGGATGTTGGCCTGCTCAGAAAGACCCACACTGCGGGGGAAGGAGGTGCAGGCAGCCCCAAAAACCTTCCCCTGCACCTGGTCTCTTCCAAGTTCCCCCCGGCCAGCAGCCAGAAGAGATGTGCCCCCCAAGCACTCAGCCCTACCTTCTGCTCGTACTTCTGCTTCATGGCTCGGAAGTGCTGATCCCATTGCTTATTCACCTCCAGCAGCTGCGGGGAGAGAGGGGTGGCTGAATGGGAGCCCGACCCCTGCCCCAAGCCAGCCGTGGCAGTCCCCAGCAGCCTGCCGTCGCAAAAGCACCTCGGGGACCAGCTGGATGGAGATCCCAGCTCCAGCAGTGCTTCCCTGCAGCTCCGCAGCCCTGCCCCGGTCTCCCCATGCCATCCCATGCGCCCCCGCTGCCCGTTTCCCCCCCCTCCTTGGCAGTGCCTCCCTCCCAGCCTGGTCCTCACCTCCCTGCGCTGGTGCTCCAGGATCTTCACCTTCTTCTCCTTGGCCTCCAGCTCTCCTCTGCCCGGCGCCTTCTCCACCGTGGCCCCGCTCTGCTGGACGTGCACGGGCGGACCCTCAGGGCTTTTGCGGAGGCTGTGCCCAAGGCCGGCTAAACTCTAGCCGGTTCCCCTCCCATGGCTTCCCCCATCCCCTCAAGACCCTGAGAAGTCCTGCTGGTCATACTGGGACAAACTGGGGGCTCGATTAAAATGAGGCCACCTTTGCTGATACGTCAGCAGGCTCCCCGCCTCCTTCCCAGCCCTCCCCGAGGGCGATGCTGCCTTCTCACCTGCTGCTGCTCAGCAGCTTCCCTCTTCCCACTGTCCTGGCTGCTCAGAGTCACCATCCTCCGGAGCTCCTGGTTCTCGCATCTGCAGGCAGGGAGGGACGGGTCAGCGGGAAGAAGCACCCAGAGCAGCCCCGTCCCCCACCTCATCACCCACCCTCACCTTAGCTTCTCCAGTGCCTGGTTTCTCTGCTCCAGGTCCCGCTCCAGCTTGGTTCGCAGCTCCTTGTTCTCACTGTGCAGCGTCTCACACAGCGTCTGGGGGTGAATGCCGGCAGCATGAGGACCGCGGCCAGCCCCAGAAGCCTGCCTGGCCACCCACCTCCCACCAAGTCCTGGCATGGAGGTGGGTGTCCACCTCACAGTGGAAAGGAGGGGCTTGGTGGGGAAAAAAAACCACCAACAAGGGGAAAACCCCCATGAAGAGCCTGGCCAGCCCTCACTCACCTGCAGGAACGACGTCCTCTGCTCATTCCTGTGCACCTTCGAGGCCAGGCGCTTGAGCTCGGAGGCCATGTAGCCCATGCGCACAAAGACCTGGTCCTTGCTGGCCTCCTTGGCGCAGCCGCTCAGCGTGCTCTCCAGCTGCTGCAGCTGGGGCAGCAGGTTGGCATCCTCGTTCGGCAGCTGCTCCAAGTCCTGGGGACGGGGAAGTGCAGTCAGATCAGTTCAAGGAATATTGCAAAGTTCCCTCTCGGGGCAGGTCAGCCTTGTCTCCCATCCAGGGCTGTGGCAGGGAGCTGGGCCAACACTGAGACACTCTGCAACAGCCCTTGGTATGCTGAAAAACTGTGTCAGCTTTGTAAAGGTCTGATTCCCAGCCGCTGGACATGGGACACCAAGTCCCCGGGTGGAGGGGGACATTACGGCAGCAGCTCTCCCAGCCCATGGATTCTGCAGGCCCCTCAGCAGTCTGAGCAGACCACGCTCCTGGCTCGTTGATAGCAATGGAGGCATCTCTACCCCGGCCCTTTCTCCCCCCTGAGCTCTCCCCATCGGCACCAAGACTAGAAATCCCAGTTCCTGAGACTGTCCTTTCCACATACACCCTGGTCTGTGCCAGGAGCTGAGGTTTGCCATGTGAGGGGTGGTCTTACCCCAGTCTCCATCTTCTCCTTCCTCCTGTCCTCCCTCTGCAGCTCCCCTGCCTGCGGCTTCCCTGCCACCGCAGCACGCCAGGCGTTGGGAACCCGGGCTCTTTGGCAGGCGGCAGCCAAGAGGGTGACGCACAGAAATTAAACGGTGGCCAGGAGAGCCCAGGCCAGGGCGCACCCACCAGTGTTAGGGCATACCCCCACCCACGCATGAGGGATGTCCCCAACAGGCTCATCCTTCCCTGTTGCAGCTGGTTAACTCCTCCATTGCCTAGGAGACACCGCCAGCACAACAGAGCCCAGCTCGGCGCACCCGGCACTGCCGGGGAAGGAGGTGCTCCGCTCCCAGCCCCGCTGACTCAGCCTGCCACCCGTGGGAATGCCCCGGGCAGCACCGTGCGGGGCCAGGAGCCCAGTGCGTCCCTAGCCCTGGGGTTCACAGCCCCGAAACTGCCACGGGAGGGTGTGTGCGGGGCACAGCACGGCCAGCTCCTCCTACCAGCGCCAGCCTGGCAAGGGGAGGCAGCAAGGACCCGAGTCCAGCGCCGGGGTGCAAGCACGGGACTAGCACTCGGCTCAGGTGCCAGCAGCTGATTGCCAAGCAGATGTCGCCCCATTCTCCATCACCCCATGGCTGCACCCCAGGAGGGTCCAACAAGACTCAATCCCTCCTGGAGCCTCTCTTGCCAATGCAAACAGGGGTGTGCAATGAGACTGTGTCCCCTTACTGGCACCACGAGGTGCAAGCTACGTTCATCCCCCTTTGGCTCCCCATCCCTCCTCCTCTCCCTTCCAGCACACACAAAAACCCAGAGGAGGACAGGACAGGGCAGTGCAAGCCATGGGGTACATTCAGGTGGCAGCAAATGGAGCACACGGAGGTGCCTCAGCTGGGGCAGACCCTGTCAGCAATGATGGGGCTTGGAGACCTGGTCCTCCCACCTAGTGCCGGCACCAGGAGGTGAGCGTCAGAGCATCACTGACAGCTCCCCGAGCCATCACAGCCCTGCCTGTCACTGTCACGTGGCATCTGGAGATGTCAGTGTCCCTGTCTGGCTGTGGCTGCTTTGGTGGCCCCATGCCCAGGCAGCCCGGCCAGGCCACTTGTTCTCAGGAGCCCTTGCCCTTGGAGGGCAGCCTGCACATTGTCCCCTCTCCCCACCTTGGCCAGGCGAGAGGAGCGGTACACTCTGGGGCACACATGCCGTCACTCCCAAGCCCTCCGGCCCCAGTGAGACGTGGGGAGGACCAGCCATGGGGCTGTGTGTTTCCCTCCTGCCTGCAGACTAGCCAGGTCCCCTCATCTTCCATTGGTGTCAGAGGCCGAGCACTGCAGCACGAGCACCGTCCTTGGAGCCATATGTGGGGCTGACTCTGCTCCCCTGGGAACGCCTGGGCGGTTTATCCCTCCTCTGCCGTTTGCCCAAGGGCTGCCTTGACTCAAGGTTCCTCAGCCTTACCTGTGCCTGCCAGCAGCTATACCACCGGGGCACACTGCTGCCTGTCTGCACACCCTCCCATACCCCTGGTACCACCACCACCACCGCCGCACCAACCGGTTCGACTCTCCATCTGCCGCCCACCAAATCCCACAGGCACCAGGGCCACTCACCGCTCTCCCGCTCTCCTGGGGAAACCCCTGCGCTTCGACAGCGACAACCTCGAACTCCGAGGAGGATCCCTGCAAGGGGAGGCAGGCAGGTCAGGTCTCCCCAGGGAACGGCAAGCTAGGGTGCCCACCATGCAGAGGCAGGGACTGCCCAGGATGGGAGCACAGCAGGGAAGCTGACCCCTCCTTTCAGATTTATCCCTGTTTCTAGAGGCTAAAGGCTGCCTCCTTTTGCTTTAACTAGATGGAGTGTCTCCCTCCAGCCGTGCCAGCACTAGCTCTCGCATTCAGACTCACACTTGGAGGAGATTTCCGTGCTTCTGTGTCCGGTTGGGTGCTGGCCAGGGCAGCGCGTGTGGAGCTGGGATCAGGGCCGACAGCTGCAGAGAGGGGAGAGGATATAGCCATGAGCTTTTTGGAGAGCAGGGCCTCTCCCTGCCTGGCACGGGGATGCAGAGAGCAGACACCCTGCAATGTTGGGCACTGATAGATGGTTTCTACCCTAGCTACAGGGATGGGACAGAAACCTCCCTCCAGGAGAAGGGAGGACGGCAGTGGTTTGATACACTCCAGAGATGACAGGGCTGCAGGGCTTCGTGAAAGTCTCCCTCACACCCTCTCCCTTCCCCTGAGCTCAGGGTCCTGAGCCATCAGGTTATCCCTGCCCACTGAGCCTCGCGTCTCCTACCTCCGGTTTCCACCAGGTCCTCCAAGGAAGATGCTGCCATCAGCATTTTGTTGTCCTTCACAAGGTCCTCTGCCTTCTGCCGCAGCTTGGATGCCTCCACCTGGGATTCCTCCAGCAGCTCTCCTGTTGTGGGCAACAGAAGGATGCTCACCCTCCTTCCCCAAGTGCCTGCCCTGCAGCAGTCCCATCCACAAACACCAAGCCCCCTGTTAGGGTGGAGAAGTGCCCAGCATGATGCTTCTTCATCCAGAAACAACTTTTCTTGGTCAAATCCAACGGCAAAGCTGTATCAGCAGCTCACTGGCTGCAGAGTCCCCCATGTGCCGACACACAAAGGACTGGTTACAGGAGGCAGAACAACAGCACTACATCTCTGAGAGGTCTCCTCTGCTTCCCAGAAGAGATAAATTTAAGCTGGACCTAGGGGTCCAGCCTGCCCACTTTGGGGTCTGGCACCAGCAATGCAATCCTCTCCCAACCCTGGGTGGCTGCTCCCACACCAGTGGGTCCCGGTCCCAGGTAGGGCTATGGTGACACAACGGGAATCATGAGGCAGGTGGAAATTCGGCTGCAGAAGCGGGACTCGAAAGCGGAAGCTGGGTCACGAGACCGAAAGCAAAACCAGGGGCGGGTGGGGGAGGAGAAAGGGGGTGGCATGACTTGGCTGGACCGTATCAACACTGGCACGTCCCTGCCGCTGCAGGGAGCGCCCAGTGCCGGGGTCTTTGAGCAGCACCTGGGAAAAGCCCCTGACCTGACAGGGATCATGGGAGGTGGGGGCTTTCATCAAAAGCAGAACAGATCCTGGCATCTGCGACCTACCACTGCAGGACTCCGAGGAGCTGACCTTGCTCCATCACTTGCCTTTTTTTTCCAGCCACTTAACCCACTGTAAAACACCCCAGGAGTTCAGCAAAAGCCTTGCTCTCTCTGCACCCCCACATGAAAAAGCCCAGACATCCTGCTCAGCCCCCCAGGACGGGGAGAGCTTTACTGCTGCCCCAGTGCCAAGATCCCCAGCTTCTTATAGCACCCTTCCTAAATAGAGCAAGAAACCCCCAGGTTCGGTGGGCACAGGCTGAGCTGCCCCGAAGGTGAACCTCATCCCCCAGCTATGCAGCAGTTACCAATAGACTTGATCCCCTGCATCTTCTCCTTCAGCCGGGTGTTCTCCTCCACCAGCCGCTCAAAGGCCGTGGATCCATTCTCCTCCGAGCCCCCACCGGGGTCGTAGATGCGGTAGGGTCCTCTCCCTTCCATGCCCGCCGTTCAGTCGCCTACCTCCCAGCCAGGCATCCCTGTAAGACAACGGAGCACAGCGTCACCTTCCTCTGGCTCCAGACGGCACCGCGGTCCCCTGGTCCCAGTCGTGTTGGGGTTCGGGGTGCTGTGCTGGCAGAGGCAGCCCTGCCTCACTGCTCGCCAGCCAGCGCAGAAGTGTCCCAGGTGAAGGTGCTTCCTCCTCCAGCCCCGCTTGGGGTGAACGTGCCGGGGTGACTCACAGCCATGAGAAGTGTCATGAGAGGCGGCATCACCAGCAGCCCTGGGCTGGCTCTCACCCTTACGGGGTGTGGGAGTCCCCAAGGAGGTTGCAGCCGCCTGCCACTGCATCCCAGCAGGATGGAGACCCAGCCCAGGAGCATCCATCCACACCAGCGTGGACCTGGGTACTGTCACCGGGGCACCCTGCTCACTGCAGGATATTCTGGGGGAGCAGAAAGGGTTGTGGGGGGCTGCTTGGGGAGGGACAGCGTCTGCAGCTCCAAAAGCTTTAACATGCAGCTGCCGGCTGGTTTGGGCAGCACCCGGGAGCGGGGGACGAGCCCCAGCAGCCAGGCAGGGACCCACTCTGCCCTCCAGCTCAGCCAGAAAAACCAGCTGCCAACAGCACGGCTTCCCGAATCAGGGCATAGGGAACAGCCAGGCATGTGCTGGGCCAGGAGCAAAGCATGAGGAGAGGAAACACCTGCACACAGCACACTATTTGCTTTTTTAATTCCTTGCATTTGTGGGTGGCCTAAGGCCTCCCCCTCACCAAGGTCTGGCATGGGGATGGCTGGGCAGGATCCTGGCTCCAGGTCTCACCCATCTCCTGGGGGTGATAAAGCAGCTGCTGTGAATTACAGCACAACTTACCAAAAATATCCCCCGCTGATGCCAGCTTGTTATAAAGTGAAGCAGCACAGCAGCTGAGAGCCCTGGGGGGCGATGCAAGCCAGAGCTGGGGTGCTGCCTGGGGGCACCCCAGGAGCACCCATGGGCACCCCCAAGCGCTCTTCCACCCAGCCAAGGCAGCTGGGTGCTCTCGAGTGGGAAGGGGCTGAGGGGGAGGCATTCTGAAAGGGGAAGGGGGGTAGCCCATACCCGAAACCATCTCAACCTCAGACTAATGCTCATGCCACAAGCGATCTGGGCTGATCACCGGTTTAGATGACCTGCCTGCCAGGGAGCGGCAGGGACTTTCCAGATGACAACTGCCACCTGGCAGCATCCGCAACTGGAGTGGCAATTAACGCCTGCCTAGGCGGCAGGTAATTACACACGGCCTCAGCAGCAGTCTGTTTTTGGGAGATGCATCCGTCAGTAGGTCTCACCATCCTCCTGATCTGCAGGTGCCACCAAGCCCCCCCATTCCCTGTGACCCCCCACGGGGAGCCGGCAGCCCCGTCCCAAGCGGCTGGAGGTGGTGACCACCGGGAGCTGCCCAGATGCGGCACGGGGCAGGCTGAACAGCAGCTATTTCTGGAGCCCATAGCAGCTGACAGGAAGCTGCAGAAGAACCAGGACAGTTTCTGTGCCCTTGGTCCCAGTGCCAGGCAGCATTGTCACAGCCGGTACAAAATCCCCCCCTAGCCTCCCACCACGGGATGAGGAAAACTCCCGGAGCAGACCTGCCGGTGGGCAGGACAGAACCAGCACGGTGGCACGCACGTGGTCTGGGGACCCGATGGCACCTCCATGCAGGGAAATGCCGTCGCCTGTGGCCACGCTACCTGCCTGGCCAGCCTGGTGGAGGACAGGGACAGCATCACAGGCAGGCTGGGGACCTGAGCCTGTTTCTCACTGGTGTCCAGTCACCACATGCTGCTCCAAATCCCAAACCTGGGTGTCTGGGAGGAGCTGGTTAGCAAAGCAATTTTGCAGTGAGCATCTTATGGGGCATCCGTGTCCTCCACTGGGACAAACACAGGTGTGGGTCAGGGAAGGTGGGGACAAGCTGCCCTCTCACGTGGCATCCTTTCCCCTTGTGGCTTTGCAGCAGCCTGGAATACCACCCCCATTTTCTTGCACTCCAGGCCCCAAACCAGGAGGTTTTCTGCCTTGCCCCACAGCACACACGGGAGGTCCCCTGCCCCTGCACACCCCTGCATGAAACACTCAAATCCGAGCCAGCTGCACTGACCACCTTGCCAATCAGCAGAGCCCATATTCTTCCAGCTGGATGGAACCACTGAAAGCCTCTGCTATTCCCAATTCTCAAGGTTTTATCAAGGATTTTTCTACCCAAGGTCCGCACCCCACCAGGGAGATGACAGCAGAAGGGCCATGGGAGCTGTGTTCAAACAGCAGCTGGGGAGAGGAACTGAACTATCTCCAGTTGACAGAAGCACAGACCAGCCACAAATTCACCAGCAAACAAGACCCCGCAAGAGGGGAGGGTTTCTGCAGCATCCGAGCCCATCGCCAGGGTCAGGGCAGGTTTGCCTGGGGTGGAGGAACAGCCCTTTCTGCAAGGAACCACTGGGACTAAACTGTCACCCTGGGGAGAGGACCCTAGACCAGGTCACTGTTCCCCATCCTGGTTTGGTTTTTCTTCCTTAAGAGTTCTGAAAGGTGAGGTTTGCAGTGAGAAATCTCGTGTTTCAATAAAAACACCAGGGGAGGAGAGAGAGGACTATAGACCAGAACCTAATGATGGTTAGAAATGCAAAGAAAACATGACTACCACAGACTCCAGAAGAAACCACTGAACCACCAGAAAACACTTCTCTTTTTGCCAATCAACAGTTTCTAAGCTAATCTGATGGTATTTCACAGCTCCGGGGGGGCTGAGGGCCAGCCACGGACCATGGCTGCCCAGCTAGAGCTCACCAGCTCCGTGCCCAGCCACCAGCAGAGGCTGCCAGATGCCGTGGTCGCCCGTGGGTGTTGCTGGTTGCAAGCGGGGCACCAAGACCTTTAGGTAGTAAATTTTTAGGACAACTCAGCAAAAGGAGAGAATGAGAGAGCGAGCGGGCAGGGAAGACTCCCAGGTGAAGACAAAAGCAGGGTGGTATTTAAATAGCTGTGCTGTGGCTTGGGAGTGAGCTGGAACTGCGTAGCTGTGGCCAGGTTTTCCCCGCTGTCACCCAGGGTGATGTGCATCGCTGCCATGGCCACCAGCACTGCAGCTATCGCTGCACCAGCCACACAGAAGAGACAGAAGGAAACAATTCCTGCTTTAAAATTACCGAACAGCTGGAGATACAAAGGTGGAGGATGGGAATCCTGCACAGCGAGTGGGCTGGCACTGCTGGAGGTTTGCTTTCGGCAGCAAGCCCCGGGGTGGAGACCAGCCTCCAGAAGCCACGGGCTTGTCAGCCCATCAGTTCCCATCCTGTGCTCCATGGTGGGGGCTCGGCCCAGCCCTTAGGAGAACGGGGTTTTCCTTACCCCAGCATGCAACATTCCCAGGAAGTCTCCTCCCCGTCAGGCTCGCACAAGGCAAAAGCAAATCCCTGCAGGCTGCCAGCACCATTTTCCCATGACTAAGGCTGCTGGGCCCCCCAGCATCCCTCTGCCTCAGAGGAAAAGCAAAAGCCACTCAGACACTATGGAGGGATTTTTTTTGTTTGATCATTTTACTGGAAATCTGCAAAATACCGCAGCCCCCAGCACGGTTTCTTTTCCTCTCCAGAGCTTCAGCAGCTCCCCAGACCAGGGACAACCATTCCTGGGCTGCTGGACTGGTCTCATTTGCAGGAAAGCAAAAGCAGAGCTGGCTTTAGGAGGAAGCAATAATAAGGAGACTTTCTGGGCACTGCAGTCCACTGGGCTGGGACTAATAAAAGAATTGGAAAGCAGGCATTGCAAGGCTCAGGTCTCAAAGGGAAAGGTCTGAACCTCCACTTGAAGTATTTATCTTCCCAGCCTGGCTGGCTGCAGAAAGAGGGCAGGAAAGGCAGGAGCCCCACCTGAAACACAGCAGATGTTACAGATGTCCTCTGGCCAGAAATCCCACCTTCGCCTGAGAAACCCACCTCCTGCAGAGGCTTCACAAAACAACCTGCTTCTGATGAGGTTGCTCACAAGGGAAATAAAGCATTTCCCCATTTGGAGCCAGGTTTACAAACACAGTAACACGGTAACTACACGCAGCAGCAGAGCTCCTCACCATGGGTCCAAGCTGCAGTGCAGGCAGGACACACAGCCAGACTTGGTGGTGGTGCTCCCCTGGGCAGCACGGTGGTGTTTTACACAAGATCCTGTCTTCTGCTGCAAAGACATCTTGCTTTATGCTGCCTGCTCCGTTTCTTCCCCCCCTCAGAGCTCAGTAGCATCATGGCTGCTCGTCACAGCACTTAAAAGCAGAGCAAGGCACAGCCACCCCTTTCCTTGCAGCTCCAGCACAACTGGGGCTACTCCTGCCCAACGCGGTGCACTTCAGCCAGGCAACAACCAAGCAGCAGAAGACAGTGGCACCAAAAAGCTACACCAGCAAAGCTACCTCTGCCACCCAAAGTGTAAGAATTGTTGCTTTAAAATGAAATCTGCCATGCCACATGAGTAGATAATTCAGCTTCCTCCACCCACAAGTGTTTTGTACCAGCTGCTGGCAAGCAACAACCCACAGCCCTGTGCTAAATAGGTCTGTTTGGCTTAGGTCAGGCCAAAAGGGCATCGTGGGATTTCTTGCAAAGCCAGGAATGATGCCAAAGGCTACAAAAAGCCTCTCCTGTTTTCTTCTTGCTTACTTTGCCTTGCCACTGAGACAGTTCTCAAGGACATGCCTGGCTGGAGCCTTCCTGCCTCCAGAACTCGCCTCAGTGCCCAAAGTCCAGTCTCCCGTCTCCAGCACACTTCAGCCGCCTTTGCCAGCACTCTCAACGAAATTTGCACTCCAAAAGAGCTTGTGGCAGCAGAACAGCTCTTACTCACTCAAGCATATGGAAAAAACAAGCTAAAGGGGAAAGGTTGCATTAGCCTCCCTGATAACAGGGAGCAATCTGTGCCCAGGGGCACTGAGGAATGGGACAGCCAGTTCTCCAAGGGGCTGCAGGTCCCCACCAAGTCCCATCTGCAGCTGTTCTCACCCAAAAGCAGGACACAGCATCTTTTTTTTTTTTTTTCCCCTCTCTGCCCTCAGTGGGGGCCTTAGCCTGGAATAAGGAGAGACGGGGAGGCAAGCTGTGCACCACCTCCCCAAAGGAGGAGGGGAGGCAGGGGGGGATGCTGCCATCCCCGCTCCGGCTATTCCAACCTCTGGATCCGCACCCGAAGCGGACGCACGCCGCTGGACCAGCAGCAGGATGGGGAGGAAAAACTCGAAGAGTGAAAAAAACCCCAGCAGTGACTGGAGGCTCCTTGGAGCCACGGCCGCCCGCAGCCCCCCGGGGTGGGATCCTGCCGGGGCGGGGGGGGGGGGGGGAACCGCAAGCCCAGAAATAGTCAGAAGGCAGACGTGTGGGTCTGGGGAAACGCCGGGGTTGTGCAAGGCAGAGGGAAGGGAGGAGCGAGCCCGGGGTACGGCAGCGGTGCGGGGCTGCCCGGCCCGGGGGGGCAGGAGGGACCCCCCCCACCCCAGCACCCCCCTGAGCCTTCCTCCTCTCCCCCCTCGGGCATTGCCACCGCCGGTGAGCCCCGGCTCCCCTGCAACCAGCCTGCCCCGTCGGGAGCGGCGAGAGGAGCCGGCAGCCCCTGCCCTGCCCCGGGAGAGGGGAAACTGAGGCACAGCACGACTATCGCGACCCGCCCGCGGCCCGGAGCAGATCCCCGGGGGACAGCGCGACCCCGGCCCCCTGCGGGGTTTCACCCCGACCGCCCGAGCGGACCGAGAGCCCGGGAACCGGCCAGCTACAGCCGACACGCCGCCCCGAACCCCACCAGCCCCTTCCCACCACCGGGACCCCTCGCCGGGGCGGCGCGACCCGGTGCCCAACCGCCATCCCCGGTGCACGGCAAGACCCCGGTGCCCCAAGCCAGGCCCCTCTCCCCAAGGGCGGCAGAACCCCCGCACCGCTCCGAGCTCACCTGCCAGTGCACCCCCGAGGCGGGACCGCTCCCGGGGCCGCTCCGGCCCGGCCCGGCCCAGTCCGCCGCCAGTACGGGAGGAAACGGGGCTGGGAGGGGGGGGGGCACTGGTTCCGCCCCCGGGAAATTCCCAGCCTGACGGACAGGCGCCGCAGCCAATCGGCGCGGAGCGGAGGGTATAAAGAAGGGGGGCGGGGCAGGGGGAAGGTGGCTCGTCATGGCGGAGTGGTTGCTCGCTGTCCCCTGTGGGTTCTGTGGGGCTGCCCGGGGTCCCGTGGACGCCCCCCCCGGCATAGTGGGGCCCTGAGGGGCGGAAGGAGCCGGCCTGTCTCTGCCTTAAGGGGGGTTTCCGCTCGTTGGAGAGCGGCAGGCCCGAGCCCAGCAGCGGCTCCCCCGGCTTATCGAGAGACAGACAAAATGGCGGGGCCGAGGGGAGGGCAGGGCGCAGCCGCGGCGGCTTGCTGCCGGGGGGAGGGAGGCCTTGGCAGCCCCGGTGCCACTTGTGGGGTACGGCCGGGTTGGGGTGTGGAGGAGCAGCCGAGGGGAGGCTGTGCTGAGGAGGCCCCAGGTCCTCGGCCGCTCGGGCAGGGGGGCTGTGGCAGTCCCAGGCTCTCCCCTCAGCCCCGGGTGCCCCGGGAAGGAGGCTTGCGTGCTCCCGCAGGCCTGCTGAGGCTTACCAGGTCTTTTCTCCTCAGCAGCTGAGGCAGGGAGAATTCCCCACCGAGTCTGTGTCAAGTTAACGTTATACAAGGAAATTACACCCCCTAGCTGGGGTGTTTATTATCGGGGATCCTTTTCCTCTGTGCCGCTGCTTTGATTATCGTGCATTTGTGAACAACAGAAATCAGCCAGAGGAGCAAGAACCACAGGGAATGCCTTCTGGTTTCATCTGTCTCTTTGGGACTCGCTCCATAGCTACCTGATTTTGTTTCTTGTGTTGGTTTTGCCACAGGGAAGGTGTTTTTTATATATATATATAAATATATATAAAACAAACCAGAAGCAAAGCAAGCCTGCTGTAGCAGACATGCTGCTTGCTCTCTGCCTGTACTCCTGATACTTCCTCCTTAGGTGACTGCTGCTGGGCTCGCAGAGGTGTCCTTCAGTGGTGATTGTGCTGTTTCCAGCTGTCCCAGTCCTTGTGTCCTACTCAGCTCTGTTCAGACAGTTCCACCACTTCTTGGTGATTTGATGTTTTGGGTTGTAAAAATTAAAAAAACCCAAACTCCTTTCCCTGACTGCCCTTCACTCCAACCAGGACGTTGTCCTGGCAGCCTGGCTGGGTTACGAGACAGCTCAGCGCGTGCTGGGAACCCCGATGTGCTCTTTGGCTATGCTTGTGTCTGAGGTCTCAACGGGGGACAAGAAAGCAGGACCCCCCACACAAGCAATGTCTTCCCTTTTGTTCCCCAAAGGGCTTGTTTTACCCCAGAAGCCCAGTGCTGTTCTGTAAACGCTTGGAAAACCTGGCTTCAAAGCTAAATGCAGCCCCACAGAACTAGAAAGCATCTTGTTTATAAGATAATGTCTCAGCCTGCAAAAAATAGCCAAACCCTGCTCTGTTTCTGTGAGGAGAGGAGGGGGGTGGCATGGCCCTGCTTCACAGTACTGCACACTCACAGCCGAAAAGCTGTCTGCCTTCTCCTTGCTCCATCCTGGGCACGCTCGCACCGAAAAAAGCATTGCTCTACTCACCCAGCGGGGTTGCGGAGGGGCTCGGGGTGGGTGAGAGCCCTTTGGGCCAGGCGCTCTCCGGCTGTGATCCCCAAATGCAGGAAGGCCGGCCCAGCTGAGCTTACTTTTAGGCATGGAGAAGGGGAATTCCCCATAATGGAGGCCCCAGACAGCCTCTACGTTGTTTTGATAAGGAGCCAGGCACCGCTTAAAGGGCTCTCTTGTGCCGTTCCTTCCAGGGGCTGCTGAGCTTTGTCAGGTATTAGTCAGCAAAAGGAGGGAGGGGGGGCTGTCATGGAGGCTGTGATTCACTTTTGGACAACTGGAGAGCCTGGTTACATCATTCTCCTCGCCTGGTTTCTGAGCAGCTTCACTGGGTTTGCAAACATGTTGTGTTTCTCCCCAGGGAACCTGCTGCATCTTGCAAGAGGCATCGTCATTGTCCCATGTGTGTTTCCATCCCGTCCTCATCCATCTCTCAAGTCAGAACAGGATGCGTCTTCCCGGGAAAGAGCTGGCTCTGCTGGTGGAGCTGGACAGGTGATGGTGTGCCAGGGTTGCAGGTAGTCCCTGGAAACCATCCACCAAGACGGCTGATGGTCAGAACCAAGGCTGGAGCCAGCTGGTGCTGGAAGAAACACCAAGGATTTAAGTGTTTCTATTTTACAGAGGCTGATTCCAGCTCCCCAGCTCCTCACCAGCAGGCACAAAGTTGTACCTGGCAGGGTGTTTGGTCTATACTCACCAGGCGTGAACTGCGAGGCCTGAAAAGTGCCCTGCTTTAGTCCGGCTGGTTTGGGTGGTAGGAGCATGGGTGCTTGGCCGGAGGGGTGAGGAGCCATGGGGTCTGGGGCCTGCCTGCAGCCTAGGTGCCTGTGGAGGTGGTCGTGCTCTCACTCAGTGCCTCTCCACCTCTCTAGCCAGCTGCTCTTTGTGTTTCTACTGAGGTTGCCAGCTCGGGCTGGCCCAAACGCCAGGATGAATTTCACTATGAAAACCAAAAGGTCTTGGTCCTGTTGGTCCTTCCTCATTCCTTCCGTCCCACCGTGCTCCCAGGGGAGAAAACTCACCCGACGGCAGCTGTGATTCATGAGCACGCCTGCGTGGCTGTGAAGATGTGTTCATAGCTGACACTTTTACATACTAGGGGTTTTTTTGGCACAGACGCTTGGGTTCAGCACCTTCAGCGGAGGCTCGTTCACGTGAAGGCACCCCGATTGCTTCCGTGTTTGCGGCCACGCTGCGGGAAACGGGGTGAGAAGGAGCACAGCCCATGGGTGGGGGTGGCAGAGCTCTCCTGCCCTCTGCTCCTGCTTGTTTCGGATCAGGTCTAGCCGCCTTCGGGTTGACCCCACTCAGGGGTGAGCAGGGCGGGCCTTATGCGTGTCCGGTGGTGGGAACCTGGAGCGGAGGTGGCCCAGCAGCCCAAGGCGCCCGATAAATCCACCCGCCTGCAGTGCTGCTGGGTGGACGGAGCACATTTGCACCTTAATGGGGCCATGGGGCCAGCCAGGGCCTGGCTGTCGCGGGCGGCCGTGCCGGGGAGCTGGCCCCAGAGCAAGGCGGGAGCAGAGGGGCAGCTGCAGAGCAAGCGGCGGGTGCAGCCAGTTTGGCCCAGCACACCGGGGCCGCTCGTGGGCTTAGCTGTGCAGGGGGTTGTGGGGTGCTGCTGATGAGCGTGCCTCTTGGCATCAGCGGCGGGTTTTGCTGCTGCTGAGCGTGCCTCTTGGCATCAGCGGCGGGTTTCGCTGGGGGCTGCTGCTTGTGCCGTGGCGATCAGATGCGTCCTGGTGCTCCGGCAGTGAAGGGAAGCAGAAGGCCGACAGTGACGCTGTGAGAGCAGGGAGGAAGCTCCGGCCGCAGGAGGGGATTTCCAGAACATTGCGATCTGCTGCCTATGCAAATCAGGAACTCAAATTAACCTGGCAGGATGGGAGGGCTCTGGGATGGAGGGCAAGGGAGAGGCAGGGGAGGTAGCCTGGGAGAGTGGGCTGCTGGGAAGGATGGAGCGTGGAAGAGATCGGGGTAGGCGAGGGGTCAGCAGAAGGATGGAGAAGGGAGGCACTGGGGAGCAATCTTGCTCCCCCAGACCTCCTGCAGCACCCTGCCTTCACAGGGGGTCGGAGTCGCACCGTGGCTTTCCAGGGATGCCAGGCTGCTTCCACTTTGCTGGGTTTACCCGCTTGCTGAACGAGAGCTCCCTTCTCCCTCTGCCTCTGGCATGTGAGGCAAAGCTCAGTGTCACCTGCTTCGCAGGAGGAGATCACCACCTTCTGCCTTCATCCACAGCCTCACCATCCTCCCCCTCCCTCCTCCACAGTCAGCATGGGATGGGTTATGGTGGGACCTGGTGCAGCTGCACACATGGCGGATATGCCAAGAGCTGTGGGAACTGGGTCCGGGAGCGCTCAGAGGATTTCCTTGCATGCGTTAAGCTTTGAATTATTCAGAGTCCAAATTTGCAAGATCAACAATAGGCACAGAGGGGATTTTCCCCTCTTCCTCTCTCGCCAGGCCGTGTCTCATCCAGTTGCAATGCCTGAGAAAAGAGCTCCTCAACAGTCATCATGTCCTGGAGAGCTGGCTCCAGGGATGATGGTGTGGGGAGAGCAGCCCCAGCGAGCTCAGCCATTTTCCCAGCCTCAGCTCACCGTGGGGAACAGGCTGCCCAGTGAGTGGCACATGGATGTGAGGGACAAGGCTGCTTCTTCCTCCTTTGGCTTGGGAAGAGGAAGAGCTGAAGAAGAAACCTCGGCCAGCTCCCAAGACTCAATGTTGCGTTTCTCCCCTCTGGGGGAAGGGGAGGATGGTGGGTGGGATGGAAGTGGCTCGCTGATGTTGCAGCATTGGGCCAAGGACCAAGACCAATGTCCCATGTGTCTCTGCACCAGATGTGGCTCCTCCTAGGGTCTGCTAGTAAAGAGGATCTACAATGGCCCCCAGAGCTGACTCAGAGGGAGATGTCCAACCCTCTGCACTCCAAACGCGGGCTTGCGGGGTTTTTCGGATGTCGCAACCTGTGACATCTGGCATTGGCTTTGCCTGGAAGTGAGTCCTTGCCCCCGGCATTGCTGGTCAGGGTGCAGAACAGCCATGTGCTGGGTGCTGGTGTGTAAATCCCAGACCCCGGCAGCAGCTTCTCTGCGGCAGCCCTGAAGGCTGAAGCATGGGTGGCCAGCATGGACCTGCCTCCAGCCCTTGCCCTGCTCACAGCTTTTCTAATTCTTCCCCTTTTTTGTGCCCATTGTGTTGTCCTTCCCTTTCCTTGCCTTGCCTTCCTTGAACCGCTTGCCGCCTTGTTGATCACAGAGGCGAGGCATGAGATCTGCTACCGATTGTCCTCGGATAGGGCTGGTTGGAGCCAGTGGATGGAGTGGCAGTGTTCCTGGAGAGCCGTGCTATGAAGTGCATTTTCTCTAGAGACCGGGGTCCTACAGGGATGAAGTTGCTTTGTCTGAAGGGTCTATGACCTGCCCATGTATAGAGGGTTTCATGGGCAAAACAGTCCTTGCTCGGGGAATTTTTATTTAATTTATTGTCAGTTAACACAAATTGCTAGTGAGTGATTTGGGCATTAAACAAAACAAGGGTTCTTCCTTCCGCAGGCTTGGCTTAGGCCAAACATATTCTTTCCCCTTCCTAGAGTCAGTGTTCCTTGTTTCACCGGAGGTTACACTCACTCTGTCCCAAATCCTTTGGCAAGGTGACAGATCGTGTGTAACCTTCTGGCTGCCACTTCTCTGTGCTTCTTACTGGGTTTCTTCCACTCTTCTGTGCTTCTCCGTGTCCCAGGGCCCACAGCCTGTCTTGGTGCTGCCAGTCCCCAGCCTCCTCTCGGTTCACTTGGAGTCCGTCTAAAGCAACACCCCTGCCCAGTGCCGCCTCCTTTCTCCTGGCTGCTTTTAACCAGAGCGTCTCATTTCTCTGGGCCTGGTGCGGAGTCCTCAGGCTCTCCAGCACAGGAAGGCAGCAGGAGTTTAATTCGGTTGGCAGTGGGAGATGCATTTACTGTGATGCATGACACCAGACGGGAGCAGGTCTCCAAACAGGAGCTGGCTGCAAATTCATCAACCTCTGCAAGAAAGCATCAGGGTGAGAAATGGGGAGAAGATGGCCCAGGTGCAGAGTGAGTGCCAGAGGCCATGTTTGTGCTTCTCAAGATGCGGTCACCCTCCTGGCATTGCCCTCGGGGTCGGCAGCTCTGTTGAGCTCAGTCCAGTTCATGGTTTTCCCGTGTAGGGCAGCCGACCGTGAGCAGCCCCAGGTGCTGCCAACCCCAGCAGCATGGGGGCAGGATGCTGAAATTCCTGTGCTTAAACAGGATATTGAGTGTGCTTAAGTGTTTGCAGTGATCAAAATGGCGCTGGCTGTTTTCTGCTCCAGCTGTAACAACCGCTGCTGGAGATGGATTACTACAGTGCTGGGGCAAGACAAAAGCTTTTCGACAGCAGGACTTTCCAGGAGAGGCATTGCTCAGAGGATGAAATCCCATCTCGCTCTCCCTCCCTGTCCCCAAACACTGTGTGACTCTGGTATCTTGTCCTCATTGTAGGAGCAGCTGGAAATTCCTGGCCTTGGGACCAGTGTGCTGGGGTCAGCATCACCCCAAGCCGGGCTGGGGACTGGCCCTGATGGGCTGCCTGGTCTCACTTGCAGTCCTGTGCCGCTCCAAGGCAGCTGGGCTGTGGGTGATGGAGTCAGCAGTCACAGGCTTATAGCAATCATGGTACAGCCAGAAAATTCACTGGAGTGTTTATGCTGTGCCCATGGAATACACCCCGCTGTACATACCCAAGAGCATCTGTTTTGGCAACAACAAGGACGCAGGATGATTGCTCATGTGTTGTGGCCCTGTGCTAATGCTGAACAGATTTCCCCCCCTGCTCTGGAGGAACAGAGCTCCACTGTCCCAAATCTGGCTCTCCCAGGGGTGCCGGGCTGTCTCCTGAGCCCCAAAACTTCCTTGGACCTTGCAGCCGCATCCCTCAGAGCACCGTTCCCAGCTGCAGGGACATGGCCAGCTCTGCTCCCTGCAGACACTGTGCCATGCCCAGCTCTCTAGCAGCCTCATACCTCTGCTGCAAATCTGAGAGCTGCAGTGCTGAACCGCAGGAAGAGACAGTCAGGTAAAGATCAGGGTTATATCCTCCCTTCAAAACATCTTCTGCATCTGCTCAAAGTCTTTGCAGCAGGTTCCTGGCCAAGCAGGTGACCCATAGGCTGCTGCAGGCACGGAGTGGGTTCAGCACTCCCAGATGCTGCCTGGGCAGGGATGCCCATTCCTACTTACACACAGGGGCAAGACAGAGGAGCTCAAATCTCTACGGGAGAGGGTGAAAAAGCTTCAGCCAGGCTGTTTTCCCCCCAAGAAAGGTGATTTTGCTACAAGGGGATGTTTTACAGGAAGGCATCAAGGGAATTTTTGGTGGGATAACACCCAGCTGAGTTGTTTCAGCTTCCCTGGTTTGTCTCTACATGTTGCTGCTTCTTGACCTCAGCTGGTTTTGAAGTGTTATAATAATATTGTGTTATTATTCCTAACACTGCTTTGATATGTTGAAGGTGAAGCTTTCCTCACCCAGCTGTTCTGAGGAAGACTTGGGTATTCAAAACTTTTTGTTCTGACTTGGAAACAATTGAAAGTGCTGGAATTTCCCACTTTTGGAAATTCCAGTTCTTTTCTCCTGGGCGCTGGCGGAAGTGCAAACATAAATTGTTTGGGGGTGTAGCCTCTATGGCATGTGCTTTTCAACTGCTTCTTCAGCAGCTTGAAAGCACAGGAAGCCGCGTGCAAGGACAGATGGATGCTATCGAGTCCGATTTGTATCTCTGGTTTATAAAAGCATCATCCACATAATGGCACGAACCCTGCTGGGGGTTTTCAGAGGCGTGAAGCGAAGCTCTCTCTAAAATCCTTGCACTGCTGCCAGCCCCACATGCATTTCCAGCCCCTTTCTCAGCAGCAGGGGACCCTGCAGTGTTGCTCAGAAGGGCTTTGGAGGGCCCTCTCTGGGGCTGGGGCAGGGCTCCTGCCCACATTTGCCTGCAGGAGCAAGGAGATACTGAGACTCCTCAGCACGGGCTCAGTCCCACCCAAACCTGTCCCAATAAATTGACTGCTCTCATCCCAGGGTCAGCAACAGTTAGGTTTTATTTATGAGATTTAAAATTGTCTTTTCCATCTGGGTAAATTCCGGGGTTAGTGGCTTGTTTGGGTATGAATTATTTTGCACTGAGACAGACAATCTCCCTACCCAGACCCCTCTGCTCCCCTCCCCAAGACTCCCCCGCTTGCAATGTGGTGCCGCTTTCCAGCGCAAAGTGAGTCGTCCTCTGCAGGGAACCGAGCGTCCCCTGAAGCCCCCGAAGCTGCAGTGACATCAAGGCGTTGGGTGCGTGCGTGCTGGCTCAGACACGAAGAAGGGGCTCCCACGGCCACCTAGTCCTCCCCCCCGCACAGGGCCAGCAGAGCCTTGCGGTAGTCGCCGGAGGTGTCCTTCTGCAAGAGGGAGACCAGTGTCAGAGAACCGCCTGCTGGTGCCTGCCCTGGGGAAGCCCAGTTCAAGGTGCTGGGCATGGCAAAGGTGTAGCTCCATGCCCTGGCCACCCCACAGGCATCTGTGCAGCAGTGGAAGATGTCAGTGCATTCTCTTTACAGCCAGACCTGCCAACACTGGGGCTGGTTGGGGCAGGTTCCCTGCCCCAGGTGATGCTCAGCCCCTGTGCTGCTCATGGCACCGCTCATGGCTTGGATCCCTGCAGGGCTCAGGGCCAGGGCTCGGCCAGAGAAAGCGATGAGCCAGTGAGGGATACCCGTGTCCCCTCACCTCAATCATGTGGTGCAGCGATTTGTCGAACAGGTCCATGAACTCGCCCCGGATGTTGAACAGGTCAATCTCGCTCCGGGAAACCATGATCCGGGTGAGAGTCCTCTCATCCGTGCCGGCACCCTGCAAAGGGGAGCTTGAACAGATAACTCTGGAGGGACTGGGGCTCAGGGACCCTCCCAGCATCTCTAGCACAGTCCAAGTTGGGGATCAGGCCCAGGGGAGGGCCACAAAAAAGATCAGAGGGATGGAACACCTCTCCTGCGAGGAAAGGCTGAGAGAGTTGGGGTTGTTCAACCTGGAGAAGAGAAGGCTCTGGGAAGACCTTATTTAGTTTTAAACTAAAAGATGATAGATTCAGACTAGATATAAGGAAGAAATTTTTTTACAATGAGGGTGGTGAAACACTGGAACAGGTTGCCTAGAGAGGTGGTGGATGCCCCATCCCTGGAAACATTCAAGGTCAGGTTGGACGGGACTCTGAGCAACCTGATCAAGTTGAAGATGTCCCTGCTCATTGCAGGGGCTGTTGGACTAGATGACCTTTAAAGGTCCCTTCCAACCCAAACTATTCTATGATCTCTTCTTGGACATGTGCTGGGCTTGCTAGTGGCAAGACATAAGCCTGGCACATCTGCTAACCCCAGACAGCTGATGCAGCATTGGTTTGAGCTCAGCCCTGCCCTGCTCCCTCAGGGACAGCCGGGGGACAAACCCCATCGCTGCCATGGGGTTAAATGAGGATGTCCCAAAGGGTGTCTGCCCAGCATAGCCCCCTCCCGCAGCTCAGCCCCAGGAGAGCCAGTCTGCACCTTCATGGACTTGTAGAGCTTGTCAGCGAAGAAGGCCGGCTTGTTCTTCACACTCCGCACTGCAACACACAGAGGGGAGAGAAAGTGGGCTCCTGGCTGGTGGCACCCAGGGGACACATCTCAGCAAGGAGCTGTGCCACCCATTGGGTCAGCTGCAAACCCTCCTTGGTACAAGGGTGCAAGCTCAGCCCCATAGGACGGCCTATAAACACCCCGACCCCACACCACACTTGGAGTCTTCATGGCCCGAAGGCAGCAGGAATCTGCCATCACATTGCCTTGGCAGAGGCAGGCAAAGGGGCTGCCTGCCCTCTGGGGAGCCCTGCCCCAAGGGAGCACCCGCCAGACACTGACCGATGGCCACGAAGGCATCTCTCACGTCTCCTGACATCCGCTTCCTGATGGCATGCTCCACGTCGTGGTTGGTCATTTTGATGAACTCCTGAAACACTGGGGATGGGGAGAGGAAAGGGTCACCGCTGAGCTGCTCCATCCCAGCCCTGGGCACCCAGGAGACTTGAGCCTCAACCGTGGAACTTCTGGACCAGATGGGACCAGAGCAGGCTTGGGCGACCTCAGCTAGCCACCCCAAATGCAAGGCCATGCCATCTCCTCCCACTGCCTCATCCCCACCACTGCTGGGGACACAGGGCTCAACCTCAACCTTGGGGAGACCCCAATCTCCTGCTGCCCAGGAGTCCCACCCAGCCCAAATCAAAGCACTTGTGTTGCAGCTGAAGGTCCAGCAGTGATGGAGAAACATGGTCCTACCTCTGCGGAGGTGGGGGTAGCTGCGGGTGCAGAGGATGCTGAGGAAGCGGGTCTCCAGGGAGTCGCTGGAGTCGTTGCTGGAGACGTCAGCAAGTTTCTGGGAGAGCAACCGAGAGTGAAGAGGGAGGCAGGGGGACGGGCACAGAAAGGGACAAAGATGTCAGACAGCTCTTCCTGGGACAGCCAGTCCTGAACACCCTCTTGCAAAGAGGGTGGCCTCTTACAAGCAGGAAAACAGCCTTTTTTTTTTTTTTTTTTCTCCAAAAAAAGGCATTTTCTGTGCATGGATGTGAAGGTGCACAGCTGCACACTCACATATTACCTCTAACAAAAGATGTTTTCCAGTTTTTATGAAAAAAGCTTTGCAATGCTCATGGTTAAGACTATTTTTGTCCTTTTGGGAGGATGTTTTGGGGGTGACCAATATCGAACAGGGAATTCGGAGCAGCCAGCCACAGGAGCCACCCTCCACCCTGGGCCACAGCAGTGCTACCCATGAGTGAAACGGCTGCCACCCCTGCTGCGGGGCTCAGTGGGGAGGCTGTACTCATTGCACCCATTAGGCTATTGCAGTAGAAAGTTGCCACTTCCCCAATTCCTGCTTTTGGTGAGCCAGGGAAGCCAGCTCTGAGTCCCACACTGCCAGGAACATGGGTCCTGCATGCAGGCAGCGGGCAGGATTGGTCCCCAGCCCTCCCAAGGACAGGAAGGTGGCTTTCTCTGTCTCCTGCCCAGTGCTGCAGAGAAGTGCCCTTGTGCAGGTCCCATCTGTCCCCTTGCCACCCATCCTGATGCAAGGACCCCGGAGCACTAAGCAAGCGAGCACGGCCCATGTGGTCAGAGGAGCCCGGCGTGTGGGGCTGCTATTCCCAGTCTCGGCCCTGCACCCAAAGACCGCAGCACGCCCTCAAATATGCAGAAGGCTGAGGAGCGAAAGGGCAGGCACTCACCAGGGTCTCAGCAACAACCTGGTAGAGAGAAAGAGAGAGACAGGAAGACAACAGGGTCAGAAGGTGCTGCTCAACCTTTATCCTTCCATGATGAAGCAAGGGAAGTCTAATAAAATGCCCTAAAATTACTTGTCCCCAGCTCCCCTGCTTCCCCGTGAGCGGGCCTCATCTTAGGACCTGTGTCCTTCTCCAGTTTGGCCTCTACACCACTACCTGGAGTGGGGTGGGTGGCTCTTTGGCCAAGCAAACGAGCCCCCCACCTTTGGGGCTTGGGTACCAGCTTGTTGCTCCTCGGGGAGCATCCTTGCCTGGCCCCAGGCTGGCTCACACCAGTGCTCTGCCAGACACAGGCAGCGGGAGGAGAGGAAGGGCAGCTTTGCTGACAAAATACAGCACAGCTCCAGGCCAGCTGCCACCCGGCTGGCTCGTCCCTGCATTCGTCATCCCTGGTTCTCTCTTTCTCTGCAGCAGGTCAGGTGCATGCGGCAGGGTGCAAAGGCAGCGCGGCATCCGCTCCCTCTGCCGGCAGCAGCCCTGCTGCATCTGCGTGCTGCCGGCATGCGTTGGAGCAAGTGGTGCTGGGGCAGGACAGCCAAGCGAGAGCTCAGGTTTGGCCCTGCACCAAGTTTCCCAGCCCCTTTCAGAAAAGACTTGGCCCGAAGGAGCAGGAGGCCAAGGTGCGCAGCCTGAAAGGTCACAGGTCTGGAACCAGGAGCTGAGCCAGGCGATGGGACCCCAGCACCCTCCCGCATCGTTGCTGGCTGCTCAGCCTTTCCTCCCTCCAGTCCTGGCTCACCACAGCCCAGTGAAGATGAGGCAATGGTTTGGGGGCTGGGGCTGGCATTCTGGCACGCTGGCAGGGTGAAAAGCAGCTTAGGCATCAGGGCTGCCCCATGCACAACACAGAGGTAGGTGGCTCCTGCAGACCAGCCCAAAGCTGCCCCTGAAGCTCAAGTGCCAGATTTCAGCAGCAGTGTGTGTTACTGGACCCCGAAGTGGCAGCTCTGCACAAGAAATGGTGCAGTCCCCGGTTGGGAGCTCCCTGGGGCTGGGCCACAGGGCTGCTCTCATGGTTTGCAGCTTCCCTGTGCTTGGAGCAGCAGACCCCAGGGCATCAGAAATCAGGCCACGGAGCTTTACCTCCAAGGGTGTCACTTCACTTGGCATCTCCCCCTGCAGCTTACAGAGACCCTGCCCCAGCAGTGTTTGCTTCCCTGAAGATGCCATTTCCAGACCAGGGGATGCAATATTCTCTTTTTTTTTTTTTTTTCTGTAGAGCCTGTAACAGCACTGCCAGTACAGTTCTTACCTTGGCATCTTCATGCGCCTGTGTGAGGTTCTCTGGTCCTTCGTCGCGGTTGCCCTGTGGTTCAATACAAAAATCATGGAGCTAGGGGAGAGGACATATCCCCAGAAAGCCCCAGGCGAGGGGGTGGCAGACAAGGTCCAGCAGCACTGCCCAGGCAGGCGGCAATGCTCTGTCTTCTCCATAGCCACCGTCCCCACAGACCCCCACCGCTGCCCACAGCAGGGAGGGAACAATCCCCAGCGAAAAAGCCACCCTTACCAGAGCCAGGGAGACGAGAATCCTCTTGAAATGCCCTGATGTGTCGGAGCTCAGGTCGTCTTCCAGGCGTTTGTGGTAGGCTGTGGAGAAGGGGGACGGCTGAGCCCTGCACCCTGCCTGCAGCTCTGCTTCCCACCCACCAGTACCTATTGTGCCCGTGATCCCCATGGGATCTGCAGATGGTGGTGGCCACGCTCCAGCCTTCGCATGGCTGAAGCAGATGCCTCCATCTGCTATTTTCAGGCCCGGGGAGGAGGGGATCACCCTAGCAGCTCTAATGCCCTTGGCACCAGCACAGCCTTTTGCTCCAGGTGCTCCCGAGGGAAAGAGATCATTGCAAAAGAGCACTCGGGGGAGGAGACATTGGTGGCAGAGCTGGGGCACGTCACCGTGACATGGAGAGAGGCCAGGACCAGCGCTCTGCTGGGGGTGACCAGCCACAGAGACATCTGTTTAAAACCATGGGCTCTCCAGGGGAGAAGAGGCTGGGGAATTAACCTGGAGCTTTTTCCCTAGGCAGAAGGGGGCACGGTTGGAAGGGAAAGAGAAGTGCAGGGTCTGGGAGTGTCAGAAGTCACAGGATGGATTTGAGGACTCCTGCCAGCCTCAGCCCAGGTTTCCACTTCTCTTTAATAAGGTGTTGGGACCTAGGGAAGAGCTGCTCTTGCCTTGAGGAACTAATAGACCTTCACAGCACCAAGCCATGGACCCAACCCAGGGACAAAAATTGTACTCCGGGTTCTGGATAGGGCCTTGTATAGCGTTAAACACGGTCCATGCCCAGGACCTGGGTGCTTCCCACGTCCCTCCTGTGCCGTACCTTCCTGATATGCCTCGTTGATAGCCGCGATCTCCTGGTTGTTCCGTGTGGCCATGATTTCGATGAGGACACTCTCCTCTGTGCCGGCCCCCTGGAAGAAAGCGGCATGGCAGAGTGCTGCGGGTGCCAGCACTGGACGGGGACACGGCAGCATTGCCCCACCAGTGCCAGGCAAGGGGGGGCTGCTCTAACCCCAGGACTGCCACATGCCAAAAGTCCATGTCCAGCGAATGGCCCCAAGGGCTGGTAAGACACGGAAATGTCCAAGTGTGCTGCTAGCGGGGTCCCAACTGGTATGACTGGTGGATAGTGGTGCACACCACTGGTTTGCCCCTACTCTGGCTCTCCTGTAGCTGCCTGCATCTGGCAGGTCACTGCTCCCGCTGCAAAGTGGGGATGCTCTGTAAAGAAGCAGGAGGCCTCCCTGAGAAGCTTTGTGTATGGGCTGGCTAGAGCGTGCTGGGCTACAAAGAGGCCATACTGGGCTCCCGGTAGGTCTTGAGTGCAAACCAGGTCTTTGTCCTGGTGCTTTCTGCTCCGCTTTGCTTCCGTGTAGGAGATGAGAGCCTGGAGGCATGTGAAGCTGGGGTGCACTCACAGCCCCTGGCCACCGGCGGTGTGGGTACAACCACAGCAAAAACCGCCTCGTCCTCACGTGCTAAAGCCGATACCACCAGCGTGGCAGTTACCTCCATGGCCTTCCTCAGCTGCTTGGCATCGTACTGTGCTGGGGTCAGCATGAGCCCGAGGATCAGCTTGGCCAAGCTGCCCGACAGCTCGGATTTCAGGTCTGCCATCAGGTCCTGCAAAAGCGTTTGAGGGTTCAGTCCCTGGCTTTTTCTGCAGGGACAGACCAGCTGAGGCAAAACCAGGGAGAAAACAGGGCAGGAAAGCGTGGAAGTGGGAAACATCTGGGAAGAGCCTTGGGGTGATTTAAGGTCACATTTTTGGGGGGTGGCTCTGGGGAGATCCTGGCTCTGGAGTCCTCTGTGCGGGACCGAGGATGGGGCAAGCTAAGGGGAAGGGACACCCTCCCCTTGGGCTGGTGGTGCACCCAGAGCGGGAGGCTGCTTTGACTACTTGGTCTTCCTTCGGGGGAGTCATGCCGGGGCAAATCAGTATGACCTGGCTGCCCACCGCTCCCTGGGCAGGATTTCTTTCAGTGAGGGGCAGATCTCTGCATGGGAGGGGACGAGATGCGGGCAGAAGGACGGAGCAGGGTGGAAGGGGGGGGCTGGCAGTACCCTGCCATAGTGAGCCTTGTAAGCCTTTAGGATCTGCTGCCTCTGGGCGTTGCTCCTCTGCGTCAACACCTCGATGATGGCCCCTTCATCCGTGCCTGCAACGATAGCAGCAATGCTGGGGAGAGCCACACTGTGCCACCCCTAACTGTGGGTGCATCGCTGTCCCCTCTGTAAACGGGAGATGGGGAAGAAGGAGCTCCCACGGCTCCAAAACTGGCTCTTTTCCCCCTCCCCAGGGCTTTCACGCAGCCCTGTGTGATCCAGATTGGGTTTTCTGCCCCAGGAGCTGCTGAGGAGCAGCAGGAAGGGGCTGGGCACATGGCCCCCACTTACCCAGCCCCTTCATCGCCTTCCTCAGCACCTGCGCGTCCCCGTCATCATTGAAGCTTCCCGCGGGCTGCACGGTTCCTCGCAGCTGTGGATGCACAGAGGGGTTTGGGTTCATCCCCGAGGTGGGTGGGATGGAGGGAGGGATGGAGAGAGGGAGGGAAGGTGCCACCCGGCAAGCTGAGGCCAAAGCAGGTCGTGTGTTAGTGCAAGCACCTGGGGCTCAGTGAGGATGTCCCTGCCACTATCACCCCGTCCATCGAGGGGCAAACCATAGCCAGGTCAGCAGAGAGCAGGGAGAAGACGGCAACAGACAGTCCCTGGAGTCTCGGTGTCCTGCTCAGTGTTATACCCACCTCCCCTAGTGCTGGGACACCTCGGCTGGGGCTGGCCACATCAGCTGAGAGTCAGGAGTCGCTGAAAGGGTGCCCACTCCTGCCCTGTAATCCTACCCTCCTTCTTCCTTACAGCTCCCAGCACATCTCCATCCTCCCCGTGCACGTAGGGCTTAGGGTGTCTTTTCTGCACATCCCAAAGCACCCTTTTGTGGGTGCCTCCAGCTGCATGCAGGGTGCCAGCTCCCCATGGCATGGCCATGCCCCAGCCAGCCCTGGCGTCGGGGTGGGCTGCCCCAGGGAGCAGGAGGTCTCCGGCGGGCACCGGAGCCAGGGCTGCAGGTGATGCATCGCACAGACATGCAGGGCATGCCGCCCCAAGGGAGGGAGGCCTCAGAGAGAGGAGGGGGTTAGTGGAACACACGGGGGGCAGCCAGCCCTGCCGGGGTTATGTCCCTCCAAACTTGTACCCCAAAACTGGAGAATGGCGTCGAGAGAAGCCACGGAGCGAGAGGCAGAGCGGAGGTGTGGGGCTGGCTGTGCCCCATGGCAGAGAGGAGCAGCCGGGGGTCCCAAGCTGGCAGAGAGCAGAGAGGGGGTACGGGGGGACTGGGGGGTGCTGACCTCTACTTTGGCCACCGCACTAAGCTCCCACATCCGATAGGCCACCTGCGCCGCCTCGGGGAAGAACTCACCTGCGGCACTGCAACGGGAGGGCAAGGACAGGGGACAGTGAGCGTGGGGGCCCCGAGCCCCGCCAGCAGCCACCCCCCGCCCTGCCCCGTGCCCCATCCTGCCCCTCCTTGAGGGGCATTTTCTACCCACCGGGTGCTGGGCATAGGGGCAGGCAGGCAGGAGCTGGGTGCTTGCTGCGGGGCTGGGCGGGAATGGGGGGGAAGCAGGTGGTAAATCCCAACTGCCCCCAGCAGAGCATCCTCCCTCCAGGTGTTTGTCTCTGCCCTGCGGGGCTGCCACGTGCCAAGAAGGGACTATGGCATCGTGGGTGGCCATGCAGAGGGGCCACAGGGCCCCCCCATCCCAAACTGCTGTCACTGCTGGTCCAGGTGCTCCACCAGGCTCTGACCCAGATGTTTGTACCCAGCACCAAGGGGATGAAGAGGGACAAACGGGGTGACAGGCAGTCTTACTCATCGTCCCCTCCGCACAGCTTCAGCAGGGCCTTCTTGTACTCCCCAGAGGTGTCCTCCTGGAAAGACGGAGATGGAGAACCGTGCGGCAGGGAGGGTCAAGGTAGTGCCATGGGATGGGCGCATGGAGAGGGGTCTCCCTGAGCCTTGTCCTCAGAGATGGACACCCGGCACGGGGTGGCTGGGGAGGGGGCTCAGCCCTCCCATGGGTGCTGGCATCATGAGGGAGGCAGCACTAGCAGCTGCTCGGAGGGGGATCGGGGACCCCCAGCACTTACCTTTATCATGTTGTAGAGAGATTTCTCATACTTGGTCCTGAACACCTCCCGGATGTCCAGCATGTCGATCTCACTGCGGGACACCATGATGCGGATCAGCGTGTTGTCTCTTGTGCCCAGCCCCTGCAACAGAGAAGCCCCTGCATCAAGCCTGGGATGGCCAAGGAACCCTGCTCAGCCCATCGCATTTGGGACCCTCCATCAGATTTCTACCCAGCCCCGGGTCTGAAGGAATAACTTCTTTGGAGGGAAAAGCAGAGACCCCAGGTGACATAGGTCCTGTCTTCATGGACCTGCATCGCCCTGCCCTCCAGCAGCACCCAGTGGCAAGGGGACTCCTCCTCTGGCCAGCACCCCTCAACACTGCAGGGGACACCCTGGAGAAGGGACAATCCACTCACCTTCATGGCCTTGTAGAGCCTTTCAGCAAAATACTCTGCCGTGCTTCTGACGCACTTCACTGCGGGGAAATTGAGTCACAGTGAGGGATGTCAGAACCCAGCTTCACCAGTGCCCCCAGCCTCTGAGCACCCGTGCCCCTTGGGCAACACGTTCAGCATCCCCACCCGCCCTGGAGGAGCCTCCCTGAGCTCCCTGAAACCAAGTACAGCCACAACCCCGACCCCACTGGCTCTCGCGCTGAGCCTTCCCACCCCGGCAAAGCCAGCGGTGTGTTTTCGCAGCGCTCCCCACGCCGGGGCTGACTTACCCACAGCCAGCATCAGCTTCTCGAAGTCACCAGAGAGCTCTGCCCGGATGCTCCTCTCGATCGGCTTCCCAGAAATCTTCAGGTACTCATCAAAGACTGCGGGATGAGAGCGAGACGATGCCTGGAGAAGCTGCTAAGGTACCTTCAAGCCCAACCCTGAGCTCGCAGGAGATGCTCACCCAGGCGGAGGTGCTGCTTGCTTCGCCGGCCAAGGATGTAGATGAACTGGGCCTCATCTGTGCCCCATTTCAGCTCGCCAGCTTCCAGCAGGTCCTTGTGGGATGGGGAAGGTGACAGAGCCTGAGTCAGGGTACTGCTCACGTTGGGCTCTGCCCAAGCACCGGCGTCCATGTGCCTTTCGCAGGCCTAAGTCTGGATGGTCCCAGTGCCACCAGTCCTGTCCCTGCCCGGATGCCACCCATCCCAGCGACCTGCCAAGCCTCACCTTGGCATCCTGCTCCACCAGGTCCTCACTCACCACGTCGTCCTCCTCTCTGGTGCCCTGTGGGACAGAGACGGGCTCAGCCCTGCTGGGCGCAGCACCCATCACCTACAGATGCTTGGCCAGATGGACATACCTGAAGCAGAACGACGAGCATCTTCTTGAAGTGGCCAGATGTGTCTCCAACAACGTCAGCCTCCAGGTCTCTCTCATAGGCTGGTAGAAAAGGAAGAGGTCAGGGCCTGGAGAGCTGGATCCCCTCTCACCTCTGCCCCAAGGGGACACAGGGCAGCCCCTGCCCTTCCCCAGCTCTCACCATCTTTGTAGGCAGCCACCAGGTCGTGGATCTCCTGGTTGGTGCGGGAGGCAAGGATCTCGATGAGGCACTTCTCATCCGTGCCAATGCCCTGTGGGTAGAAAAGCAGCCCCATGAGCAGTGGGGCCAGACGGGGTGTCCTTAGAGGGGCCCTGAGGGGGCTGCCCACCCCTTACCGCGATGGCATCTTTGATCTCCTTGGCATCGCTGTAAGCTGGGGGCCGCATCAGGCTCACGATCAGCCGCTCAAACTTCCCTGTCAGCTCATACTTGAGGTCTGCGATGAGGTCCTGGTAGAGGGGAAGAAAGGGGCTGGGGGACCCTTTGCTCCACAGCATCTCTGAGTGGGTCCGGGGAGCAGTGGGTCCCTGCGTGGGCTGGTTGGTGGCAGCCACGGCCACCTGCATCTCCAGTGGGGGCACGGACTAGGGAGCATTTCTGCCGTTACCTTCCCATAGAGGGACTTGTAGGCTTGGCAGATCTCCACTCGCTGCTTGTTGCTTCTGGATGTGATGAGGTCGAGGATGGCCTCCTTGTCGCTGCCTGTGGGGAGAGCTGGGAGTCACGTTTAGCCCCATGGCTGGCTCTCACCCCCCACAGCTGGGCTTATCATAGCCATCCTGCCGTGACCAAAGCTGCTTCCAGCTCGGGGCTGGAAGGAGAAGCAGAGCTGAGCTGGCTCCAGGGAGGAAAGGGGAGCCAGGAGAAGTCCTGGCACGCTGCTAGAGCAGATGTGCAGCTACGGGGGGAGGCAATGCAGGATGCCCAGCCATGCAAGGGTCAACCAAAGGAATAGGGGACGTCAGCGTGGCCTCGGGGTGACAGTCCAGAGTAGCGTCCGTACCAAATCCCTTCATGGCATTGTACAAGGCCTCTGCGTCCTGGCTGGCATCAAAGCCTGGGAAATCCTTCACCGACCCCCTGTAGACCTAGGGGAAAGGAGGCGAGAAGGTAAAAGGGGAAGGAGCAGCCCCCGCTGGGACAGGGGGAAGGAGAGGGTGAAGCTGAGCAGGATTGGGGTGAGATCCGCTCCTGCTCGGGCTACCCGAAGGCAAAGCTCAGCCTCAAACATAAACACTTGTTCTTCTCCTTAGTTGTTTCCTTTCCTGTTTGCTCTCCCCATTGTGCAAATTCTTTGTGTGCTGGGTCACTGGAGTACACAGCCTTCCCTCTTGTATCTCACTGGCATTGCTGTTTGCTGCTTGTGCCCCGCGTTTAAGCCGGATACAACCCTCCCTACTGCGCCAGCAAGAGCTGGTGGTTGGAGGGGAGGTTTCTTGAGCACATTTGGGTTTCCAGCTCCATCTGGGGGGGTTCAGCAGGAAAAGGGGAGACCCCATAGGAGGGCTGGACACCCTGAATGCAGGGGAAGGCATGGAAGGACCAGGGCAATCCCCCTGCAATGCAGCTGGGCCAAAGGGAGTTATGGGAGGGTGGATTGGGAGCGATGAAGGAAATAATTTTCCTACCACCTGTTGTGAGCAGGGAAACCCTCCGGATGCTGAGGATGCCCAAGCTCTGCACAGCCTCCAAGCGAGGAGACACATTTACAGGCACAAAATCACGGTGGGCTGCTAAGCGGAAAGCACTGAGAAGTGCTAGAGCTGCCAACAGCTTGTACTGCCCCAGCATGCACTCCTATAGGGCCCAGGCTGGTCCAGGGCATCCAAGCAGAGATCCTGGATACAGGGAAAGACTTTCCCAGGAGCCTAAGAAATCCTGGGGGCTGGCATGATCCACTTCTGTCTGCTCCTTTGCACCTCCAGGCTGCACAACGGGAAGCCCAGGAGTGACACCCCCAAACAGAGACCTCGGGACAAAGCGGGGACCAGGCTTCCCCTCTCCAGGTCAGCTTTGCCTGAGGGAATTCACCCTGGGGTTGGACTCTGAACGAGATTAGCACAAACCCTGGGTGGAAGCAGATGTGAAAGCCCGTGTAAGGAACTGGGATGCACCCCTGCTGGAGGCACAGAGGGGGAATTGCTGAACAGCAGCATTTTCTTAGTGATCTCACTGGGAAGTAGGAGGGCTGGGAGCCAGGCTGAGCCGGGGCTGTCAGCTGTGTCAGCACCCTGGGAAACTCTGAGCAACCTCCCTTGGCTCTGCTTGTACCATGTGCCAACCAGGTATGTACACCTTCCTGGGATCACTCACTCAGGATCTGTGGCAGGGCTTAAGATCCCCAGGAGCTGTACAAAGGCCCAGGACTCTTGCCAATATGGGCATCTAAAGCCAGTGTGTCACCAGAGAAGATGGGCATCAGGCAGGCAGCACCAGCCCTGCAGCAGCACCAGTGTCCCTGACCCAGCAAGCACCTCCAGGAATGAACCCGAGGGGATGGACAAGGGGCAACCCCATACCCAGTGCTCCCCTGGGTCACATCCCAACGTCACAGCACAACAGCTCTGCTGCGCATCTCACCCAGCACCTTCCAAAAGAACCTGGCCTCTGTACCCCCATTTTCCAGAGAGAAACCAGTCCGGACTGGGCACATCCCACAAGCCCTCTCAGGAGGAGCTGCTGGCACTGATGTCCTACGTGGTGGGGACCAGGTCTGGCAAGAGGAGACGCTGCCCTTCGAGGGAGCCGGGCGGGCGCGGGGACAGATCGTATTGCAGGTGATTCATCGGGAGAGCTGGATTTAGCCCCACTTCCCGGCAGCTCCCAGACCCTCCTGGCTCCGTGCAAGCTGCTGCCCACACATATGCCTTGCAGAGATGTAAATGAGAAGTTGCAAGGCAAAGGAGGTGCCCGGAGGCAGCAGGAGGGGACAAGGGTGGCTGGAGGGTGCTGGGGTTGCATGGCTGGTGATGGGGAGGCAAGATGTTGACCCCGGTTAAATGGGGAGGAGGAGCAGGGCTGCGTTCCTGCCTGCTGAGCCATCGAAGCACGAGCTGCCTGCCTTGCTGCAGTGCTGCTGTGGCAGGGTAAGGGAAACCGAGGCAGGAGCTCAGTGCTGTCTGTGCATTGCCCCACGCTCCTTGCACTTTTGTGGGAACAAGCCCCAGGGAGGTGCAGAAACATCACTCGGGAGGGAAACAGCATCCTGCCTTCTGTGTCCTCCTCACACCCCCATCCCCTTTTCCATCCCCCACTTCAGCTGCCGGGGGCCCCCCACCTCCCCTCCTCCAGCCTCTGAGTCATCCCAGCCTGCCTGGGACCTCCCAGCTAAAAATAAGCCAGGCTGGGGCTGGGAGGGCGGAAGCAAAATTCCTAGCGTGGCTTCACTCTCTCCCACCGCGGGGCTGCTTGGGGTCCTGGACCACCGCAGGGGTGATACTTACCCACACTGTGCCTCAGTTTCCCCACCCAGAGGCAACTACCCCCTTGGCTAGGCAGGAAGCTGAGGGTAATTGGGCTTGAGGCAATGATTACTTGATTTCTCAAGGGAATGGAAACCAAAGCCTGGCCCTGAGCAGTGGAGAAGGGAGGCTCTGGAGCTGGACTCCTCCCCTGCCTAGCAGACTGCAGGCAGGCTGTACCCTGCCAGTCACAGCTGCCCACCGAGGCAGAGTTTTCCACCCACGCCAAGACGTTTGCCTGGCTACAAGGGAGCACCTGCCCACCCAGCTGCCACATTGCACCAGCCCCAGCTCAGAGAGAGGAAAAATCCAAACTGGGGCGGGCAGAGGCCAAAGCAGGGCTGCATGCCTTGCAGCAGGCTCAGATAGAGGCGGGATTTCTTTCCAGCAAAAGCCCAAATCCCCAGTGCAACATCTCTTTCTGCTCTTCCTCCTGCAGCCCTGCTTCTCTCCCCCATCCCACTGTGGTATCCATCCCCACCGTGCGTACGTCACCCTTACCTTTCCTTTGGGTGCCATGGTTTCCCAAGCTGGAAATCACCGGCACGAGGGCAAGGAGGAGCTGCGGAAGGGAACAGAAAAGCCGATGTGAGCCAAAGCCCCCTCTCCGCGGGCTGCATTAGGTAAGGGATGCTTTGCTCCCTCCGTTGGGTGCTGCCGCCAGCCATCGCTGCGGGTGCGGTACCCGTGGGAGGACGATGGCTGGGTGCTGCTGCGGAGGCTCGGGGAGAGGGGCTTCACCGGCCACCCTGCAGTCACCGGAGCTGAGGTCCTTTGGTATCTGGCACCAAGTTGGGGACCCCAGAGGCTGGGGGCAGCGGAGATGGGCCCCCGCACAGCTTCCTGCCAGCGCAGAGAGAAACTGCGAGGGGAAGAAAGCGCTGAATACGTGGAAATGGGCCGAGCATCCTCCGTGGGGCTGACCCTCCTTGCTGCAGCCTGCAATGCTCCCTCTGCTCCGCCGGCAGCCCCCCAAGCCCTGGGGCCACCCCAGCTTCAGCGGCTGCTGGGGATGTCCCATTGCCACATGGTGCTGGGCAGCCCTCACGAGATCCCCCCAGCTTTTATCTGAGTTTCCGTGCACCGCATCAAGGCCACCATCAGTCCCACGCACGCAGCGCAGCCGGGTTTCCAGGGTAACTCGCAGGTTGTTTTCTAACACCAGCACCATTTATAGCTGCAACCCGCTGCAGCATGGGCTCTCTCCACCCCCCCAGAGAAAGTCCCCAGACAGCGCCGTTTGCTCTGAGAAAGCTGACGGAAGGAGAGAAACAGCTGGAAAATGGAGCCCCGCCATGAATGAACCACTGAGCGTCAGCTGAGCTCCAGCCATGAGGCACGTCCCCCTCCTTGCCAGTGCTTGCCCTCCCTCTGAGACACGTTGCAGGAAAGCTCAAGGCAGAAGAGGGCCGCCCTGGGGGGATTTCTGCCCCCAGCCAAGCTCGGTTTCATGCTGTGGAGCGAGCAGGGGAAATCACAGGAAATTCCCTGGCTTGGCCCTACATCCCTACAGGAGCACCCATGGAAGGGGAGACCCAGCCCCGCAGCCGTCGGTGCGGCTGGGTCACCCCGCTCGGGTGCAGGAAGCCTTCTGGCACCTGTGGGCATCCTTGCCGAGGGGAGGAAGTTTTGCAGAAAACCAGAGCTGCCTTCGCCTCCCCTTCCTTTTTCAGCTGGGGAGGCTGCAAGCCTCGTCCGCCCTTCCCCGCAGCTCCTGGCTGGGGGAGAGCCCCCATATGCCCCATGCGCAGTGGGGCTGCACTGCGTCTGGGTGCTGGGTGGGCACCAGGGGATCCCCAGCCCACGCAGCTTTTTAATGCCACTCAGGAGCCTGTACGTGAAGCTGCGTACCCTCCAGGGAACAGAGAAAACCCTGCGTGGCACAGCCCTCCTGCCTCGCTCCATGCGTGAGGCAGCTGGGCTGAGACTGCCCAACTCATCTCAGCAGTGGCGGAGAATCGCCGGCCGCACCCAGTCGCCAGCCTGCCCCTGCAGCACCCCATCCCTGTCCCCCACCGCTGCCGACACCTCCGCAGAGGCTCGGGGGGGCTGCCCCGGCTCTCGCCTTGCCAGCAGGCGACCTGGGGAGGCGAGTGGCAAAACCTGGAGGCAGCCCCCCCAAAACGATGGAGAGGTTTGGGTTATGGGGGTCCCTGGACAGAAAGCGCCGTGAGAAATCCTAAATGATGTGCACAGCCCGTCCCCTTTGCAGAACGACCCAGCCTTGCCAAAAAGCCTCTGTCCCCCCCAGCGGCATGCACCCCACCAGCCTCCCCACCGCAGCTTTGGGCTCAGGGGTGTCACCCCAGGAGCCCAGCAGCTATTTTTGCAGCCCGCTGGCTGATGGGGCTCTCCCAGCACGGCCGCACACGGGGGAGGCTACGACACACCCAGCACCCCGCCACCCATTTTCCTGCCCGTGGGGCAGAAAGGGAGCTTTGCTGGCTGGAAAAAAAGCAGCATCCATCCTCCCTGCAAAGCAAGGGATGTCCCCAAAGTCCCCTGCCCCACCCCAGCGCCAAGAAGTCCCCCTGCCCTTCTAGAGCTCCGTGCCTCTGGGGTGCGTTTGCCTATGCAAAACTCGGTGGGTACCAAACCAGGGGGATCGTCCCCCCGCCAAGCCCAGCTCGGACCCCTGTACGGAGGGATGGACATTTCCCCGGCCGCCGCAGAACCGGGGCACGGACAAAGGCGCATCCTGGCCAGGACACACCCATGGGCCCCGCAGCAACGCCAGCGCCTGCCCGAAAAAGCACCCGCTGCCAGTGCAGCCCCCCAGGCTTTTGTTAAAAAGAAAGGATTTTTCATATAAAGAAAAAGAAAAACAAGGATCCCCCTTGCAGCCACCCCTCGGAGAAAGCCTCCGCTCGCATGGCTTACCGCCCGGCCAGGACTTTCCTCCCCTCGCATGCCACTGCGGTGGCTTTGCACGCCAGCGCTGTCCCCTCGCACGCCAGCACTATCCCCCCCGCACACCAGTGCACACTTACGAGCAGCACTGAGGCCTGTCTGGTCAGACTGGTGGGAACGGCCGGCCGCCGGCGGGCTCGGTGCGTACTTGTGGCCGTGCCGCTCGTCCTTGGCGTGCAGCTGTTTCCTTCTGGCGAGACGTCACCGCTCACGAGCCCTCCAGTCCCCGCCTGCCATGGGGGTCAGGGCCACGCTCCCACCCTCGCCGCCATGTCAGACCTCAACCCCTCCGTTTTGGGTGCCCACGGTGCAGGGGGACCCAATGCCGCTCGCGGAAGGGCTCTGCCCCTTGCCAGGGTGCGGGGAAGGGGGTCGGTCAGCAGAAAAGCCCCACCGGTGCACGCAGGGGCTGTGTGCCAGCAGCGGTGACGCGTGCGATGCAAGACGGTAATGGTGATTGCATTTCAGCTGCGGAAATTTCACCCCTTCCGTCCCCCCCCCACCCCGTTTCCTGGTGAACACCGGGCTGCAGGGTACCCCTCTGCCTCCCGGGCTCGTCCTGCTGCCAGCCACCTCCGCCCGCACCACATCACCCCGTTCCTTGGTCATGGCTGGGAATCGTCCATCCCTGACTCTCTCTGCAAAAGCCAAGGGTGGGGGGGGAGTGGGGCTGGCCCCCCAGGACCTGCTGAAGGGGGAACATGCTGACCAGGGCTCTGCAGGGAGCATCTGTGGGGCAGAAGCTGAGCTGGCAGAGGGAGCTGGGGAGAGGCAGCTCGCTGTCGTGTCCCCCCCCAACCTTCCCTCCCATGCTGCAGACGCAGGGATGAGAAGACGTTGCAGCGCAGCCGCGGGTGGAGATGCAGGCTGAGTCTCCTGGAGATGCTCCTGGCAGGCTGTACCGCTGCCTGCAGTGCCCCGCGGCCATTTCCTTCCCTGCCTCACCCAGGTTAACGCCGCTCCTTCTTTACCACCACCCTTTGCCCCAGCCAGTGCAGAAGCTGCAGAAGAGCTGAAGGAGCTCCCCAGGAGCCATGGGCAGTGGTGTCTGTGCTCTGGCTGATACCAGCAGGAGCAGATAAAACCAAGGCCCCCCCTTGAGATGTTGAAGGCTGCTGGCATATAACCTTTCAGGCATCCAAGCCGTGGTGGTACCCACTGGCTAGAGCATCTCTCTGGGGCTGCAAGGCAGCTGAGCTGCTCAGCCCTGCCTGTCCTGGGAGATGGTGGTCCTGGGAGATGGTGGTCCTGGGCAGCAGGGACCCCGGGCTGGGTGTGACATGCCCAATGGCTGGCAGGCAGCCACAGGGCTGTGCCCCCCCCGGGGGACTGGAGGCACCCTGGGAGGGGGAGACCCTCGTGGCCAGCTAACACCGGCTGCTCCTTCGTGCCCCGTTGTTCTCTCAGGGCAATGTTCCCTCGGGCTGGCGTTAGTGTCCGGAGACCTCGCTCATGTGAGACAGCGTGGGTGACAAGCACGGCTTTGTTCACCCTGCACTGCAACGCAGGACAACAGCCCTGCTCTCCTCCCGGTACCCCTAGCTGTGTCATGGTGTGCTGAGCCCCCCTGCCCCAGAGGTGCTAGCCCAGCAGCTCACAGGGTGCACTGGGGACATGGGGCTGCCCCATACAGCCAGGACAGGGCAGCCTTGTGGTTAGAGCATACACCTATGCTTTAGGTGCTCTAGAGCCTTCCTTGCTTTGTTCCTGCGTGGCTGATGTCCGCTTCCTCTGCTCCTTACAAGCTGAAGGCTAGAGGATGTGCTGAACTACATCACAGGCTAAGAGGCTTTTGTCCCCAAATACTGTAGGCAGACTCAGCCTAAGCACTGTCTACAATAAAATAAAAATTAGTTCCTCACCCCAAAATACCAGCTCCCAGCATTTCCTCAGAGCTCAGACTTAGTCCTCTTCTCCCAAGGTACTGAAGACCAGCCAGGTCACACCATAACTTCCCCCATCCCCTCCCTGCTAGGAACAGCCCTACAGAACAGCTGTGCTGGGCCTTGAGAGCACTTATATGCCTTACTGGTCCTGAGCAGCCTCACCTGGGGCCCCCACCCACACAAGTCTGGGCCCCCATTTAAGCCCAGCCCTGGACTCACCCTGGTCCTTGCTTGTGTACTGCTGCTTAACCTCTGTGGGCTGCACCCTAGGAAGGAGGCACTATAGCAGGGTTATTTCTGGTACCCATTTTATTCCCTGTGGCAGGGTTATTTCTGGTACCCATTTTATTCCCCATGGAGGAGCACCTATGTCTTGTTGCACCCTTGCAATCTCCTGACTAGGACAGGACCTGGGGAGCCCAGGGGCTGGAGCAGGAATTGCTTGGGCTGAGAGCTGCAGCCCCAGCCCTGCTCCCAGGGCAAGGCTAGATGGGTCAGTGATGGATGGTGTTGCTGTCTGCTCTGTTACAAGCTGCGCTTGGGCCAGTTGGGTACTTTTCTTCATCTAAGGCTGCTGCCTCTATGTAATGGGGCTGTGACAAGGTCTTGCAACTGGGGTCTTGGTGTCCAAATACTTGGGAAGTGCAGGCAGACTCAGGACTTTGCTTCTGGGAGCTGCAGCTGGATGTGCTGCTGCAAACATCGCATGGAGCTGGGTCTGTGTTCCTCTGCCTCACTGCTGCAGTCAATTCTTGGATGTGCTGACTTCCCTCTGTGTTCCCTGGGGACAGCTCAGTCTGGGTATGGTCACAGCTGTAGGTATGTGCACCCCTACATCCTGACTTGGCCGTGGTTCTGCTCCTCTCTGCCTGGATTTCCTCCAAAACCTGCTCCACAGATTGAGGTGAGGGTCCCAGTGTGAGGGAGTGGGCACAGAGGGAAGAGTTTCCCTCTTCCACCTGCACAGGCAACTTTGAAATGTTAATTAAACTCCCTTAATAATGCCTCTGAGCCTATTAGCATTGCAGGCTTGTGTGTATGATTTGGAAGGCGTTGTGGGAAAAATATTTCTGCATAGATTTCCCATTGTGCAGCCTGGAGTGGTGGTCAGCTGGGGGAGGGCTGGGGTGCTCCCAAAAGGGATTTAAGGGGAGAGTGTAACTGAGCCTGCCTGGTACTCGCCCTTCCCATCAGCTCGCAGCTGGAGCAGTTTGCCCAAAGGATGGCTGGAGTAAGTAGTTTGTTTGCAGAAGGGAAAATCATCAGGGCGAGATGCCCTGGGTGGGACTGGTGTTGTACAGCGGGTGGGTGCTGCTGGGAGGTGGGAAGGTAGCCCCAGCTGGCCTGGCCTTGGGCAGTGGCTCTCCAGCCCCCAGGAGACACAGGGTTGTCCTGGAGGTTGGGGGTCCCTGTGCCACAAGGGCTTAAGCACCTCATCCTGTGGGTCAGGGTGCCGGGCACTGCCCCAGGATGGTCCTTGTCCCCTCCAAGCTCCATGCCACAGCAGGGACCACACAGCCCTGTGATCTTTGGTGCTGCTGGGATGTAACGGTGGGCAAGGTTTCCAGCCAGGTCCCCGGCCCTGTAAGTAGCAGATTATGGGATTTGAAGCACGCAGCATGGATTTTGCTTTGCTGTGGGGTAACCTGGAGGTCCTGGCAGCACCATGTGGATGTGGAGGCGTGCAGCCCCCCTTTCTCCAGTCCTGGGAGCTCCTGGGGAAGGACGGGCAGGATGGGGGAAGGCACGCCAATCCCAGGCATACCATACCAAGCACCTCGCTTGCCCCAAACACAAATATCTCACAATTTGGGGTTTCTGCTGGGTTGACATCCCCATCGGTGACCCAAGCAAGCCACAGCGTTATTGTACAGGCTGATGGCCTGTCTGAGCTGTGCCATTGACCCACAGTTACGGGTGCTGTGGGAGCATCTTCAGCTGAGCAGATGGGTCCTTGGTGCACTTCAAGGCCAACAGCTGCTCCAGGAGCAGAGCATCTCCCATCCCTCCTTCTCTGGCGTGGTTTCTGCATTTCAAATAGTGTCAGCATCACAGCTGGGACAATGCTGGCTGTGCGTCCCTGCTGGGGATGCTGCTGGAGCAATAGCACTTTCTGAGCTGGCAGGAGGACAAGTAGGTGTCCTTGTCCCCTCTCATCATAGCATGAATCGGACAGAGCCCAGCAAACCCCAATCATGCACTGCTCCACTTCTCACCAGGGATGAGAAAGCAACATAGCCACTTTAGCCCCATCTTGCTCCAAAATGGACTGCTTTTCTGGCAGAGACAGAAAACAGGCAGCACCCAGGGAGTCCAGAAAGCACCACGTGGATGGCGGGAGCAGCAAGGAAAATGTTCAGGCTGGGTTTGGGTCACATCCCCAGGGCAGTGCCCACAGGGCAGCAGCATCCTCACGCCTGCTGCTTTCCTCTCCCGCAGATGCCGTGCTGGGGCTGCCTTCTCTCTGTTTCGAAGATGCTTTCCCGCAGAAAGCAAGTCCCAGTTGGCTTGGAGGGCTCCAGCCTTCGCCGCTGCCTCTCCACCGTGGACCTCATTGCCTTGGGAGTGGGCAGCACGCTGGGGGCTGGTGTCTACGTCCTGGCAGGGGAAGTGGCTAAGACCAGCTCTGGCCCAAGCATCGTCCTTTCTTTCCTGATTGCAGCCGTGGTGTCTGCTCTGGCAGGGCTGTGCTATGCCGAATTCGGGGCCCGTGTGCCACTAGCTGGGTCTGCCTATCTCTACAGCTACGTGACAGTGGGTGAGCTGTGGGCGTTCATCGCTGGGTGGAATCTGCTGCTGTCCTATGTCATCGGTATAAGGCCCTTTTGATCCTTCCATCTTAGCTTTGCATTTGTGGCTTTGCTGGGTGTCATTCCCAGACCCCACAGAGCCACCATCGCTGCCCCAGCTGCCACCTCTCCCCAGGTACCGCCAGCGTTGCCCGGGCCTGGAGTGCTACCTTTGACCAGCTCCTCGGCAAGAAGATGGGGAGGTTTTTGGGTGCTCACGTGGCTATGAGCTCTGTGGGGCTGGCAGAGCACCCGGATGCCTTTGCCGCGGGTCTGGTGGTCCTGTTGGCAGGTAGGATGCCTCCCGCCGTGCCACCCTCCATCATGTGGGATGTGCTTCTCACCCCACCATGGGCTCTTCAGGATGGTGCTGACCTCTCTGCGGCTTTGCTATTTCCCTGAGCAAAGAATGAGGAATACAAGGGGAATCTGGGGAAACCTGCAGATCCTCCTGATTGTACCACTGTTTCCCCTTTTCCACCCTCCCCAGTAATGTCTACTCTGGGCGTGGTGTCATCCAGGGGGCTTGGCCAGTTTTGCTCTTTTTGTCCCCAGGGCTTCTTTCCTTTGGAGTGAAGGAGTCCACCACGGTCAACAAAGCCTTCACAGCTCTCAACGTGCTTGTCCTGCTCTTTGTCACAGTGAGTGGCTTCATCAAAGGCGACCTGAGCAACTGGAAGCTCAGGGAGGACGACCTGCCACGGGCAGCTGCCCACAAGGCTGAGTATGAGGGGCTCTGCTCTCCCTGTGCTGTCTTCAGAGGGGGATGGGGGTGGCTGGCTCAACCCCCTAATGCTTTATCCCAGGAAATCCCACTTTCTGCCATTTCTCCCTGCCCTGTTGGCAATGCATCAAATAGCCAAAGCCCTAAGCCCTGCTGGGTTGATGCTGGAGAGGTGAGCAGGTTGGAGGACTGTTCAGCCTGGCCCCATCCTGGGACCCTTCTGCACTGACTGCACTGCTTGATTCTTCCTCCTCCTCCTCCCAGGAACCAGTCTGTGGCTGACAACATGACCAGTGCCTTTGGGGTGGGAGGCTTCATGCCCTATGGCTTCACTGGCACCTTGGCTGGAGCCTCTACCTGTTTCTATGCCTTTGTTGGATTTGACTGCATCGCTACCACAGGTAAATGAGGCAGGGAGAGATGCTGGTAGGACCCTCCCCTTGCAGGCTGGGGGGCCAGGGCAGTGATTCTCCCTGCAGCCCCTGGAGCTGGTATAGGGCTGGGCTGGGAATAGGCACATTCCTGGCTCTGTGCCGCAGCCGCTCTCTTGTACCCTCTGTGCTCAGAGGCAGAACTATAAGAGTCCATGTGGTATGACTGGGCTAATCCTGAAGCAGAGACAGTCCCTATCCCCATAACCCTGGAGCCCAGGAGGTCTAGTGGTCCTTGCTAGAAGGTCTCTGTGTCCCATCTCATGGGGGGGATACAGGATATGCTCTCCAGCCTGAGCTGGGCTCTTAGCATGCCATGCATGTTAAAAGAGCATCTGTTTTTACAGCTGAGCTTGTCATTCCCAGGGGAAGAAGTGAGGGACCCGCAGAGATCCATCCCCATGGGCATCCTCCTCTCCCTCCTCATCTGCTTCCTGGCATACTTTGGGGTGTCTGCTGCCCTCACCTTGATGATGCCCTACTACCTCCTAGACACCATGAGCCCGCTCCCAGCGGCTTTTGAATACGTTGGCTGGAGCAGCGCAAAACATGCGGTGGCTGTGGGGTCACTGTGTGCCCTGACAACCAGGTGAGGGGAGTCCTCTGATGGGAGCTCTGTGGCTCAGAGCAAGGTTGCGCTGGAGCTATAACACATCCAGGAGCTATCCCCAACCCCTGCCTTCCGGCTGCCCTGCTTGGCCAAAGTCCCTCAGCCCTTCCTCACAAACCCTGTTGCTCCCACCCTGGCCCCTGCTGATCAAGGAGAGCAACCAACCCACCTGACATTCTGCTTTTAGCCCAAAGTTGGAGGAAGTGTTCGGGTGTTTGGTGGCACCGTGACCACAGGAGCAGGCTGGGGTGTCTCGGCATGCACAGGGCTCTTGGTCACCTGCGGACATGACTTCCCTGATACTGTCCCTCATCTGATGGTGAGGGAGGTGATGGTCTTGTCAGCATGGTCTTGAGAAGGGCATGGACTGTACAGATGAACAGGAGCTCCCTTGGCACCCAAGGAGGAGCAAAAGACAGGATGGCAGCTCCTGGATGCCTGCCCTCTTTTCCTGCATCTCCTCCCCTCTCTGCAGCCTCCTGGGCTCCATGTTCCCCATGCCACGGATGCTGTATGCCATGGCTCGAGACGGGCTCCTCTTCAAACCTCTGGCCAAAGTTAGTTGCCATCAGTGCCCGGTGGTGGCAACGTTGGTGTCTGGAGGAGTGGCAGGTGGGTGAGTGATTGGGCTACCCCTTAACCTTCAGCAGGGCTTGGTGGATGTCCTCTTTCACCAGAACAACACAGATCCCCTAGCTTGCCTGTAGCTTTTTGAGCAATATCTCTCCACCCGGAGAGAGGTGTCCTCACTGTGGGTGAAGACAGTTTGGCCTTGATGCTGTCCTGGACACCAGTTCAGCCTCTCTGAGCTGCCAGGCAGGAGGTGGTAGGATGTTTTGCACTAGTGACCGAAGCATCACCAGCTCATCAAGGCGCTTGAGTCCTGTTGCAGCGGGTGTCAGGGGGACACAGGGAGAGCATGGCTGAGATGGGCATAGCAGCAGTGCTGCCAGCTCTGCCGGGAGGTTGAAAGGGCTTCTCATCCCCGCAGCTCTTCTGGCCCTCCTCTTTGACCTGAAAGCCCTGGTTGATGTGATGTCTATTGGCACGCTGCTGGCCTACTCGCTGGTGGCTGGCTGTGTGCTGCTGCTCAGGTGAGACTGCTGAGAACAGGGGACAGGGCTCACCCAACTTCTGATGTTGGCCATGCCTGGGACAAGGCACTGGCCTTGGTGCACTGCAGGTGCATGCTCAGGTGCCTTGACATCTTATATCTGCTCCTCAGGTATCAGCCTGGACCCAGCACTCAGGACACTTCTGCGGGGAAGGTCCCGGCTGTGCAGCTCTGGTGGAACCACCTTGTCCGACCACCTCTGCATCCCACGCCGTGTTCCTCTGCTGTGGTGGCCTGGGCTCTGACAGCCGTAGGTATGCCCGGGAGCGATGGATGGGCTTTATGGGGAGCTGGCGTGGGGGGACCCACGGGGAACATAGCTGCTGTAGCACGGGCTGGCAGGTTCCTGCTCACAGAAAACCACCCGGCAGCGGGATGCAGGCAGGGTCTGCCTGGCTCCCTCCTGCCCTCTCCCGACTGCCGTCCGGCTGGCTGCCCCAACGGGACCTTGGGAAACCTCCCACTCCCTCTGCTTCCTAGGCTGGAGGGAAAAGCTTAACCCACCATGACAAGCCACCCAGACCTGTCCCCTGGTTGTCCTTTGTCCCTCCCACCATGGCAGCCAGCCTGCTGTACCCCGGGAGAGGGTCGGGCTCAGCCTGGGGAAGCTCTGCCCTGACACGCCGCCGTGGTCCCTCCGCAGCCGCCCTGGTCTGCGCCCTGAGCTGGGTGAGCACCGCAGGGCTGCCCTGCCTCCGGGCTGGGGGTGCTTGGTGCATTGCCACTCTGGTTTTGCCTCTCCTGGGGATCCTGGTGGCAGCTCTGCTCGTCTGGAGGCAGCCTCAGAGTCGGGAGAGAGCATCCTTCACGGTGAGCACAGAGCCGAGCCCTTGGGGACTGTCCCCAGGGAGAAGGACCCGGGGGATGGAGAAGAGGCAAGTGCCACAGCTCCGTGGGGAAGGGGTTACGTTGCATCGGGGGGGTGTTCCCTCTGCTTCAGGTCAGGCAGGCTTTTGCTGCATCCACCTTGAACAAAGTGCATCAGGCGGCTCGCTGGGTTTTTCGTAGGGACCACGAGGGCTGCCTCATTCTTCCCCCTGTCTCACAGGCCAAAGGGGCACCTCCTGCAGCCCCAGCTGAGCCCAGTGTCTGCTGCATGAACCAGAGCTGCTCTTCAGTACAAAAACCCGGTCCTGACACCCTGGATTGGTTTTGCTAGTGGTTTACTGCCTCCCCCTTAAATCCTGCAGCACCTCCTGCCCTGGTGCGGGACCTGTCAACCAAAACCACCCTCCACGAGCATCCCTTTCCAGCACAGGCTGCAGTCCCAGCTCAGGTCTCTGAGCCTCCCAGCCCGACGGCCAGGCTGGGCTTCCCCTTGCCTGTCAGCAACTAGCCAAAGCAGCAAAGAGCCCAAGTGGGCTGTGGAACCCCTGCCCGTGGGTGGGCTGGTGCCTCTGGGCAAAGGCATGATCCTGTTGCCTTGTGCTTGGTCCCTGTAGGTTCCCTGCCTGCCCTTCCTGCCACTCCTCAGCATCGCCATCAACAGCATCCTGATGGCCCGGCTCAGTGCGGCCGCTTGGCTGCGGTACCTGCTCTGGATGGCCATCGGTAAGCTCAGCCTCCCTCGAGGTCCCGGAGCTGGTGGCAACCTCTTTGGGTGAAGCATAGGTGGTTTGAGAGCCCGAGGGGTTAGAGAGCTGCAGAGCGGTGGTGGGCGGATGGAGGAGATGCTGAATTTTAGTGTCAAAGGGTGGCGGGAGCACCCCATCCTCTGATGTGTGGCCCAAAGGAGTGGGAACTTTGTGGCTGGGAGGGAAGGGAAGAGAGAGGACCCCCCCAACCTATTCTGCCCGTTCCCAGGTTTCCTCATTTACTTTGGCTATGGGATCTGGCACAGCACCGAGAGCCGCCGGCCCAAAGGGGCAGCCCCCCAGGAGCTGCCGGGAAGCATGGCCATGGAGGTGTCCCCACAGCCCCGTGGGACTGCATGGTGCCCATCTGCTCCAGGGCAATAAAAGGAGACAGGCTGGTCCCAGAGCGCCTGGCTCCCTCCACCCTGTGCCCAAGAGGCCAAGAGGCCCCTTGGGCTGAAGGTCCCGTCCCGCGGAGCGGCACAGCCCTGACACGAGCCCTGGGTGCTGTTTTCTTCTGAGTCTGGTGAACTTCCCTGAGCAACCCGAATCCTCATGGCAAGCCCCTGCTGAAGGAGTTTTGTTTGGAGAGGATAAAGCAGACAAGCGTTCTTGCTGCTGTTATTGGGTTGTGCATTGGTTTTGGTGTTTTGTTTTGTTTTTTGCCTTTGAAACCTCTCCCTGCAGCCCCCCAACTTCTCTCTGTCCCCTTGCCCACCCTGTCCCTCAGCTGCTCACAGCAGAACGGAGTGGAGGCTTCTCGTGCTGCTCTGACCCTTCATGTTGCCTCGGCACCCGAAGGCAGGCAGGGCTGACCTGCCTGTCCCCCTGTGACCACGCAGGCACTGCCTGTGCTGGGCTTTTTCCTCCTTACTGTGGGTAAGTCAAGTCCTTTTCTGGATTCATTTATTCCTCCTCCTCGGTTCCCAGCACTCCCCTTTCCCAGAGCTGGGCACATTCCTCTGGGTCCCACGCAGCATGCGCCTTCAGGGGGAGTGGGATGCAGTACCAGGTGCTTGGAGCAGGATGCCTGACCCTGCCAGCCTCTTCTCCCTTTGCCTAGCCATCCTGCTCCCTTCAACTACAGCTAGGCAGGATTTGCTGGGGCAGCAACCTGCCCCACGACCCCTGCTTTGGTGCTACACCACCTGGTGCATTCCTCCACATCCCTGAGGTTGCTGCGCAAAGCTGGAGGCTGTCCCACCACCCGTCCTCAGAGCCATGGGGATGCACAGAGCAGTGGTTGGCTTGGGGGCACATGGGTCTAATCATCAGGCACCCCCTTTTCCCACTCTGGGCACCCCATGGAGGTTCTTGGTTGAGAGCTGGACCCTGCATCTGTGTTGCCTTCCTAGCTGCCTCGTTTAGCCGATATTTTCCCGATAAGGATTGGAACAAAGGATGGAAGCGGCTGTTGCAGTGGCCCCGCCAGCTTGGCAGGGCTGGGAGGGTCGGGGTCTGCCCTGTGCTGGGAGCCCATTGAAATGAATGAAACGAGGGAAGGAGCAGGAAAGGGGGACCGGCAGCAGGGGTCTCCCCTGGGGTTCCCTTGTTGTAGCTTCGTGGCGCCTGCTCCCACCCACCCTCATCTTCCCCCTGCCCTAGGTGCGGAGCACACAGCCCTGCTGTGAGATGTTCCTGCACCGGTCCCCAAAACCACTGACATGGGATTCTTGAGGCTGCTGCTTCTTATAAACTTGTAATTGTTACAGCCAGTAGCACGTTGGCCTGGTGCACACACATACACTTACACACACACCCGCTGGCTAAACAGCCCTGGGGAGGGGACAGGCCAGTGACAACCCCCGGAGCAGTGACCGTCCCACCACACTTGTGCACCCAGTGGAAAGTGCTTGTGTGTATCTAGCCCTGACCCACAGCCATGCTGGCAGCATCTTCCCCGATGGGGATGTACTGGCTCAGAACAGGGAGGGATGTGACCTGCTGGCAGCTGCTGCTGAAGCCGCTCTCCCTTGGGAGGATGCTCTGCTCCCCGAATGCACCTCTGGGCATGCACTCTCTGCCTGGTTTTGGGGGACAAGATGGGGCTGATGGTGCTACTGATGGGCAGCGGGGACAAGAAGGGCTTGGCAACTCTGTGGTAGTGAGTGGGGGCACACCTGGGCTGCAGGAGCGATCCCTGGGAGCTGTTTGCTGAAGATGGAGGAGGTGATGCGGAGAGGAAGGCATGGGTGGGAGTCCTGCCTGGCCCTCCTCCCCAGGGAGCGAGGCAGGTTGCAGGCAGGGGAAGCCCTGCTTTCACTGGAAATGGCAGGAATGGGTGGTATTGGCTCACAGCAGTCTGAGCAGGAGGCCAAGCCCCAAAATGGGACAGGTTGATGTGACTTACAGCAAGGGCAGCACTGGAGGTGGCAGATATACCCAACGGCACCTGTCCCTCCTGCTCTTTGCTGCTGCCCCATGAAAGCCTCTGTGGCTCAGCCCTGGGTTTGGCCACCCGTTTCCCAGGGATGCTCCCCAGGGAGCAAGGTACCTTAACACCACCATGTCCGCAGCACCCTCCTCATCCTCCTGGTGCTCATCCCCATCCCAATGACCACCTCCTCTTCCTCGCCTCGCTCCCTCGGGCAGCCCTGACGCTGGTTGCGCTCAGAGCCAAGCGTTGGGTTGGATCCAGCCCAATGCATGTCCGCCTGTCCTGGCTGACCCCTTTTACCCCCCAAAAGCCCCCCACAGCATCCCACCAGAGGAAGGGGTTGCAGGGATGGCACAGGGGGGTGGCCGGAGTCCCCCTGCAGCCCTACGCAGGCTGGGGAAAGGCAAGCGCAAGTGTCCTGTGAAACGCTCCATCACCCCGGTCGGATGGGGATGTCCCGGGGGCCTGCCCCGGTAGCGGGGGCACTTGTGAGAGCAGCCCTGGGCTCACGCGCCCGGAGGAAAGCCCCGACAGCCCCCCCGGCAGCGCGCAGTGCCGGTCGGCGGCGTGCTACGTGGCGATGAGGGGCACCTCGCTGGCGGCGATGGGGAAGGGGGTACCGTCCCCCCCGTTGAGCACGCGGTACAGCAGCTCTTCTTTCTCGCGGCGAGCCTGCTCCCGCAGCTGTGCCTCCTTCTCCAGCGCCCCGCGAGCGGCCAGGAGCTCCTCCGACAGTTGCCTGCGGGCAAACGGCACACGCTGCCAGAGCCACCGGGAAAAGCGTCCGCGAGCCCCCTCCGTTCCCTGCAAAGCTGCCGGTGGCACGGCAGGCTGCGATGTATTCCCCCCTGCCGTTGGCATCTCTCACCCCATTGAAGATGCCACCTGTGCGCCGGGGAGTTGGTGGGCCTGTGGGACCAGCACTTACTTCGCCATGACCAAGTGGTTCTGGGTGCGAACTTGCAGGTCCTCATTCTCCTGCTGGAGAGTCTTCACCTTCTCCTCCAGCAGAAGGTTCCTCTCCACCTGGAAGGGGGCACGAGGGTGAGGAGGGAGATGGAAAGCACCTCCAAAACCCCCGCCGCCCCATCTTGGGGAGAACGCTGGCTTGGTGGGAGTGCGGTGGCATTGCACTCGTGTCCCCTCCCCACTCCAAGAGAGGAACCGGGCTCCATCCACCTCCACTTCAGCTACAATTTCTGGTCGGGATTCAGGTGGGGAAAAGAGATGGAAAGAGAAAAGCCCACCTGTGACCTCCCCCTTTCAACCCACCACAGTCTCGAGGTTCAGCAGCTTCTTGTCCAGGCTGTGGATGTGCTCGTTCTTCATCTCGATGACAAAGTGCAGGCTCTCCAGCTCCTGCTCCCAGAAGGGGCTGGGACTCCCGTGCTCCTGCGGGGCACGAGGGGTGCAGCAGCTCCAGCAAGGTGGGCACTCGGGGCATCTGCCATGGTTTACCCCCCCCCACGTGTCCCCAGTGGGCCAGGGCTCTCAGCTGGGGCCCTGCATGGCCCAGGATGGGTCTGTACCCACAAAGCACCACGTTTCACCCATCACTTGTGTTCAAGGCACCCCAACAGCCCGTGCACCTCCCAGGAACAGGGCTTTGCTCCCCGCTTCAGCTGTCCTGTACCCCCCTGTCTCCAGCCCCCCCCCCCCCCAGGGTCCATCACAGAAGCACCCCTGGCTTTGGACCAGCACCCCAGAGGCAAGTCCCCTCCCTGACACCCCTCCCTGCACCTGGATGTGCTTCTTGTAGTCTGTGCTCAAGAGCGACTCCTCCACCCGCTTCATCCTCTCCTGGAAGGACTTCAGCTGGGAATTCAGCACCTGGATCGTCTCCTAGGGCAGCCGGGGAAGAAGCGGGATGAGACGTGTCTCTTCCTGAGCAGGGGCACTGCTGGGCTACGGCCACCCTGATGACCCCAGGGCTGGAGGAGCCTCCGTGGTCCCCGGGCACACCAGGGATGGAGGTGGCCACCAAGAAGCTTGGGGAACCGTGGCGGAAGAGCAAATGGTCCTCAGGCCCTCCACAAGCACCCCCTCCCCAGGGATTTCTCCGCAGGTACCTGTAGGGCTGCCTGGGACCTGTGGTAGGACTCTGCCAGCAGCACCTTCTCCTGCTCATGTGCTCTCTGGAGCTCTGCAGGGGGGACATGAGCCGAGTGTCACTGGCGTGGGGACACTGGGGCAGCGAGTACCACCTGAGCCCCCCAGTGCCATGGAGCAGGGAGGCAACATCCCCATGACCCCACATGAAGCCAGAGGGGCACTGGCATTGGTGGGGGGAGCGGGCAGGGGGGCTGCGGGGAGCCCTGCTGTCCCAGCACGCACCTTGCAGGGTCTCTGTGTGCTCTCTCCTCAGGGCATCAAACTGCTCCTCCAGGTCTTTTCCCTTTTCCACCTGGGAAGCAGGGAGATGACAAACCCTACATATCTGACCCAGCATAAGGGATGCTCTGGCCCTCCCCACCCCCAGTGACTCATTGCCAGACCGCTCCAGGCTTCCTAAGCCCTTCCTAACACATTCCTTCTCCTGAAAACAGGAAAGCCCAGCCCAGCCTGTGCCAGGTCCACGATCGCTGCCTGGGAAGTCCCAGCGGGCCACACGCTCCCTGCCTGGCCGCTGCCCCCAGCAGCACCCGCCTTTTCGACCGACCTGGTTGTTAATGTCCTGGGTGATTCTCGCGGTGCCTGCCCGGCTGGCATCCCGCAGCCGCTTCTCCTCCTCCTCCTGGCCTTGGAGGAGTCTCGTGCTCTCCGTCCGCTCCTCTCGCAGCGCTGCCTTCTCCTTCCCATCCTCAGGCAACAGGGTGGCATTGGCTGCAACGCAAATGCAGCTGAAACAGTGCCGGCTGCATCCTGCTAAACCGGGCTGCTTGGGTGTCCTGGCAGCCGACCTGCCAGCACGGTGGCCTAAGTTCAGCCCCTGTCCTCTTCCCGCTGGACAAATACCTCCCCCCCATCTCACTGGTGCAAATTAGCACTAACTGGGATGGCGCTGGCAGGCTCAGAGAGGACACAGTTCATTAGGACTCCTGCCCTGGGGACAACCTGTCTGCCTGAGAGGACGGGATGCCATCGTCTCTGGGATGCCATCAGGTCTGCCCACCTGCACCAGTGCCATGTGGAGGCTGCAGCCATCATCCCCATCCTCCACAGCCCCGGCACAGGCTGGCAGCCCTGCGGTCTGTCCTACTGCTTTCTTAATATCACCCCGAGAAAGCACAGCAGGGAGGGGAGACACACATTTTCTCACCGTTCTCTGTCTTCAAGGCCGTGAGCTCCTGGGAAGCCGGTTCCCTCTGCTGCTGGGCTTTTAGCTGTCTCTGGCAGAGAGAGAGGGGACTGGAGCAGGGGGGGACAAAGCGGGGGCAGGTGGCTGCAGGCAGAGGACACCCTGCAGCCAGGCACCCTGCGCTGAGCACGCTTCAGCCCAGCTAAAACAGGGGTGCTCGAGCAGCAGTGGTCCCTCCCCAACGCCTTGCCCTCTGCCAGCCCCGAGCACCCATGGGTGCGCACGCACCGCCTGGCAGGCAGCCCCGAGCTCGTGCCGTTTCCCGTGGCATTGTCCGCCACCGGCTGGAAAACCTGGGGGATGCTCACAACCCCCCTTGCCATGGTGCTGGTGCAAAATAGGCTCCGGCAGCAAAATATTTGGTGGGGGAGAGCAGGCAGCACTTGGCAGGGCTCCGGCTATGGTGCTTCTTTGCCACCCTCCTCCTGCCCTGCCCCTACTGCCCCGGGATGCTCAGGGTCAGCCTGGTCCCCGGCACCTTGCAGCACCCCGAACACACCCGTCTGCCGGTGCTTTACACAGCTGGGCTTTGACACAGCCCGTGCCGGAGTAGGAGTGAGAAATTAAAAATAACCATAAATCAGAGGCGATGCTGACCCCGTGCAGAGCTGGCAGCAGGCGAGGGCTGGCGACGGCACAAGCAATGACCTCAGGAGCGCAGGAATGTGCTGCTCGGCCCCGCGCACTCCCGCACGCTCCCACTGCTGCCGCAGGGCTGATATAACCCAGAGCTGGGAGCTGCCTTCAGCAACACAGCTTCGCGGGATGCCTTCCAGCCCTGCATGGGTTTAATTTAGCCACTCGGAGGGGAAGAGGAAAAAAAAAAAAAGGAGGTGGATATATTTTTATCTCTTGCTGAAAGATAGAAGCAAAGCTCGCCTGCTTTCGCAGCTTGGCCTCCCCAGTGAGGGGCAAGTCTTGCCCCTGATGCTCATCACTGGATCGTGCTTCTGGGCAGGGGTGCAGATGCACCGCGGGTGAGGGAATCCACCTGCAGAGACATTGCTCCTCTCCAGCCCCCGGCAAAGCCACCCCTAAAAACACCAGTCCCTAATGAAACCAGCCCTGCAGCCTGTGGGGAGCCGGGGACCCCGCTGTGCCGGCTGCACCCTGGCTTGGCCCCGCTGTCAGCGGCACGGCCAAATACAGACTAGATTAGGGAGCCTGGCTTGGGAAAAAAGCGAGGCAAAGCAAACAGGCGTCCCTGCCTCCACCTCCCCTGCAGCCCCCCTTCTGAAGCTGGAGGGAAGCGCAGTTGCCAGACAGAGCAGGAAAACTCTGAGCCTCTGGGAAGCCACAGCTTTATCTTCCCTTCTATGGCGTGAGCGGCCGCGGCGTTGAACGCGGCCCAGGCAGCGGGGTGAGGAGGCACCAGACAGTTGGGATTTGCAGGGTTTGTTCTTGTTGCCGACACGGCTCAACCCTGCAAATGCAGGGTGCGCTGGGATGCTGCCAAACCCTGCAGCCCTGCTTGCAAAGGGTCCCAGCCTGACCCTGCACCCATCTCATGCCGATGTGCATCTGCCTGCTATTTAACGTATCCCGTGTCCTGTGCCGGGTTTTGGAGTCTGGGGAGGGGGGGTAGATGAGAGAGTCGGGGCTCTGCAAGCCCGGGGGCATCACGGGAACATCAAAAGCCCCCTCCAGGTTTTACTGCAACAAAGCAAAGGGTGTGCAGGGGGACCATCCTGGCACGGCAGGGTCACACAGCCCCCAAGGGGTTTGGATGATCTGAGCCTTGCTGGGAGTGGGATGCTGGTACCTCCTCCAGGAGTGACCCCCAAACCTCACCTGCCCAAACTAAACCACCTCCGCTGCGTGTGTCCCACTTGCTGGCAAAGGCGATGCCCAAGGACAAAGAGCCCAGGGCTGGTCACCCCTGATCACCCCCATAGCATGGGCAATGTCACCGGTGCGGATCCAGGGCACTTCCACCTCTCCCCCGTGCCCCAAACCCAGCGGGACGGGGCCTCAGAGCTCCTCCGCTGCTCAAGGAGGGTGATCTGAGACAACTGCGCTGAACTCAGAAATGGCTAAAGGGAGCAAGAGGTATGCCAGCATCAGCAGACAGATCTAAATACCTGCCCCGAGGCTAGGAGCGAGGCAGCCCTCCTACCTCTAGGAGCAATTAAAATAGTGTCTGGAGCTAATTTTACTCCTAAGTACCCAACTGTCCTTTGGGATGAGAGCTCCACGGCCAAAGCCAGGGTGAAAAGCAAAATGTGGCTGAAAACTAACTGAAATATAGAGGCACCTTCTGCTGCCATGTCCAGAGCAGCATCTGGCACCTGCGTCTCTGTTATCGCCCAGCGCATTTTGGAGAGCTGGAAGACAGTCCTGGTATCCGCTGCGTGTGAAAGGAGCAGGTTGGGAGTTGCTCCAGCTGGAACGGCTTTGGCCCCAGGGAAGAAGCAGCCTGAAACTTTCCGCAGGTGCAGGCCATCGGCAGCGCTGCCTATCCTGTAAGGTCTCAGCTTGGAAACCTCTGGCTTCGGCTTTGAGGATGCTCATGCCAAAAAATACCTTCTAGCTATAAAAAAAAAAAAGCATCCACATTCTTAGAACTAAGTATTTCTAATGGTCTGGAGCAAAACTGTTTATGGATGGATTAATCAGGATTTTCAGCAGAACCTGAGGCATCTGGAAAGGTGCCAGTGGTGGGGAGCACCCACGCAGAGGCAGCCAGCACGGTGCGGGCAGCTGCGGGCAGCTGGGTCAGCTGCAGCCTCTGCTTCAGCTTTTAGTGTGAGGTGAGCTTTTGTACTGTATTTTTCTTCCTCTTTTTCTGTTTTACATGTTCAGCAATTAAACCACGCAACTTTACCGCCAGCAAACGAAATCACAAAAAGACAGGAAACAAGCATTTAAATCCCGACTCTGCTTCTGGGGATGAGGTTTTGCTTTGTGGCTGTAGAGAAGGAGGCCAGGATTTGGCCCATGGCCCTAAAACCTCCCCGGGACCTGCAGCAGATGCTCAGTGCTGCCAGAGCCACGCTGGCACAAGTCCGTGGGACCTGTCTTCGACTCTGCTGCTGTTTTTCCTCCGGCGACGGTTGTGTTACAAGATGGCTATCACCTCTCGTACAGTCAGATCTGTGCCACAGACTGTACGCAAACCCTTCACACCGTTGACAGCCCTGAGTTTTGCATCCTGACCTTTCCCCGGCTCCTGCTGCTACATATAGTTCCCATATCTCCAAAATAAGTTCACCCCAGCCCTGGAAGGCGGCCAAGCCTCAGCCCTGATCTTTCAGGAAGGTGTCTTGGCCTCTCTCACGCTGGGAGCACGACTGAAGGGCGAGCGGTGACCATGAGCAGCTAAGCGCAGGTGGATGGAGCCAGAGGGGAAGGGACCCCGGGGACAGTGCCCGCAGCTCGGGGCCGGGCTCTGGCCGCGGCACCTGCGCCCGTGCCTCCTTATCGCCCCGCTGCCCGCAGACCGGTGATGGGAAGGACGAGGCTGCCAAACCACCTCCCCCGGGGCACTCAGCGGCGCCTGGTATGCCGTCCGCCCACCGGACCCAGTCCAGCACGGGCTCCCCAAGGTCATCTCCAACCTGGGACTGGCCCCAAAAGCCTACGCAGCCCCCAGCCCCATGACAGCCCCCAGCCCCGTGATGTGCACCCGGGATGTGCCCGGGCTCGCCCCTGGGGTTTGCGGGCTCCCCCATCCCCAAGCAACCCCAAGGGACCAGCTCTGCAAGTGCACCCATCAGCAGCGGGAGGGTGAAGGTCTCCCATCCCACCTTTTGGTACCCTGGACACGAGAACCTGGGCAGGAGCAGCTCGATACCCACCCTTACCCCTTTTTGCCATAAAGGGGATTTTTGGTGCTGCTTTCGGGATTAGCTTGCAATTTAGTCACAGCAGCAGGGCTGTTTTATGGGGCACAAATTGCGGTGAGCAGCGCCACAGGGCTGAGCAGAAGAGCTCGAGCACGGGCAAGCGCAGGAAGGGAGGTGTCTGCGGGCAAATGACTGACTTAAATTTCCGCATTTCGGTAAATGTGTGATTCTCAACATCTGGGCCCTCAGAGCTGCTGTTTCTCCCTGTGCCATGCCCCTTCTTGCGAGCTCTCAGAGTCACAAACCAGCCCAGAAGTCTCTGATCTTATGACATAAGGAGGAGTGGGGTTTTTTTCCCATGATATAGAGAAGCAGCCAAGCCTGCAAGTGCTGTAAATAAAGGCGCTTGCTGGCTCCGGGGGATGTGCAAGCTCCGTGCCTGCTCCCCCCACACATCCCAACAGCGGCTTGTGCTTTGGCCGCATGGTTCTGGGCAGCCGAGCTCTCACAGCTGCCTCCGCAGAGGGCCGCCCGGGTAAGGGGGCATGCCGGCACTGCGGGCCCTTTCTGACTTTCCTCCTGTCCCTGCCACCCTTCAGCGACTACAACCCACGGACACCAGCACGCACAGCACAACTTCACAACTTCACAACTTCACAAACAACTCCTGAGGCTGATGGCGGGGCAATAAGGCAGCATGAGCATGTAAAAAAATAATAATAATTAGCAGCAGATAATTTCTAGACCTTAACTCACAGAAGAGCTCTTCAGTGCAGAGCAATGCACTGAGATCTGCTGGGGACTCGGAGCGTTCCCCTGCAGAAGTGTCGCCTTCAGCACAAGGGGGGACCCGGCACAAGGGGGGACACAACTTTTGGCACAAGCGAGGATGCTGTGGGAGGATGGCAGAGGTCCAGCTGGAGGAACCCATCCCTGTCCTATATGGAACCAGCATTTCCAACAGGCATTGTCACCCCAGAGACTGCACCCCCTTTATGTGCACCCCCGTGATGTGGGGGGGAGAGCCCGGAGGGGTGCAGGAGGGTGCAGCAGGGCAGGTGTCTGCCAACTCCCGCTGCGCCCCGTGCCGGCTCCCCCACCGCAATGCCGGTGGGGGTCCCGCGCAGCCGGCGAAAACCTCCCTGCCCAGCCCCGCAGCTCCCCGGGGCAGCGGGGGGGGGGACACCCACGCCGGGTGCCCCCAGCACACCTCCTCCCCAGCAGTGCAAGTGCTCCACGCAAACCCCAGCCCTACGCGAACCCCAGCTCCACGCGAACCCCGACCCCACGCGAGCCCCGACCCCACGCGTGTCCCGACCCCACGCGAAGCCCAGCCCGAGCCCAGCCCAGCAAGGCCCCCCCCGCAGCCGCTACCTTGCCGCCGGCGGGGCAGCAGCGCAGGGCGCTGCCGGTGCAGCCCATGGAGCCCCGGCCGGGAGCCCGCTCAGCCGCGGGGCGCGGGGCTCTGCATCCCCCGGCGAGAGGTTTTCCGCTGCCCGGTGGGACCGGGACGGGACCGGGATGGGACGGGGACCGGGACCGGGACGGGATGGGACGAGCCGCCCCAGCTGGCAGGCAGAAAAAAAAAAAAAATTAAAAAAAAATTAATAATTTAAAAAAAAAAAAAAAAAGAAGTCCCCGCAGCTGCTCGCAGGCAGCGCCGGGAGAGGGTGCTCTGCACCCCCGAGCCGCGGGCAGGGCCCCCGGCTGCAGCCTGCCCGCCCCCGGGGCTGGCCCTGGGCGCCCGGCGGGGGTGCTCCGGCCCTGGGGGCCCTCCACCCGAGGGTGTCCCCGCCCTGGACCCGGGGTGCTTCGTCCCAAGCAGGGTAGTGGGACCCCCCCCGCCCCGGGAAAGCTCTGTCCCTGGGGTCCCCTGCACTGAGGATGCTACCCCCCTGCGCCGGGGGTACTCTCTCCTGGGTGGGGAGAAAGGGGAGCAGGACCCCTGCACCAGGTTTGGGGTCCAGCTGGAGCAGGGCTGCCTCGGGGGGGCTTCCACTCGTGAACTCACCCCAGCCCCCTGGGAGAAGGGATGTGAGGGGCAAAGGCAGGATCCATGCTGGTTTTTGCCATCAACCCATGAAGTTTCAGCTTGTGCTGGGGTAGTTTGGTAAAAGTGGTGGGTTTGGGGTGTTTTCTTCTGGCAGGAGCTCTGCTCTGGGGGTAGCTGTGCTGGCTGGAGGGGGCTTTCAGTGTGGTCCGTACTGCCTGGGGGACTGCATCCTGGCAACCCCCCCTCTTGAGCATCCCAAACACCCCAAATGCTGGGCCTGGATCCAGGGTGCCCTTTTCCAGGAGGAAATCCTGCGCTTTGGAAATGGATCCCAAAGAGGTAGGGAAACACATGGATTTGAAAGTGTCCTGTCTAAAAATTAGAGGGAGTAAAGGCAGGTTCCTCCAAATGTTTTGGTTTTGACGATTTTTTTTTTTAAAATGCTGTGAAATAATAGACATTTCTAAATGAACACACATTCTGACCTGAAAAATAATCATTGCCACTCAGCACTGCTGAAATAGGAGTGTTTCAACCTAGTCACGAGGCTGTGCCCGTATGGAAACACTGCCAGTTTTGTCAACAAATTTCTACTATGACATTTTCCAAATATCCCCTGGGAGAAGTCCAAGTAGCCCGCGGCTCAGGGGCTGCCAGCCCGCTGGTGTTTTGCCACAGCTCCAGCACTGCTGCCTACCCGGCCGGCCAGTGAAGGAGCAGAGGTGCATGGTTGCCCCATCACATGCAACTTGGAGGTGTTTTTTCTGCCCTGGTAACCCTGGGACCGGGGAAATTGTGAAACACCACTTGGATAGGAGGGTGGGGAAGGTGAGGGGCAGGCCCATGGCTGCCCGGAGTCTCCCGGGGACTGGTGGGACCAGTTGCCTGTGTGCTCTCGAGTAGGTGCTGCTTAACTTCTGTGAAGTTTCGTGAGTCACAGCAGCTTCCTGGCATCAGCTCCCACCGCTCAGAAACCACTGAAAGCGTCTCTATTCTTATCTCTCCCAGCACTTCTTACATGAGGCAAGTCTCCTTCCCTGCCTGAGAGTACTTATTTGGGCTGAGTAGATCGTTTGTGGGATAAAAAGCTCTGTCAGTGCAAGGTGCTGGTCTCCACCTCTCCAGGGTTAACTAAAAATCCTGGCCCAGACTTTGGAGACTGAAGGCGTACAGGGGGAAGCACAAAAGCACATGCGTATTTCCAGGCTTAATTTGCATTGCTGCAAACGATTAATTTGCATCGTGGCTGCGAACAGAAGCAACTGTGTGGGCAGCTGACGAGGAGCCTGTCCAGCTGCCTTCACGTCTTGCTGGTGCACGAAGGTCCAGCAGTTTGCACATGTGCTCGTGGTAATTTCTGGTTTTAACTGTGGGGCGCTGGGAGGGTGTACTGGGATACCCCTGTGGCACAAAGCGGGGCTCCAGGTAGGGTTTCTCTTGCTAATGGTGGTGAAAAACCAGAGGGTTTGGTCACATCAGGCTGAGGCATCAAGCTAGCAAGGCAGAACTGGGGCTTGGGGATGGAGATGTGCAGCGAGGCCGGCTCCAGCCTCGTTGTTCCCCAGCCCCTCTGGCATGCCGTGCTCACCATGGCAGCTACAACCCTGCACTTCTATAAATCACTAACTTTCGGAGAAGCCGCAACACCGGATCATGTTATATCCTTCCTTCAGCCCGCGAGCGCATCTGCAAGGCTGCCTGCCAGATGCCCTGCCTGTGCTGCCCCAAAGGTCTCCTATTTTAGCCATTTTTCAGTTTCTCCGATCTTTCCTGTGCGGGCTGTATGGGATGTGTCCCTGCTGGAGAGATGTCCCGTCTCAGCCCTGCTTCATCTTCCTCTGCCCCAATGCCCTGATAACTTGCTCCCTTTGCAGGGCAGCACTTAAACAGCCAGAAACTTTTCTGTCCAGCTGCTTTTGAGCAAAGCAGAGCCTTTCTCTGGTGGTGTAGGGGTGGGACTCATGGCTGCAGCAACTCATCCCCCTCTCCCTAACCAGAGGAGCCTGGGGATCTGGGGAGCATGTGGGGCTGGGACTGCCGGAGGCTGCTCGCAAGAGGCCTGGAGATAACGGGGACTGTGGCAGCGAGGGGATTTCTGCCTGTTCTAAGACAGGAAAGCGGAGGCAGGGTGCAGCAGACACACCTGGGGCAGCTTCCGCTTGTTTTGAAGTTTGCCCTGATATCTTTTTCAGTGTTATCGTGATCTCTTCCCAGGAATGATAGCGGCTGGAGACATCTCAAGGGTTTTGCCTGGAAAAGCGAGCCTAGGAGGGTTTATCTCATGCTCAGCTGAATTGCTGTAAATGGGGTAACAGCTGGCCAAACGTCGAGTTAATTTGTACCAATGGTCATTTAAAGTGTTTGCCAAAGCTTATGGATAGGAGAAGCATTTATGCAAGCTGTTGAAGTGTCTCAGCTCTCTCTCCAGTTCCAGCTGGTAAGGACTGGGCAGGATAGGGTGGGTACAAGGCGGGTACAAGGCGGTGTTGGTGCCAGCCCTAAGATTTCCATCTGGGACCCACCCCTGCATGGTCCGAGTGCAGGGTGGTCCAGTGAGCGCAGATGGGGTCATTCATTTTTTTTGTTTCTTTTTTCTTTCAGAAACCCAGTCTGGAAAAAAAAAGGGAGAGAAGATTTTGCTGGAAGGTTTTTGGGCAATGAGCTGGCCCATGGCAATGCCTAGCATGTCCCAGCAGAGCTGGTGGCACGGACAATGGAGAGAGGGTGGTCTGTGGTTGCACCCTTCAGCCCCGCACATAATTTTTGCAATCTGTTTGCTTTTGTAAATGAGAACTAAACAAAGTCATTGACATTGTCACCCATCTGTGCTGGCTGCTCTTCTTCAATGCAAATCGAAGATGTTTAGCCAGATCTGCTGAGACCTTGTGACTTGGGCTTTGCATGGGTGAGATAGCTCAGAAAACTGTTTGAACTGCAGAGGATCTTGCATGTGTTGCAGCCCAAAAAAAGGTCACAGACTCCTTTGGTGGGGATCTAGGTCATGCATGCTTCTGTCTTGAGATAGAGCAGCAGTTTCAAGTCATTTCTGCCCCGCCTGTGTTTTTCCAAGCAAAAAGATGTGGGTTAACCTGTACTTACAGTCTTTTATTTGTGTTTTTCCTGACAGCAAAATGGAGGGAGGAAGGAGGGGAATGGGGGAGTGAAACCTTCACCCACACTGGTTGTGAGAAGCAGGAAAGTATGTGGTGCTGGGGGCTTGAGGCGAGGGTCTCTGCTCCCCTCCTGGCCCCAAACATGATGCTCTGGCCATGCCCGTGCCTCTCCCCACACATCCCCGTCCCCATCCCTGTTCCCCGGCTGCTCTGGGGCCTCAAAGTGAAAACTAATCCCGGGGGATAACTTTCCGCCCCGCTCCTGGGTGGGAGGAACAGGGCTATTTATTCCTCACCCTTAAGCCTCCGTAGTGGATCAGCGACACAGTTGTCGCTGCCGGTGCGGGGTGGGCAGCAGCATCCGTCATGGCCCCTGCCTGCTCCCGCGCCCTGCCTGCACGCTCCCGGCTGGCCTCGCTGCTAAATAAGGACGAAAGGCTAAAAATAGAGCTGAGGCAGGGATTTGGACAAGCCAGGCAACCCTTCCCAGGGCCGGGAGTGATACCGGCAGGCCAGCCAGCGTCAGCGTGCAAGGGAGAGCCGAGCTGCCTGTGGGGAAGGGTCCCACAAGTGGGTCCTAACCGTGCTGCAGCAGGGAGGGAAGGTCTGAGACCTGCCACACTCGTGTCCTGTGTGCTCAGTCAGCTCAGCCCCTTCCAGCTTTCCACAGGGAAGAAACATCTGTTCACCAAAATACATGGGAAAACCCACGCTCCTGTGATGTCTGTGATGGTGGGGTACCTGGGGGGCCATTCCAGCATGACAGGGGGGCTTGGGGCAGCTCTGGCTGGAAAATGAGCACCTGAGGGGGGAAGGGTGGAAGAGGGGGGTGTTAAATCCGAAATTTTGGATAGATGGGTGGTGGGTGGTAGGGTTCTGCAGCCAACTGCCCAGCCAGGGGCTACCCGATGCCAGGGTGCCCCCCCCCCCCGCAGCACACACGACATTGGGTTCGGGGTCTCAAATATCTCTGCTCTTCAGCTGCCGCCTGCCCTGTGCCGAGCGGGGGGGGGGGCGTGGGGGTCCCGGGTGCCTGCCCGGGGTGGGTACCGACCCTTCGCACGCCCGGCCAGCCTGAGCGGGGGGCGAGAAGAGACGCAGCCCTGGGTGAGGGGGGTGGGCGGTGGGGAGATGGACTGGTTTCACCCACCGAAGCTGGGTGGTGTGGGTGCCCTGGCGTAGTGGGGTGGCCGGGGCAGCCCCCCCCCCCGTTCCCAGTACCGGCGGCGGGCAGGCGCTGGGTGCCAGGGAAAGCGCAGCTTCCCGTCCCAGCATCCCCGGGACTCCAGTCCTGCGCTTGGCAACAAAACCGGGAAAGGGAAAAAAAAAAAAAAAAAAAAAAAGAGGAAGGGAGGGAAAATCTCTGAGCGTACACAAGGGGAGGGAGGGGAATCGGGAGCTGGGCCGGGCACGGAGCTCGCAGGCTGCCGTCCCACCGCACAGGGCGTCCCGCTTTCGCCGCCGCCAGCCCCGTTCCGGCGGGCGCCGCACCGGGCTCAGCCCCGCTTAGGAAAGCAGCGGCTGCCTCCCCGCCTCCCGCCGGGCTCGCCTCTCGCTTTTTCTCTTTTTTCGGCCCAGCTTTCTGCCCAAGATCCTGCCTCCCTGCCTCGCTGCCGGAGGGATGCTGGGAGCGGGGCTGGCGCTGGCGCTCTGCGCCCTGCAGCTCTGCCCGGCCGCGCTCGGAGGGTCGTACCCGCAGCTGCTGGTGGAGCGGAGCGGCTCTCGGAGGCTGAGCAAGGTGAGAGCCTCCAAACCCTTCACCCCGCTCCTCTTTGGGCAGGGAAGGGGCTGAGGGGGCTGCCTGGGGGTGTGGGGGGGGGGGGCGCTGGGAACTCGGCGGGTGGGAAAGCTGTCGCCGTCCTGCTGGGTTTTGCAAGAGATCGAAGGCATTTTCTGTCCCCGAAGGACGAGTGTAAAGGTTGATTCTGGGTGCCTGTCTGCGGCTGGGCTGGGGTGGGGGGGAGTGGGATCCCGTAGACCTGACCGCGTTGGGGGAGCACGGCTGCAGGTTTGGGTTCAGCCTCAGAGCTGGAGGAGATTGCGGTTTTGACAAACTGTTCTGAACCAGAGAGCTCAGCGGCCTCTCTTCCTTCGGCTGAGCTTTCCCTGCAGCCTCCCAGCACCTCGGCTTTCATTCCGCCTGTTCGTGAGCATTTTCCAGCTCACCAGCTCAGGCTGCTCCCTCCTTGTTCCCACGCAGCGCTGGGCCGGGCTCATCAACACACGCTGATTAAGATGCGTGACTCTCACGCGGTGCGGAGGGGAATATCTATTTATTTTCCAGGAAAGCCGATGCTGCCCCAGGGAAGGGGGAGCCGGTTAGGAAGGTTGGAGCGGTGCTCTGTGGCACAGCAATACGCAGCCACACACTGATGTTTAGCTCCCGTGGAGCCTCTTTGCCTGCAGATCCACGGGCGAGGGGCTCCCAGCTCTTGCTAAATGTCGGGGCGCAACCTGCCCCTTGCCCCGGCTTGTCCTGAGCCCCGCGTCCTGCCCTGTGCCCTAGACCGCTCCAGGCTGGCGAGCGGGACGGCGGGACGGGCTGCTCACCTGTGTGGGCAGCGCAGCCCGCCGGGGCTGCCGGCTGGCACCAGGTAATACAGCTTCCACCGGTTCTGCGGCTGCTGAGCAGGTAGGGAGAGCCCCGCGCCTGTGGCGAAGGGACACGGGCTGCCCCGACCAAACCTGCTCGGGGTGTGCAGCCCAGGCATCCTCGTGCTTCTCTGCCAGGAAAAGGCCTGCAATTAGGCTGGAGCCTGCTCAGGGAGGGAGCTGGGGCTGGGCTCTTGCCGCTGGCTTGCGGTAGGTTCAGGGGCGGCTGTTGGAGGCGAGTACCGCCATCCCCTTGCCTTTGAACTTGGGTTGTGGGAGCAAAGGGGTCGGGTGCTGTTGCCAGCCTGTGGCTTTGCCGGCAGTGGCCGGGGAGGCTGGCGAGACTTGGAGGAAGCGGGAAATGTCCCAGCATGGCTCCCAGTCTAGCCAGGACACAGGAGTGATGCCCCCCTGCCTGGGTGACATCCACTGCGTGTGGATTTTCATCATCCCATGGGACAACGCTGCTTCCCTGGCTCATTGGACTGAACCAGCTCATGATCAGGCCCCTGGGGTGTATCAGGCAGGGCAGGAGCCCAGCTCATCTGCCCCCTGAGCATGAGTGGAGATGGAAAAGCTGAGCCATGTTTGAAATGCAATGTGTGAGTGCGATTCCCCTGGAGAGAGCTGGAGCCTCAGGGCTCGCAACAGCCGGGCTGCTCCTGGCCAAGCCAGGAGGCTGTGCTGGCCCCACAGCCCCCCCACTGCACAGCATCCCCCTGGCCAGTGCAGCCACCACGACCCTGCCCTGGTCCCCGCTTGCTCCCTCACCCTCGCTCTCACACATCTTGCTTGGTGCTCAGAGGCTGAGCTGAGGCAAGTTTGGAAACTGCAGCCTGGGAACCCTCTTTGGGTATAAAGTACATGCAGGGGGGCCAGATGGAGAGTTTTGGCAAAACCCTCAGGCTTGGAGAGCTGGGAGTGCGAGAAATGCAGAGGGAAATATTTATTTGGCATTTGAAGGGAGGCTGAAGGTCATTTTCTGGCTGCGTTTGTGAGCAGATGTTTGGGAGGGGGTCAGAGGTCCAGCGCTGGGGAAACCTGCAAACCCAGGGCAAGGCTCGCCCTGGCTCTAACTCCTCCTGTCCCTTGGTGCTGCAGGTTGGTGGCTTTGCCTGGGAGAACTGTGGTGACAGGAGGGACCCCGTGGTGCTGCAGAGCCTCTCCGTGGCACCCGACCCCATCAGCATCCCGGGCAGCCTGCGCGTCAGCGCAGCCGTCAGCAGCGGCAAGGCCATGGCCTCCCCTCTGAAGGTACGTGCTGGAGATGCCTCCATGGGACGAGGGAGGGCAGAGCTTCCCAAAACCACCGGCAGCTGCAAAATGCCCAGCAGTGGGTACGGGAATGAGCAGCCCTTGGGGGAACGATGCATGGAGTGGTGCAGGGCTGAGTGCTCCGGGCTCTGTAAGCCAGAACGGGGCAACGGGCAGGCGGAGACCCGGGGTGGGAGCAGACAGCCCGGTGGGAAGCTCCCAAACTTGTCCCAGTGGGAGAAACCACCTGAGCTGTGTCGTGTCCTGGGGATGTAATGACTCAAGGAGGGAAACGAAACCCCAAGTTCCCTGGGTGCTCCCTGTGGTCATTGCAGCACTCGTTTTTTCAGCAGCCAGACCTGGCTGCTCCCTCCTGGGACGTGCCACAGCACCGCTGCAGGAGCCCTGGGCTGGCCCGGCTGCCCTGCATCACTTTTTGGTGACTTCTTGGAATGAGACGGAACACGTCTCTCTGCCCAAGGTGCATCGGCTGTCTTGAGCAATGCCGTGGTGCCTGTTTGGGGCTGGGGCTGTGGGGAGTGTGCTGGGGGGGCGTGGAGGTGGAGCTGCGGGATGGGAACTGCCGGGAGGTTTTGGGACCAGGCACCAAGGAGAGGGGAAGGAGCGGCTATGTGGGGTGCTGGGAGGTATTTGCTCAAGGTTCAAGCTGAGGTTGGAGGAAGAAAAACCTGTAGGCAGAGAGGAACCAAAAGCAGGAAAGGGAGGTGGGAGGGCGTGCGCTGGCCCCATGGACACCCAAATGAATTGCACAAGCAGAAGCTGAGGGAAATGGCTGGGGAGGTGCAGGTGGGACAGGCTGGAGGAGCCATGGGTGCCTGTACCTGCTGTACCGGTGCCAAACACCTTCCCTCCAGGTGGTGCTGGTGGTGGAGAAGGCACTGGGTGACCTCTGGATCCAGCTGCCCTGCATTGACCAGCTGGGCAGCTGTACCTACAATGACATCTGCACCATCCTCGACAACCTCATCCCGCCTGGCACGACCTGCCCGGAGCCCCTGCTCACCTATGGCATCCCCTGCCACTGCCCCTTCAAAGCGGTACGCCTGAAACCTCTGTCCGGCACGATGCCAGCAGTGCTGCCGGGTACCACTGTCCCCTCAGCTGCAGGGCTGGGGGGTTTCGGCTGACATCTTGCCTACATGTCCCCTCTCTCTGCAGGGCTCCTACTCCCTGCCAGCCAGCGACTTCATCCTGCCCGATGTGGAGCTGCCTGCCTGGATGACCAACGGCAACTACCGTGTCCGGGCGGCTGTCAGCAATGGCGGGGAGGAGCTCGCCTGCGTCAAAGTGGCCTTCTCCCTGCAGTCCCAGTGAGGGGTGGGGGACCGTCCCTCCTCTCCCCACCACCTCGGTCCCCTGTCCCATCCCATCCAGTTGCACCCCATCCTGTCCCAACCCGTCCCTGCAAGATGCATCCCTCCCGCTGCCAGGAGGAGGCAGCCCCCGTACCCCGGCTCGGTGCTCCCCTCCCCTGCTACACACAGAAAGGCCCCTCTGACTGTCCTGCTGTCCCCAACCTCATCACCAGGGTGTCCCCTGCCCTGGACAGGGTGGCCTTGGAGCCTAACCCCAGCGTTTCAGTGCAACCTGGGGGTAGTTATTTTTTACCTGTTTCTCTTTTTTTTTTCTTAAATCCCATCAGGGCAATTTTAGACAAAAACAATCCAGGGAAAAACAATATTTCTTATAGTAGTCCGTGGGGAGGAGGGAGTGTTTGGGAGTGCTGGGGCAGGCTGGAGGGATGCAGAATTAGCTGCTGAGGGTGTCCCTGCTTGCCCCCAGCACCTCTGGCCAGAGCACGGGGCTGTTTTGCAGGAGTGTCCCCAAAGTGGCTGCAGGAGCCATGTCCCCCCCCTCCCAGCAGCTTTGGGTCTGCCTTTGGCGCATCCTTGTCCTGCACATGGGACCAGCTCAGCAACAGGAGGCACCGGTGAGGGCACCTCCCCGTGTCCCTCCTGTGACAAACGTTACAAGCACAACAGGACTGAAACTGCCCAAACCCCCAACAGACATCCCCACTCACAAGGGACCAAGCGGCTGGCGCTGCTCCCAGCAGCAGGAGAGGTGGCTGGACACCGGCTGTGCTCACTCTGGGGGGGGACAAAGCTGTGACAGGCAGCTGGGGCACAGCCTGGCTGAGGACAAGTCGACTCATCTCATTCTGCCTCTCGGATGGAGCTGAGGCAGAACGCTGCACTGGGACCATCCTTCCCATGCACCGGCGGAGGCAGCCCCACAACGTGGAGCAGCATCGTGGACATGGGATGGACTGGGAGATGACCATGAAGACCAGCAGCATGGGTCCTATCTGGGGGCCCTGCAGCCCATCTCCTGGTTGTGGCTGGGGGCTGAGGCATGGGCAGGCAGCATTCTTCCTGCCTGCAGCTTTGGGCAGGGCGTTTGACATGACCTGCCTGTGCCAGGTTCCTGCAGGGCAGAGGTGCAGGTGACCCACCAGCCACCTGCATCCCTCGCTGTCCCTGCCTGCTCTCATTATTTAACCCCTCCGTAGGGCTGGTCTTCCTCCAAGCACTTTATACGCCTTAACTACTGCCGGGCTGCCCCAGCGGGAGGTCCTCTGCCGCGCAGATGTGCTCCCACCACCTTTCTGTACCCTCAACTCACTCCATTTCATCCTGCTGCTGGGTCCAACCTGGGTTTGTTTTGCCTGGGGAAGCACTAACGCTCTCACCCTGATCCCTGCTGCCGCCCAGTGCCTGTGCCGGAGTGGCATCCTCCTTTTGGGCAGGTACTGCAGGTTCTTAATAAATCTTTTTACCAGGAAGTGGAGCTGGTGCTTTTTGGTGCTGGGGGTGACATTTGTTTCCCTTGAAATAGCGGGGATGTGGTTTTGAGCTGGGGGAAGCAAAAGTGGTGTTGGGGCTGGGCTGGGGGCAGCGGCGGAGGATGCTGCAGCCAGAAGAGCTGAGTGTAAGCAGCCACGAGGCAAGGGGCACAGCGGGGATCTGCAGGCGCTGCTTTCGGACACAGGGACAGAGCCCCCCGCCCGCGGGGGGCACAGCCCACGCTGGGAGTCCTTGAGGGTGTCGCTCATCCCAGCGACCATCTATTTCCCCGAAGCCCGCCAGCCTGCCTTGCTCTGCAGGCCTTGCCCAAGGAATAGCCCCGCTGGGGGAGGGGGATGCTCCTCTTTGCCCACGCGTGGAGGGGGTCAGGGCTCAGCCGTGCCCGCATTTGCCCCACTCGTGGCAGCGACCCCGCGACCCGCAGCCCGCCCGCGGCCACCGCCGCGCCCGCCAGGCGGCGCCGCAGTGCTCCGCCGCGCCTCGCCCCGCCCCTTCGTCTGCCTCGCCCCGCCCCTTCGCCTGCCTCGCCCCGCCCCTCGTCTGCCTCGCCCCGCCCCGCCCCGCCCCACCGCACCTCGCCCCGCCCCGCGCCTTCACCGCTCTCCGTGCGCAGGCGCGGGCGCCGCCGTCAGCTGAGCCGGCTGTCACGTGACGGCGCGGCCGAGGGAGCGGGCCCGGCGGGGGCCGAGCGGCGCGGCGTGGGGTGGTCGGCGGCGAGGTGCGGGGCCGGGGGGAGGGCTGTCGGTCCGTGGGGGTGCTGTGGGGGTGCGGGAGGGGGCTGTCAGCCGGTTGTCAGCGTGCGGGGGTGCTCAGGGATGCAGGGAGGCGCCGGCAGCCCGCAGGGTGCGCGGGGTGGCCGGTAGCCCCCGTGGGTGCGCGGGGTCCCGGGGGTGCTGGCAGCCCGCGTGGGTGTTCAGGGGTGCAGGAGCGAGCTGGCAGCCTGGGTGGATGCTGAAGGGAGCTTGGGTGCAGTGACAGGACTCAGGGGTCCGGGGAGTCGCTGGTGGCCATTGTACGTGGCTGGGTGTGTAGGGGGGTGCTCAAAGCGTGGGGGGTGCTGGCAGCTTGCGTGGGTCCGAGGAGGTCCCTGGGGATGCTGGCATCAGGTATGGGTGCTCAGGGGTGCAGAAGCATGCTGGCAGCCCGCATGGGTGCTCAGGGGAGCTTGGGGGTGCTGGTAGCCCATATACGTGGCCATGTGTATGTGTGTGGATATTTGGAGCCTGAGTGGGTGCTGGCAGCTTGCAGGGGTGCCCAGAGGTCCCTGGGGGTCCTGGCAGCCTGCAGCGGTGCCTCAGGTGAGTGTACGGGTCTGCCTAGACCCTGCATGAGTACCCAGGGGTACGTGCTGGTAGTGCCCTGCAGGGGTGCTGCCAGTCCGTGGGGTTGCCCTCGGAGTGTCTAGGGGTGCCATGCAGCGTGTGGGGGCACAGCCCCCTGCAGCGTGCACCAAGGTGTGAGGTGCTGGTAAGGGTGCGGGGTGCTGTGTGGCATTGCGGGGAGGGCAAGCTGGAGGGCGCAGGGAGCCCCACGCTCTGCGGGGTGCGGCCGTGCTCCTGTGTGGGGGAGCTGTGGGGACTGGTGGGGGGTTTGTGCCAAGCAGCCTCCCTGTGGGGAGAAGCCGGGCTGGGGGGACCAGGCCGTGCTGCAAAGTGCTGGAAAGGTGAGTCTGGGGGTGAATCTGGGGCTGCGGGAGCACTGGGTAACACAGGAATGAGAGGACCGATGCTGTGGGGACACAGCTGGTATGGCCATCGTGTCTGGGAGGTGTCGTGCTGGTGTGGGCATGGCAGCCCGGGGAGGGGGCTTGGCTTCAGCCTCCCTGTAGGCAGGGGAGAGGGGCAAGGTGGGAGGGGGATCTGGCAGCGCCAGCTCTTCCTTGCGTCACACCGAGATGGGTTATGAGCAGCGCTTTGGAAATAAAGGATTCAACACGCTTGATGGGAAGCGACAGTGAGTTTTGCTGTGCAGCTTACTTTTCTGGAAGATTTCACATTGCCTGTTCTGCACGCAGCTCCTGCTCAGCTGGGGAGAGCTGTCAGGGTCAGCAGCAAGTTGCATCTTGCTTCTGGCGTGGGGTTGTCACTCTAAGGGACAAATAGCTGTTACACCCCTCCCTACCCCCCCCCCCCCCCCCAGCTTTCCTAGGCACTTTGCTTACCATGATGAAATTACTTGTATGCGTAGGGAGGGGAAAAAAAAAGTGCATGAAAGTGGCCAAGGAATTGGGTTTAAAGTGGAAACCGAATGTGGCTGTTCCTGTCTTTGCTCTTTGTAATGACGAGGAAATGATGTACTGGGGTTTTGGTTCAGTTTGAAATATTAATTGTGTGGATGAGACAAGTTTTGCAGCTTCTTTGTGTTGACAGCAGGGGAGCCAAGTGCTTGCTCCCTGCTGCTATGCAACCTTTAATCCAGGCACAAAGAAGGCAAGTCATGATGAACACATTTCCCTGGCTCTTCAAAGCAAAAAGTAGCTGGTCCTGCTTGGGGGGAAAAAAAAAAAAATTGCAGGGAGCGATCAGGCGGACTGATGTAACCGTGTTGTGCTTTATCTGGAGGATGTCACTGTTGGGTACTTCAGATAACGTGCAGGCCATCTTTGGGGAGGGTTATCCATGCCTGACCCAACCCTGCCACCCCCTCTGCCTGCTGTCCTTGCCCACTACCAGCCTTTGGTGCTATGCAAAGCCTCCCAAGTCTCTCCCCTGCCCCTCGGGTCTGTCACTGATGACAAATAGCTTCTAATGCTTTCCTTGTGTAAACTAATGCTGCCGCTTTTCCTGGTCCCTGCCTCGCTGGATCGCCTTGCCTGTGGCGGAGCCAGTTCAGGACATAGTTACGTGGCCTGGCTGCGAGGGAGGAGGCTGTGCAAGAGTGATGCGTGTGCTGCCTTCAGCTCTGGAGTGCCTGCCTGCGAGCCGGGCTCACCGCTGCTCTGGAGGCTGGTATTGCACGGGACCAACTGGCCCTGCTTTCTGCTGCTGGTGTTGCCTGGTGCTGCAGGAAATAAAGCAGCGTTGTTGCGGCCTGAGTAACTGCTCCCGAACAGCCTGGATCTGGAGCAAGCATCCAGAGTCAAGGAAAGTCGCTTCCTCCCTGCTTCCCTTCTGGTTGCAAGGCTGGACCCCCCCAGCGATTGCAGCTCTTGGCTTGTTTTTGCATGTAGCAGCCAGGTTTGCAGAGAGTGGTGCTGGGGCTCTGGGGATGGAGCAGAGCAGCCTGGGCTGAGCTTTTCCTGCACAGCCAAACGTTTAGATCTGTGCCGGGGCCGCGTCCTGTGGGTGCTCGCGTGACCCGTCAGGCGCCCGAGGAGCACTCTGGCAGGAAACGAGCCCGTTTGTGGTAGCGATATTTCTCTGCTGCATCTGCTCGGCCCTGGTCTGTCTCCCCACCAGTGCCTGGGGAGGACCGGGACTGCTGGGGTGGTGGTGATGCCTGGGGCATGACACCCCAGAGGAGCCATGGTTCAGGGACTGAGTCACCAGGCTGTGTGGCAGGAGCCTGGTAGATAATTTCCCTCCCTCTGATGCTCTTTCCCGATGGGTACTCGGGGTGCTGGGTGTGGCTGAGGGGCTGGAGGAAGCAAAGGCTTTTTTTGGGAGGGGAGCAGCAGGCTGTGCAGAAGCAGCAGGAGCTTTTCAGGGCACATGTGGGAATTAAACAAGCTGACTGCTTTCCAGCGGAAGGCAGGAGGCTTGTGTCCCTGGTGAGGGCTTGTGCTGGTGCTCCTGGCTTGCAGGACCCTGCTGGGGTTTTCGCTGGAGCAAGGGCTCCAGGTTGCGCAGGTGCCTCATCCTGGGAAGCCCCTTAGTTCCCCAGGCACCTCCGTGGCTGTGAAAACTTTGGGGCGGGTGGTTTCCTGTCATTGTGGGCTGTGCTCCCACCTGATGCACCATAATCAATTTTTTAAAAATTCTTTTTAATAAAAAGTCTTCAATTAAAAAAAAAAAAAAGAGAAGTTAGAAAACTTACCCTTCCCTGGCATGAGCAAGCTGTTCCCTTGCAGCAAACTGTTGTGGGTTAAAAGCGGTTGCTCTTTCCTGGCCATCCGCTTGACAGCCCGAGTGCCAGGGCTGAGACACACTGCCAGCATGTCCCTCCCTGCCCCGCTGCCTGTGGCTGTGGTGCCACGCTCGCCACCCTTAGAGCAGGGGTACGCAGATCCCTTGCCTGACGTGAAGTGGGTTGCATCCAGGCTCTGCCTTGCAGGATCCCGAGCCTGTCCTGCCTGGGTGTGCCCGAAACAGGGGCACGAGCCTGCGGGAAGAGCCAGTGGGAATGTGCCATGCACCTTTGACCTTAGGACATGCCAGCCCAGTGATTGCTTGGGCGGGAGCACATTGCTGTATAAAAGCCCTTGAAGGAGACCTTGCTCCGGCAGTACGAGCTGGTCTCTCTGCGCGATGGCTGACCCCAAGGAGCCTGGGAAGGGGGATGTCGAGCTGGGCACCACTAATGCAGCTCCCTCCACAGGGACCATGTCCACCCGGCGCCTCCGCAGTGAGGACTACAACGACTACAGCTCCACGGACGTCACGCCAGAGGGAAGCCCGCCCGGTGGCATGAACGGCTTCGCCCACCCTGAGTCCTACCAGCGCTTCGGGGAGACCAACGGGACAACGTGAGTGATGCTTCCCTCCCTCCCGGGCTGGCCCAGCACCTGGGGAGGGTGGAGGAGGTAACGGTGGCTCTCTGCTGCCTGCTGGCTTTGCTAGAGGATGGTGGAGCTGTGGTTTTATGGGGAGTCTCTCCTGGGGATGGCAAAGGCAGAGCTGTGGTCCTGCCTGTTTGGGATGCTGGCACCAAGTGAGCAGCTGCCCCAGTTGCGCTCTGCTCTCTGGTGAAGCTGGGCTCACCAGCAGTGGGCAGCGTTTGATGCTTTTCCCAATATTCCCCTGCTCCAGCTTGGTTCTGTGGGGAGCTGTGGTGAGCAAACAGCATGTCCACCTTCAGAGGATACATGGACATGTTGCAGCCATGCCCCAGGGGCTTCCTCATGCCTTATTCACCCAGGTGGCCAGAGGATGCTGAGGGAGACCCATCCCTTCAACTCAGAGACTTTCTTGTTGTGCAGCCCCTTGGTGCTGAGCTGCGCTCATGCTGGGTTTTGCCTTGAAGCCGGTTTTGCAAATGCCCACCCAAAATCTGTTTGTTGAGTCTTTGCTTCCTGTCCTTCCTCAGTCCCACTGGGCTGAGCTAGCGTCAGGGGACAGGATCCAGACCTCCATGTGCGTTTCCCGCAGCAGCTCAGAGCTGCTGGACCCTGAGCAGTATGAACCGAGGGCTGAGACAGTGTGTGGTCTGGATGCAGGCATCTGCTGATGGTCATCTCTGCCTCTTCTCTCCCTCAGGTGGTACCAGACCCTGATCCACCTCCTAAAGGGGAATATTGGCACAGGGCTGCTGGGGCTGCCTCTGGCTGTGAAGAACGCCGGCATCCTGGTAAGGCAGCTCTCAGCCCTGCTGTGTGGGAGCTCGTGGGGCAGAGTGACCTCAGGGCGTTGGGCCGCTTGCGTGGCCAGTCTTAGGGCTTGACTCCCTGCTGAGATGCCTCTTGGTGCTTGTCGGCTTGTGAGCTTTTGCACCCGGGGCTCTGTGGTTTGCTTCATTTGCTGCTGAGACTGTTCTTGCCAATCCTGCGTTGTGCTGGCTAATCTCTGTGAGTTCAGTGCGTGAGTCAGGGCTGCGGTTTCCTCTGCTGGGGTCAGGCAGGGCACTGGGTCCATGCCCCCGCACCCAGCTGGGTGTCACCTCCCTGGCCCCTGTGGCATCAGCCCCTTTCTCCCAAAATGCTTGGTGCTGCGCTTGGGTGGCATCTCCTGGCCCTGGTCATGGCAGGTTCAGCACAGCCTCCACCTTGGTTTGTCCCAGTCGGTCTGTGCTGAGCATGCTGTGTGCCTCCTGAGGGTCCTACGAGCACAGCACGCATGTAATGAGCCCCGACAGTCAGCGGTTAAGGCTGGTGATGGGAGATGGTGGCATGCTTCCCTCTGTGGGGTTTCACGTAGGCTGGCCCAGTCTTGCAGCTCTGGCCGTGTTGAGATCAGTGGATGTGATGCAGCTTTGCTGCCTGAGGGCTGAGGTCATGCTTGGAGGTCAAACAGCAGCCTCCGGCCACTGTCACATCTCCCCCCAGCTTCTGTCCCAAAGCTCAGCTCCTCTGTGTCTGCATCATGCTCGAGCAACTACCACCTGTGTGAGAGGTGGGACCACCTCGCTGCTCTGCTCCAGGTTTCCTTGCCCAGCAACGCAGCATTCCCATTGTTCAGATTGAAAAATAAAAATAATTAAAAAGACAACTTCCTTTGTCCAGACCGTGACCTCTTTGTCACCTGTGTAGTAGGGATGTGCAAGATAGTTTGAAAAACAATCCTGGAAGCACTTTGTTAAACCCAAACTGCCCCAACTTGCTGCTTTTGCATCATTCCTGCCAAGCTCGTGGCTCTCTGTGGGGTTACTTGGTCCTGAGGGGCTGGTTCCTGGGAGCAGCACCTGAGCTCCGGTTCAGCCTCAAGCCGTGTTTCGGCTCATGGAGCCCGTGGGGTTTTGTCTGGAAGTAAAACCCATCGTGCAGGTCTGCCTTTGGCCATCAGAGTGCAGCCTTCCCCCTCTCTTCCCCTGCAGCTGGGTCCTCTGAGCCTGGTGGTGATGGGAGTCGTGGCTGTGCACTGCATGGGCATCCTGGTGAAATGTGCCCATCACTTCTGCTACAGGTAAGGAGCAACTCCCCTTCTTGGCACTGATGCTCCTACGGCTCTTCCTTCTTTCACAAGAAGCCCTGTGGTTTTGCTGAAGTGTCCTAGCAGCAAGTTGCCTGTGTTGAAGCCTCAAAGTCAGGAACTGCTTCTGGGCTATTTCACAGGAACTGTTTTCACATTAATGTCATCATTTGCTTTGGGAACCAGCAGACAGGGCTGATGTGACATCCCTTCTCTCTTTCTTCTCTGCACAGGTTCCAGAAACAGTTTGTGGACTACGGGGGTGCCGTGATGTATGGGCTGGAGTCAACTCCCAGCGCCTGGCTGCGGACACATGCTGTCTGGGGAAGGTACCTGTTCCCCTGCTCCAGGCAGGGGACTAGTCTTTAAGCCCAGCATGTGCTGCAGCTGGGACAGAAGAGCTGGCTGGTCTCCGAGCTGTGTCGGCAGATGAGCACAAGTGACGTAAAATGTTATTTGGCTCACCTACCTTGAGTGCTTAGTGTCCCCCAGGGGGTAACACTGAGGTCTTTGACCCAGTCCTGTCCCCAACCAGATATGGCTTATACTAAAGGAGGGGGGGAAGTAAGTCTCTGCAGCATAACAAAGGGGTAAATAACATGTATTGCAGTGCTGGCCCATCTTGTTAGGCACTGAGCATATCTAATGGCTGCTCTCAGGGATGCTACCAGCCCTGTGGATGTCACACAGATCATTGCACATCAGATGCTCAAACATCCACCCATTCCTGTGACCAGGGAGCCCGAGGTCTGTGAGGTTAGATGGAGATACAGTCCTCTCTCCCGATCATTGAGGAGAAGCGAGCTGGGCATGCTCTGACCTGCACACCTCAAGCCCTGGGGAGAGCAGCATCACTGCAGTGTTTGAGTGCAGCCCCAAGCAACCGAAGTGGGCTCTTATTTCTGTATGGCCTGGCTAACAAATGGTCTTTTTTTTTTCTTTTCTAGGCGTGTAGTGGGACTTTTCTTGATCATCACTCAGTTGGGTTTCTGCTGCGTCTACTTTGTCTTCCTGGCTGACAATCTGAAACAGGTTAGAGTTAGTCCTTCCTTTGTGAGCAAGGGGAAGGCAAGAGGGGGTGTGGAGGTGCCTGCGTTGTTCTTAGCTCCTGTGTCATGGCCCTGTTCTCCACCAAAGGTCTGGTTTCTGTAGCTGATGCTGCTCAGGAAGGTACTGCTCCTCTGCCTGGGTATTTTGGAGGATTGGTTTTCCCGTTCAAACAGGGCAGGTTTTTCTGAGAGTCCCTGTGACTTTGCTCCACGTGCAGAAGCACTGGAGCCATCCGTGTCGCCCAGGGGAAGTGGGGGCTGTTCCTAGTGAGGGAAGGCAGGAGTGAGGTGACAGCAGAGGGACTGTGCCTTTGATGTCCTGCCCACCTCAGTTAATTAGTTTATTGATACTCTCTGTTGATGGCAACATATGGGTACCAGGACCTGCCATGAACCTCTCTTCTCCCTTTCTTGGACCTGTTTGCATTCCTGTTTCTTTCCTCATCCTGTGGCTCTGGAGTTTAATTACATCTTTAGGGAAAGAGTTTCCTTCTGCCAGGTGTCAGGAGGAAATAAACAGAAACCCTGAACGGCTTGGCTGGCTCCTGTGCTGTAAGAAACTGGGAATAATGAGTCCCTGTTCCCAGCCTCCACCAGCTCGGTGCCTCGCAGGCACCAGTCAGCATCGTTCCCCCATGTGCTCCTGCTCTGCTCTTGCAGCAGTGGTCCGGTCACTACCACCGCAGCCGTGCCCTTCATCAGCTCTTCCCTGATACCCATCAGCTTCAGAGGTGGTTCCTGGGGCAGTGAGGGGGGGTGGCAGAGGGTGGATGGGTTCTGCCCTTGCTCCGGGAGCAGCAGCCGAGGAGATTCCCTTTGTGCTGCCCTGTGGGATGGCCGGGAGGAGTAAATGGGTGAACATCGGTGCTCTGACGCCAACAGCCCTGAGAGCAGGAGCGAGCAGGGCGAGCGTGCGGGGCTGGGCTGCTGCTGGCCCCCTGCTCCCCACGAATGGCCACTTGCTGCTTTTTCACGGTGGGCTTCTTTCTGCTTGGCCCCTTGCAGCGGAGATTGAAGGCTGGCTCAAGCCATAAGGGAAATTTGCAAAAACCTGCAAATCCAGCCCATTTTAGGCCACAGCTGGGAAACCCCTTGGCTTCAGTTTTGGAATTTTTTGAGTGGGGAGTTTCTTGCTTGTTTCTTCTTGTTTCTATTTGTGGGGAATAGTGTGTTAGATGGGGAGCAATGGTGCAAGTGGTACCTTGGGCTAGGTGCTGCTGTGCTGGGCAGAGGTCTGGTTTGGAAAACAGCTTTGGAGCAAACCGTGGAGAGGCAGGGTGGGCCAGGGCTTGAGCAGCGCTGCCCTGTGGGTGCGTGGCTCTGTGCTGCCCTCTCCCATGGAGGATGCTGATTTGCACAGAAGCTCTTTGGCCTCTCCTCTGGGGCAGCCCTTTGCTGCAGTGGCCAGATGGCACCTGGTTCCTGAACCAGCTTGGTCGTGGTTGTATTGGTGATCCACAGCATGCCCGTGCTCCTTGGGAGGGAGGGCTCAGCCACCCGGTTCCTGGGGCAGAACTGTCTCTAGAGGCGAGCACATGACCTAGAGTGCCTTTGGAATGAAAGACCCCAAGGAAAGGATGATTTTCCATGAAGAAAGTGAAGCTGGGGGCCAGCAGGAGCTTCCAGATGTCCTTGCATGGGAACAGGGCATTGGGTGACTGAAGGGGTGTGTGACGTTGAGTGTAACATGGTGCAGCAAGAGGAAAAACATTTTTGAGGAAACAGCACTTAACGCCTCTTTCTTCTCAACTGACCGCGTGGGCAGCGCAAACCAACCTCTGCCCTTGGTGCGCTTGTCTGCTGGGTTCGTGTGCTCAGCAAGCCTGGGCTTGGGCAGGTTTTGCTCTCTCGGCTCAGATGCCGTAGCTAGTCCCACCTCTGCTCCTAGCAAGGTAACAAGGATTTGCTTTGAAACTACCTGAAAACCCATGTTGCTTTGAGTTTAATCGACTAGCTGTGTTTGAAAGTGAGCTGATGGGGTAGTTTCCGATCCATCTGGGATGGGCTGCCAAGATCCATGGCTCTCAGTCCTGCGTGATGCAGTTCATCAAGCCTTCCTGTGCTTCCCCAGGTCATATCTGCAGCAAACGGGACCACCAATGACTGCAACTCGAACAGGACAGTGGCCATGACCCCCACCATGGACTCCCGGCTATACATGCTTTCCCTCCTGCCTTTCGTGGTGCTGCTCACGTTCATCCAGAATCTCAAGGTCCTGTCCATCTTCTCCATGCTGGCCAACGTGGCCATGCTTGGCAGCCTCGTCGTGATCTACCAGTACATCGTCAGGGTATGCATGTATGGCTCCCCTCTGTCATTTCTGTGATGTCTCGTGTTTTGGCAGGTGGAGGGAGCTTGACAGTGGGGTGTTTGCATGCGGTGGGGTGCTGCTCGCTCCTGTGGGCACGGCGGTTACCCTCTGCTCCGCAGGGCTTTCCCTGTGGCGTGGGGCTGCGACAGGGAGCGATGGGAGCAGGCCAGGTCCTCCCTATCGTCCCCGCATCTGAACTCTGCGTGGGCTTTTTTCCAGGACATTCCTGATCCCAGTGACCTGCCTCTAGCAGCAGCCTGGAAGACCTACCCTCTGTTTTTTGGCACCGCGATCTTTGCTTTCGAAGGCATCGGGGTGGTAAGTCTCGGCGTGTGGCAGCGGGGCTGCCTGCACAGGAGGCTCAGCCTGTGCTCGGGCTTGCCGCAGCACCTGCTCTGCGTTGCAGCTGTATTTGCAGATGAACTTCTCTGACAGTAGCTCAAGTTCTGGATGATGCTGTTAGCTTTAGCCTCCAGGCTATCTCCTGGGTCAAACCCTGTTGCTTCCATCTGAGGCTGGAGGAGCACATGCTCCAAACCTCAGGAGGTTGGTTGCTCCTTTGAAGGAGGCTGTATCTGGCAGTAGACTGGGCTCTGCTGGGAATCGCACTGGCAGCTGCCTTTGGCTCTGCTGGTTGACTGGTGGATGAGGAATCATCCGGAGTCTTGTTACCTGGCTGGATCCTGAAGCTGCCTAAGTGGGAGGCCAAAAAGCGCGACACAAAAAAATGTGATCCATTCCTTCCCACCCTGCTGTGGAGGCACCGAGATCTCCCTTCAGCAGCTGCGTGGCCCCAGTCTGCTGTGGGGCTGGATTTGCATGTGGCTCTCATACAAGATGCTGTAAATAGACCGGCTGTGTCTGTGAAAGAAGCTGGGTGGGTGGGTGGAGAGCTTAATGGCTCCATAAGATGTTGTGGGTTGTTTCCAGGAGCTCCCTTCAAAGGAGGAAAAAATGTTTTCATCTCTTAATATAAGTTGGCTGTGTAAACAAAGGGCTGGAGAGGGCCAAATCCATTACAGGAGGGGTGTTTACTGAATGCTGTGCCCAGGGCAGAGGGCTCTTGCTGGCAGTGAGGCACAAATAGTCTCTTCCTCACATGACTTGGAGGTGGACTAGCAAATAAAAGCTTTTCTGGTCCTGCCTCCCCACCAGCTCTGCCACTGTGTCTCTTCTTGAAATCCCCACCACCCAAGGACTGCTATAAAAATGTTTGCTGAAGTCCTGTATTTGAAAACAAGCGTTAGTAGTGTAGAGGTGAGGGACTTGCCTCTGTCCTTCCTTTTTTTTATTGTCCTGCCTGGTTGAAACCTATCAGGACAAACTTGATAGGAGAGGAGAAAGTGTCTTGGTCTTTCTGGGGTCTGCTGGGGAAAGTAAGACAATGTAACATGATGGGCCTGTCCCAGCGGGCATGGCTGCGCTGTTTTGGGGTGCAGAGTATAATGCAACCAAGGTATGGGGCCGATGGCATCGCCCCAAGATGCCAGGCACCAATGGGCACAGCTCCTGCCAGGGGGAGGGAGCAGATCCCTTCATTAAGACAAGGGCATGAGTGACCCTGCTGGAGACTTGCCATGCCGAGCATGAAGGTCTCAAATGGGAGCACAGTAATCAGATTTCCAGTACAGCAGCTTTTTCAGCTGGGTTCTCCAGGCTCCACGTATGACCATCCTCTCCCCTGGCATGGGGGGCTGTGCTTGGCTGTGGGCTGCCCCTCCTGCTTTCCAGGGCTGAGGGGTATAGAGGAACGGGGGCAACCCGCTGCTCAGTCGTCATCCTCCTCCTCCTCTCCCAGGTGCTGCCTCTGGAAAACAAGATGAAGAACCCCCGGCAGTTCCCAGTCATCCTGTACGTGGGGATGACCATTGTCACCATCTTGTACATCAGCCTGAGCGTCCTGGGGTACCTGCGCTTCAGGGCGGACATTCAGGCCAGCATAACGCTCAACCTGCCCAACTGCTGGTGAGTCCCCGGAGGGAGTGGAGGGGCTGGGGGGTGAGGAAGGAGGGTCCCAGCCAGGGAGGTGGGAGAGGGGGCAGCAGGGGACGTTGTTCCTTAGGAGAACTAATCTGGGTGAGCTTGGGGAAGGATCAACTGTGCCATAGCCAAACCATCCAAAGGAGCTTGACAAGGGTTGTCTGATGTATGGCGTGGAGAGAGGCTTGTTGCTGTGGTGTCTGAGCTTGGTCTTGGCTCTATGGCTCAGGCTGCTTCCTCAGGGTCCCTGGTGGTCTCTGCTTGGGTAGGTGCAGCTCCTGCCTTTTTCCTGGAGCCTTGTGGCATCTTTTTGGGTGCTAAGCAGCGTGCTGGCTGGCAGATGTTGAACACAGTCCCCATGCGGCCGTATCAGAAGGTCGTTGAACAGTGTAAAAACTGCTCCTCTTCCCCAAATGAAGCACATGGAAAACTAAGCCAAAGCTGGGAGCTCCCAGAGCGGGTGAGATCTGATGTTTGCACCCGTGGGCTGCGTTCCTTGTTTGCAGTCCTGGAGCTCAAACTCCCACTCCTGGGCTCTGCGTTGTGCCTGGATGCGGCTTGTCTCGAGCCAACGCTTTGCCTGCGAGCGCTGGTGCCATGAGGATACTCCTTCCTTCCCATGGGGGGTGAGCTCTGCAGGTCCCCAAACCTGTCTGTCCTCCTCTGGGATCTGGCGAGGCCTCTCGAGATGCTCCAGTCGCTGGCTGGAGCCCTGTGGAAATACACGTGGCCTGACCCTGTACCTGCTTACTGGGAGGAGTTATTTCTCCTCTTGCTGGGGCTGGTGGCTGTTGCAGCAGCTGGTCGGGCTGCCTGCTGGTCTATCCCTGGGCACGAGTGGTTGCGCAGTGTCACAGCTCCATATTCATCCCAGAGGAGAAACGCAAACAGTTTCTCTTGCCTTTGGGACAAGAAGAGTGGAGCGTGCAAATTATCAAGAACAAATGCCTTTTCCAGCTTGCTCCGCTTGAGATTATTTGAGAAAGTCCTGAAAAAACCCATCTCTGTTGCTTCTTATGACACGCTGCTTTGGGGTGTCTGTGTGGCAGGACATGGTGCTGACAGGTGAGGAGGAGCTGGAGAGAAGCTCTTCTGTACGCGCTGCAGAGGTATCACTTGCACGGCAGCACCTCCTGTGCCTTGGTGTGGAGCTGGGGCTGAGGGTTGGCTTTGATGCCACGAGGCTTCTTGGAAAACCATCCTGCAGCAACACAGTTTCTCCGGGTTTGCTTAGGAGCACTCTGAAGTTCAACAGTTTCTCTTTGAGGTCTCTTCTGGCTTGAAATCCTGCGAGAGACCAGAGTGAGATTTGGAACTGGGGGTGCCTGTCCCCCTCCCCAGCCTGTCCTCTCTGCTGTTAGCAACTGCCCAACACTGTGCAGCATGACTTGGTGCCTCTTCCCCACTGTTGAAGTGGATTTGGGCAGAAATCAAATCTTGAGTCACTGGTGGGCTTCTGCATGCTGACCTTGTAAAGTTGCACAGCTGGGGCTCTGGAGAAAGCAAAGATTTAAAAAAAAAGTAGAGCCTGTTTTTGCTTTAGTTATTGCTATGTGGGTTTCTTTCAGTTTGAGTGCATGGACTTTCATTCATGCTGGGTCTGTGTAGTGACTGAACTGCTGGATGTTGGTGTGGCAGAAGGTCCTGCTCCTGCCAAGAGCCCTGCCTTGTCCCCTGCAGAGGCTGGGAGCTCTGCCAGGTCCCTGCTCTCAGCGAGGAGGGATGGGACTGGTGGAAAAACCGCCTGTGTTGTAGGGAGATCTGAATCCCACCGTGCCAGGCACAGTAGGCATGAATCCCATCCGCTCAGCAAGTTAAAGTGAGGTGTGGAGGGGATGAAATGATGCTGCTTCTCCTGAAGGTGGAAAGCAGGTCAGATCCAGGTCTTGGGCTCTGCAGGGCACCAGGTCGCACCACAGCCTGCAACGATTTCTGCTGACCTGTAATGTGGCCAAGGGGCTTCTGCAGGAAATCTCAGCTTTGTTTGCTCTAAAGGATGATGTTCCCTTAGAAGAGGGTAATGGGATTTCTGTGACTTGCTAGGCTACAGAAAGATCCTATTTCAAATGCATGTTTCTAGGAGCATCCACGCTTTCTGTCAAAAGTACTTTTCTGAAAAAAACTGTAGGGTTTTTCAGGTAGTGAGAAGAGAATAGCCCTTTGGAAGCAGCACGTGGGGAAGCCTGGGCACGTGGCAGGGCTCCTGCAGGCTGCCTGCAGGGAAGGCGTGCTGTGGTCCTTGTGACTCAGCAAGCAAAACACTTAGGTGTTTGTGCATGTTGCTTCCTGGCAGAACATTAAATGGAGGCTGTAAATATTGGACTTGGAAATGGGTTATCTAAAGTAAGGGCTAGGGTACTTGGGCTAAGGCCTTGACCGCTGTATTCCCATGCAGTAAACTGTAGGTGATGGGTGAAGACTTGCTCTTGAAATGAGTGTTTTGCACATCCTGCTTTGCCTGTGGGTTTTCTCCCCAGCAGTAAAAGGTGTTGGGCTGCAGAAGCTGGTTATAATGGCTGTGGGTGAGAAGTCATGGGTTTGCCTGCAGCGTGGGAGACAAGGTGAGCATTGTGGCAGAGATGCTGCATTCTTCCTTGGCTGTAGCCATTGCCCGGAGGTCTCTAGAACAGATTCGATGAACATGTCGGGAATTGTTGAGTTACAGGATGACTAAGGACTTTTCCAGCTTCATTTCTCTATAACCGCAGCTTCCTCAAATGAGGAGTGTGTCGGTTCCCAGTGCCCAGGTCTAACCACGGCCTCCGAAATACCGCACTGCTATGCAGAAATCCTTCCTCGCATCTTCGGAAGGGTTGCTTCACCCCACCATCTGAAGAGTGAAGAAATGCTGTAGTGAGGGGGAAGATGTTTGGTTGCGTATGGCCAGTTGGAGGTAGGTAATGACAGAGCTTACGGTCAAAGGAGGGTATGCCATTTTTTGCAGCTTATTGGGATGGCCTGGTGTGGCTCTCTGGGTTAAGCAGGCAATTGCTGTGGTTGGCAGAGCAGTGCCTCTTCAGGGCCTTGTGTGGACCTGTGTTTTCTGTGGGTCAAGGCTAGTGCTTGAGCTTTTCCTCTTCTTGATATTTAAAATGCCCTTTGAGCTTGTTGTCCTGGTTCCTGACCTGTACAGCATTGGTACCCAACCTTATTCTGTACCTTTTTTAATAATACCTCTTAATCGTGGATTGCCCTGGAGCACTTTATGGCTTTACAGCATCACTTAACTGAAAATACAATGATAAGATATGCAGGCCATGGGGTAGATGGCTCAAGGCTACTGTGCACTCAAGTCATGTGTGGCTGAGTGGGCGCACTCTGGACTCTGTGATAACTTTGTCCTTAGTTTGTCCATGGAATCACAAGACAATTTAGGTTGGAGAGGGCATTGCGAGATCACCCGGTCCACTCATGTGCTCAAAGCAAGGCCAACTTAAAGTTTGAGTATCAATAAGGAGGAAGGTTGCCCACCTCTCCAGGCCCTTGTTCTGGTGCTCAACTACCCTTTTGGGATGCAGCTCTGTCCCATTGCCCCTGGTTCTTCTGCTGTGCAACTCTGAGAAGAGCCTGTCTCTGTCCTCTCCATGCCCTCCTATTCGGTAGCTGAAGACAGTAATAACATTCCCCTTAACCTTCTCTTCATGCTGAATGAGCCCAGGTCTCGCAGCCTCTCCTTGCACATCATGTGCTTGAGCCCCAGCTATCTTAGTAGCCTCCACTCAACTTGCTCTGGTAGGTCAATGTGTGTCCTGTCCTGGGAGTCTCAAGACTGGACACAGCATTCAAGATGCAGCTTCACAAGCCCCAAAGGAGAGTAATCCCTACCCTTAACCTGCTGGCTATGCTTTTGCTAACACAGCCAGGTATGGGATTGACCTTAATCACCGCAAGGTCCTGCTGCTGGCTTATGTTCAGTTTGCTGCCCACCAAGACTTCCAGGTCCTGTTCTCCAGGCCGGATGGGAAGCCGGGCCCCAGCCCTTCCCATGTGCGGGATTTTGTGTTTACACTTGAACTTTGCCCGTGCCACCATGTTGTTTAGGTTCTGCTCCAAGGTGTGTCAGCCATTCCCTCCAAATTGGTCTTGTTGGGAACTTGCTGAGAGCGTGCTCTGGGTCGCCGAGAGCTCATCCAGGTCACCAGTGAGGATATTTCCATGACTGCCCCTTGGCAAATCCCTGCTGGCTGTTCATCCTGTCCAATATGTGCCTGGAAATGGATGCCAGGAGGACTTAGCCCATACTTTTCTGGGGATCGAGGTGAGGCTGATTAGCCTGTAGCTTCCCTCATCCTTCTTGAAAGTGGATATGTTCTTCTTCCCAGGCAGCAGGACTTCTCCCTGATCACCCTGCTCTTTTAAAGATGATAAAAGTGGCTTCAGGCTGATGTTGGCCACAACCTCGAATACATCTGATCTGGTCCCATGGACTTGCATAACATCCTATTCACTTAGGTGATCCATAACTCCATCCCCCATGATTGCGGGAAATGTTTGACTCCACCAAACTCTGCCACTAGTGTTCAAAGTTGTTTTGCATGTGAATACTTGGACTTCTCTGGTTTGAGACTGTTGTTGTAGCAGCTGGATGCTGAGAGCCAGCATACAGAGGGGCGCTGGCTTGGACCCAAAGAAGGTAAAGGCATGTTAAGAAGGCAGGAGGAGCCAGATATCTTCCTCAGCTTGGATCCACTTCATATTTACCCAAGTGGTATGGCCAGGACCCGTGTTTCCTACTTGGTCAGCATGTCTTGAGTTGGGGAACGGGTAGGACCATATGTGATGTGACTAGATATCGCTCCTCTTTTGGAGAGGCTTTTTCTGCTGCTGGGGAGCTGAGGGCAGAGATGGTGCTGGGATGTGGCTTTTGACAGGTGCTCTCCTGTAGCCACACTTGCCTCCTGCTGCATTGCTGTAGGATTTAGGACGTAGTGAGATCTGACTCAGGGTAAGCCTAAGGTGCTGTTTGCAGCCTGTCTGCACTCTGCCTTCCTTTTGCTTAGCCCAAACTGCTCTTTTAACCGTCTTCCTCCCAAACATGTATTATGCAGCATTCCAAAAATAGCTACTCTTTTTTGTTTTATGGAGGAGGCTGAGTTGCAGGTGGCGATGGTGACGTTTGCATCACATTTGCTTTGTAAGCCCAGACTTATCCCGGCGGTACTGTCCTCTTCCCCCTCCTCAGAAGCCAAGCAGTAATCGAAATCTGTGAAATATTCATGGCTGCAGCTGATAAGCCTATTTTAAGATATTCTTCATCTCCTGTTTCAAGATGGAGAATAAAATCTAGCTGGTTACAAGTAGGAGAAAAGGAGGTTTTTTTTCTTCCTTCAGCTCAGAAATTTTGTTAGTGAAGGTCAAGGTGAGGAACCTCTGGGGATGGGTGATGGATGCAACTTCATTTTGGGTCACTGGTCAAAAGTCAGGATTGCAGGCTCTTGGCAGTACCAGTGCTAGTGGGTATTTGGGTGTTGTCTGTGGGGGACAGTCATGAAGAAGGCCGCCCTGTGTCACTGCAGACCTTGCAGAGTCCAGCCTGGTCAAGTGGAGAGGGTGGTACGGAGCCTACATATTTCTTGTTTTTGGTTTTTTTGGGGGTGTGTGGTTTTTTTGTTTTGTTTTTTTTTCAAATAGCTCTCAATATCTGTGCCCATGAGTTTTCCCAAGGGGAAGCAGCACTTGAGAGGCTGCTGGCCCAACTCCTGGCCCAATGATTCCTTACACAAAGCCAGGACTAAAGCCTCTGATTAGGTGTGGGGGCATGTGTTGCTGCGGCTTGGAGGTTGTGCTGTCTCCTTGCTATCTCTTGCGCAAGAAAGGTCTCTGTGGATTGAATGCATTACCCCTAATTTTCCAGGAGAGCGTTCAGGAGGGCAGACCGTTGGCATACAAAAGTCCTTCTTGGCAGAGTGTTCCCCTTCTACTTTCTGCCACTGATGCCGTGGGGCTGGAGCAAGAGCGTGTCTCACCGGGTCTCCTCCTTCTTGTTTGCAGGCTGTACCAAGCCGTCAAGCTGCTCTTCTCCTTCGGGATTTTCTTCACGTACGCCGTGCAGTTCTATGTGCCCGCTGAGATCGTCATCCCTCCCCTCGTCGCCCGGGTGTCGGAGCGCTGGGGCTGGCTGGTCAACCTGCTCCTCAGGGTGGCCCTGGTCAGCGTGACCTGTGAGTAGAAAGCGGCTTGTCTGAGTTCTCCTGTGAGGACGTGGCACCTCCTTCCCGCTGTGGGCTGGTGGTGCTGAGAGCCTTTGCCCCTCGCCCTGCTGCCCCTCACCTTGCTGCTAAAGCCTTCACAGCAGGGAGTCTCCTGGCCCTTGCTAATGCAAGCCAGAGGGCTAAAGTGGCCTCTGAGGAGCAGCAGCAGTGGTCCTCTGCCCCCTCCATATGGGACCGGTCTTTTCAGTTGAGGAATAGTAAACTTCCCACATCACTTTGAGGTGGCAGATCCCCGTGGAGCCTCGGGCCTTTTGGGGGACATCGGGTCCCACCAAGCTTTGTGTGAAACACTCCCAGCACCTGGTCTGGTGCCAGGGCAGCCTGGACTGGAGGCTGTTTTCTGTAGGCAGCGTGCAGCCGGGCTCCTCGTGCCTGCGTGACGGGGGCATGGTTGCAAAGGGGTCACTGACCGTGAGGGAGTGGGTGTCCTCATACGCACACGTTCATTGCAGCATGTAGCACAGCAGAAGACAACTGACAATGGTACATGACCCATAACCAAAGCCCCAGCGTGCCTGTGGCAGTCTGCTGGGGTGTGGAGCGTGTGCCACAGGGCAGGTCTGGCTGGATCAGCCTCAAATGGTCCCTTTCCCTTGAAGGTGTTTAGTGCCTGCAGTGAGGCTGTGGTGGAGCAGGCTGCTGGGCTCGAGCCTGGGGGAACTTTGGGAAAGATGTGGAGCAAATCAGGTGCAGGAGTATCTGATTTTTGGTTGGCTTTGATTCCTGAAGGCTAAATCCTTGCTGTTATCAGCACAGCTGAGATGCTTGACTGAGCTCCCAGGCATCATCTGCTGAAAAAGAGCTTTTCTCCATGGCTTGATGCTGCTGATGCATCAGAGTTGAGCATCAGGGACCTGGCCCCACATCCTACCTGGCTTTGGTTTGGGTTTGAGAGGAGCGTGGTGCTAACCCAAGGGTGGTGGAGCTGGCTGAGAGCAGGGTGCTGCTGGCTTCTGGGCTCTTGATAATGATGGGCCAGAAGCGCTGCATTAACAGAGGTGGACAAAGCCTCATCTCCTCTGTGCTGAGTTCCTGAAGCACTTTCTGCCTCGATGCCTGCAGCTGGAGGGATGGTGCAGGGATGAAATCCTGCTGTGCTGGACCACGTGCTCTGGCCACCCTGGTGCTGTGGTCGAGCTCGGAGCCTGCCTGTGGGATGGGAGCCTCTCCCGGAGGGCGTTGGGGTGTGCCTGTCCAGGGAAGCAAAGGCTTGGAGTGGTGGGATGGCTTTAGGCACCGGCAGTGGCTGTACCCTCCTGTTTGGGGGTAGGGAGGCAGCAGAGGTGTTGGTGGAAGGATGCTGGTTCCTTTGTACCTCCTCCCCTTACCCTTCCATGTAAGAGATCACTGTGGCTGTTGGTGAGGATAAAAGTAATTAGGGGAGTTGCATGAATATTCATCGGATGATTGCGTGGCTGCAGAACAAGCCCGCATCATGGCTTTGGCTTCCAAAGAGAGGATGCAATTTGGTGTATGGGTGTCTTTTAAGCTTAGACTTCAAAACCAGCACACTTAAAAACCCTTTGAATTAATACCTGTGGAAAGCACGACCGTTGCCCCTGGAGGCTGAGGACTGCAGCTGGTGCTTCAGTTCTGCTTGGTTTAGAGGGGAGTTAATAATTTTGTTTACTTGGAGTCCAAAGAGCAGTGTGGGGTGGGCTGAGGATGCTGTTGGCGGTCGGCTGCTCGGCTTTCACCACAGGGTGCCGGAGCGGGGATGCTGCTTGCAGCAGAGACATGGCAGAGCGCACCTTTGGCTCTGTGCAGGGCTGAGCACTGGGATAAACTTCCTCCAGGTCAGCTCAGCAGGGACGTTTGCTGTTGTTCCCCATGGTGGAGGGATGGTTCGTCTCTAGGCTTATCCAGATGACTACAGGGCTGGAGTGGTGGCGATGTGCAGGAGCATCTCCTGTTTGTGTCTTTGCCTGCTGTCAGTCTCCCAAGCCTTCCATCTCCTGCAGTGCCGTGGGTGATCTTTGGCTCAGGGATGCTCCAACAGCCTCTCTTGCCTGTAGCCGATTGCCAGGGAGTGAACAAATCCCTCCAGTAAGGAGCCCTGAGACATCCCTTCTCCACCGAGGCTGTAGCTGCCACGATTCTAGGTGTCTCCTATTTCTAAGCAGAGCTTTCAAGGCAATAAACCAATTTATTTCTCTTGGTCACTTATTAAGTGCTGAAGTCTGCTTTGCTTGCCAGAGGGTGCTCTTCTGTTGTGCAAAGCTCTGGTTGCCTTTTCCTCAGGCTTTGTTTGACCAAAAAGCAGCAGCGATGCTCTTGAGTGCCAAGGTTGCCGTGGATGGGGAGCTTGCTTGGTGCATGAGTGTGCAGAGGGGCACCGCTCCGGGTTGCAAAACGGGATCTTGATAATCCTTTATTTTAGATCCACTCCCCAAATACCAACACTATGGTGCTCTGAGAGGAGCCTGGAGGCGGTGGTGGCTGTGGGCTGGTTGGAAGGAGAAAGCACCATCCCTCTGTCCTCCCCTGGCCCTGAGCAGGAGGAGGGGGAGCAGGAATATGCCAGAGTTTGCACCGCTAACCGTGAGCTGTCAGAAGTCTCCCAGGGGGATTTTCCTTGGCTGTAGTTTTTACCTAACAAACGTTCTCCCCTGGGCTGTGCCGTAGGTGCTCGGCTGCTGGAGCAGCTCTAAACACATGCAAACCACACGAATTTATTCGGGGTGGGGGGAGGTGGCTTTTTCCTCCTGTCTCCTGCTTTTATGGGGTTTCTGAGGCTTTACAGCTCCCCAGGTGTGGGGAGCAGGAATGCTGGCTCTCACGAGGGGGCCGGGGATGCCGGCAGCCGCTCTTCTGCCAGCGGCATCTGTTTGCCGGGGCACCCATCCCGCTCAGCCCTGGAGCTCGCTGTGGTGGTGCCCAGGGCAACAAAAAGGGTTTGGTCTGCATGCTGCGCTTTGTTAACTCAATGCAACGGCTTAATTGCTTGTTGGAGAGGAGTTGCTGGAAAAATATGCAGCCACGTCTTCAAAGCTCTTGCGTCAGGGAAAAGGGCAGAGGTTTGATTCAAGCAGATGGCATCCCTGCGGTGGGTTTTTGCTTGTTTTGACTCGGGGGAGGAGGGTCTCCGCTGTCTGGGAGCTGGCAGCGCTAACATCGTGTCTGCTCCTTTTCCAGGCGTGCTGGCCATCCTCATCCCACGCCTGGACATCGTCATCTCGCTGGTGGGCTCCGTCAGCAGCAGCGCTCTGGCTCTCATCTTCCCTCCGCTGCTGGAGATCGCCACCTACTACGCAGAAGGCATGCACCCCCTCGTCATCGCCAAGGACGTCGCCATCAGCCTCTTCGGCTTCGTGGGCTTCGTGGTGGGGACGTACGAGGCGCTGGTGGAGCTGGCAGCGCCCGCTGCCGCCGTTGTGAACACCACCAGTACCATGGTGCAGTAACGGTCCCTCTGCCCTGCCGGCCCCTCCGGATGCCGTGCTGGGGGTGCACGGGCACCGGGCGCTGCTGATCTCCTGGGAACGGTCTCCCCTCTCGGGAAACGTGGTGGGTTTGGTCTGTGAGAGGACGGGGCTGCCCACCGTCGCGGCTGCCCATCTGCAGCAGGGTCCCGTGCTGGGCTCCGGCTGGGGAGGTGGGATCTGGGCTGGGGCAGTGCCTTCCCTGGGGGCTTTTTGGGCAGGTGATACAGCAAAACAGCCCCCTCAGTACCTGTGTAAATAGTCACTTTGAGAGGTGAGGAATCCTGTGGATGTAGATTATTTTATTTTATTTTATTTTTTTTAAATCCCAACCTTTCTGTATTTCCCCCGTCCCTTCAGTCAGGACGGGGAACAGGGACTGCTCTTTTTTGTGCCAGTTGTTTGTTTTTTTTTTTTTTCCCCAGCACTTTATTTTTACAGCAACAGAAAAACCTCAGCTCAGGTCGGAGAGCATGGAGCTGCCTCCTCACCTCAGCCTTGTGGGGAGAGCGGGCAGAGCCCAAGGTGCGGAGCACCCTGGGGCCCCCCAGCTTTCCCACAGTGGGATCCCCAGACGTGGGCGTTGGGTCCTGCTGTGCTCCAGCTCTGTTTCCAGCCGCCTCGGGGGCTGAGCAGTGCCTGGAGCTGGGCACCGGGCACGGCACCTCCCTGGCTTGGGAGGATTTGCTGATCCCTGGCCCATGCTTTCAGTAGTGACACTTCTTTTTCCCCATCTAGCACGCATACCTAACGTGTCGCTTTCAGAAGCGTTAGAGAACTGAGGTGTGCACAGAGCCAAATGGTCTCTGCCCTAACAAGGGTCCGATCCGGTTGCCTTTGGCTGGCAGCCCTCTCTCTGTGTGGGACGCGGTGTCCCTGGGGGTCACCGCATGCTGCCCGCACGCCGCAAAAATACATCACCTTGTTTACAGTGCCCGAGCTGGCCCCGGCACGCTCCATCTGCATCTGCAGGCCGATACTGAATGTCAAATCACATACAAAAACCCCATAATGTGGTGGTTTTTTGTTTTGGGTTTTTTTTTTTTACCCTTTCTTTCCTGGTCCCACTCCCTCTGCATCCTCTGCCTCCACCTCAGCTCCTGTCCCCAGGTAGGATGCAGCTCTCTGGCACTTCTCCCTGTGCTCCTATTGCTTCTTGGGTTGTGGCTGGTGCATGCCTGGGAGGGACTGTCCCCGCTATGCTGCTGCTTTCGTTCTTCTTGGTGAGCCCAGCTTCCTCCCTAAAGAGTTTCCTTGCCTTTCTGCCTAAAGAGTTTCCTTGCCTTTCTGCTGGATTTCTTTTTTTTTTTCTTTTTTTTTTTTAAGACAAGAGAGCAAATACATCCTCCATGGGATGTCTTTTCCTAGTGGTGCGAAAAGCTTTTGGCTGATCCATTCCTCTGCAACCCTGTGTCTGGGCCAAACTCCTCCCTGCTAATGCAGCATCTCCCAAATGCCGGCAGCGCGGTGGCTTCCTTCGGAGAGCCTTTATCCCCGCATCCCATACAGCCGTGTCTCCCTGGGTGTGGACAAAGGCTGCTGGCTGTGGTGGGAAAGGAGTGCAAATATAGCACTGGCGGGCTGCATTCCCATCTTTGATGGAGGGTGAGTGAGGCTTGGGGTTATTTTTGGTGTTTGACCTGCTTCTGGGAGGAGAAGGCTGTGCAGAACGGCGTCCCTGCAGCCTGCCTCCTCTATGTGTGGTGTTTCAGTGTCTTGCACTGTGTCCCCTTTGCTAGCTCTGCTTTGGGTGCCCCGTGCTGGTATGTGGACCCACAGCCAGGTGCAGGGTAGGTCTGTGCCATGTCGCTGCTCCTTTCCAGTCCCTCACCTGCTTGCTGTGTCTCTTGGTGCTCACCTCATCTCCTCCAAGTCTGTGCTGGTGAAGGTTTTGGCACGCTTTGGCATCACTTGGTCATGAGCAGACCAAAGCTTTAAGTCATACCTTCCATCTGGAGGACACCATGGGGATAGAGAGCAAACACCCAGGTCTGGCGGGGGCGGGGGGGGCTCTAGGGCATGCCGCGGATGGGAAAAGTGCAATATTCACATCCATTGCTCTGTACCAACCCTGACGTGGCCCTTGGGGCTTGGGTTTGAGTGCAGAAATGTCACCCTTGGCAGAGGAGGGCATGCTGTGAGGAGCAGGGGATGTCTGATGCTTGCCCTCAGCTCTGTCAGTACCCTGTGAGAAGGCTGGCTGTGTTTTGGGGGACAGCTGTGTGCCAGGGCATGTCCCCAGCCTGGCACTGGGTGTCAGTGGGTTTGCTGACAGGGCTCCTAACATCCAAACGCATTTTGCAGTCAGCGGTGAAGACCTCATTTCCAAGGAGACTGGGATATCACAGCAGCATTAAATGTTTTTTGCAGTTCTTCACCTTTATCAGGGTGAGCAGGGGATGTTTGGAGATGGGGGCTCTGCCGAGCCAGGATGACCTGACACAGGACCTGATGGACATGAAAACTTGACACTTGTGTATCATAGGCTGCTCTAACCAAGGAAATTGTCTGTGTAAATATAGGAATGGTTAATGTACATGTCTTGTGCCTATGGATATTATCAGTGTACAGCGTGTGTAGCTGCCCAGTGGAAGAGCTGGTGCTGCACCCGAATCATGTATCTTACTTTAATCAATAAATATGATCTATTTTTTATGTGAAAAGGGTCTGGGATGTGCGATGGGGATTTCTTTTCCATGAGGCAGGTGTAAAACTACCTGGCAGGGCCTGGGCCGGGTCTGGAGCAGGTCTGGGCGTCTCCAAGGGGGGACTCCACTGTGCCAGGCTGGATGGGGCAGTGGTGTGGCATTAATGACAGTGGACATGCTACAACTTTTGGGACTCATCGCTTTTTTTTTTTTTCTTTCTTTTTTTCCTTTTTGCAAATACTACTCAAGTACAAGGGCTTGGGGAGGGGGGAGCATCCATGGGAGAGCAGGAGACCTGGAGCCCAGCAGGCAGCTGGGGTCAGACCCTGTGTTTTTCCCACCCCTGCAGCAGCATACAAGACTTTGCTTCTGCTGAGGATTTCAAATAAAAGTGTTTCACTTTTGCTGCTCTGAAAATTACAATTTTTCTTCTGAATGCATTTGTGCAAGTAGGTTGTGGGCAGAACCTTTATGGGCTTGCTGGGCTTGGCTCTTCTCTCTGCCCCACCAAAGCTGTGCCTTGGCTTCTTGGCTGTGTCCTGGGACCCAGCAGCCTGCTTTATGCCAAAAATGGGGCCGCAGCTGAAAAAAGAGCCTGGCATGTGCCGATGGCTGCAGTGTGGTGGATGCTGAGCTGCTGCTGATCCGCCCAAGAGATCAAAGGAGGAAAAGCCGGCCTATGCTCAGAGATGGCTGGGTGCCATGCCAGCGTGGCTGCAGCTCGGCTTATCCTTACACTGCTGAATAATTCATGCCATTGCGGTGTGTCATCAGCAGGGCTGTTTGGGTAATCAGTGCTAAAAAAAGTTAATCTCTTGAAGCCCTGACAGAAAAGTCTCAAAGTATGCAGACTGATGGGGAGTGTGGTCGCTGGAGGGGGATCCGAGGCCACCTGAACCCCAGGGTGGGAGGAATGGCTGAGCACAGGCAGCTCCTGGTGGTTGGGGTATTTTTGCCTGTGGAGAGTCACCATGGCTGGATCCACGACCATCCTTTCCTTCCGAGGGTTGAACACTGCAGGGCTGCACCCCTTCTATGAAATGGCTTTACTGAGGCTGCCCTCTCCCAGGTGTCACTTAGCAAAGCATCGTCTCCGTTGCCCTTGCCCTCCCCTGTGCTGTGGCTGCCAGCCGAGGAGACCCTAGGGAGTTAAAAGTCTAAAGGAAAATATCATTACTGTTATTTGCACTGCTTCTGATGCTGGGAAGAATAATTTGGGTTTGCTTTATGGGAAAGAGCGGTGCATTTTGCTGAGAAACTGCGGCAATCTTGGAGCAAGGGTGGGAAGCCAGCAGGGTGACAGCCTGGCCACCCCTCGGAAACCTGCCCAGACCTGGAGCCAGCAGCAGTGGTGGGTCCCCCCCCACTGCGATACCACTTGTGCCAGGGCTCATGCCATCCCGCTCTGCTGAATGCGCCAGAGAGCTAAGGCACAAACTGGGATTTATGAGCAGAAAACAGGGGCAGAGCAGGCAAACCCCATCCTTCCCTTTGGCCATAAGAAAATGCTGCTCCTCCAGCAAGGCCAGGGATGGCAACCTACTCTTCACAATGTCCCATCAACAAGCAGGCGGATGAGCCTGCTCTGGGGACCCATCTGCATTTAGAGTTTTATTAAAAATAGCCACAGGGAACTGCAAAGTTCACAAACCCATCCCGGCAGAGGAAAGCCGAGCTGGGGACCTGCACAATTGCAGCCAAGTGGTCCCTCCCTTGGCTTTTAATTTGGGATTAACCCCAGCTGTGGTGGGGTAATAGGGCTGGGGTGGGAGGTTTGGTTGTGCCAGGTGATGCTCGTCCTGCTGCCGGCAGTTCAGGCAGGAGGGATGCTATCCTTCTCTTCCCTTCTCAGCCTCTCTGTGTGATGAGCCCCCCTCCAGCCAGCAGGTAGGGTGCTGTGGTATCCCGGGGGTGTTTTGGGGAGCCAGGTGAGTCCCTGGTTTGGGACATGGAGCTGTTGGCAGGATTTGCAGCCCGAGGTGCTGGGGCAGCATAAAAGTTGTGTGGTCAGACTGGGGGTTTGGAGCAGTGTGCTGTGTGCTGTACTGGTGGGTTTCCTTTCTCTTGCTGCTTGTGCTGCTCCTGCCCAGAGGCAGCCCCGGTCCCAGTCTTGGGCCTGGCAGAGATGTTGCTGTGCTCTGTCTACAAAGTGCTTTAGAGTAGTAGGGTAATTGAGGCCTTGGGAGGTCTCTCCTCCAACTTTCTCCAGCCTGAAGCAATTTTTGGACTTACAAAAAAAGCTCTTGTTACTCTCACACCTCCCCCAGGATCTCTCCTGTGTTTCTCCACACAACCCACTGATGTCTGGGCTTAGAAATGCTGTGCCCAAATTGATGTGCAGGGATTGTGCTCTTTTAGGATGGAAGTGTTGAGAGGGATTTACCAAGTAAATCCAAACAGCTAAAATATCAGTCCTAATCCACGCAGGGACTGAATTGTGCCGAGCAGAGCTGGGTCTCAAAGAAGGAGGCTGTGTTCCCTTGCAGACCTCAGGGTAACTCAGGACCCGGGCCAGCTGGCCATGGGGCTGGTTTCGGTTCGTATCTGGGCTGTCCAGTGAGAACGTCCCTGTGTGCCCCAAATGGAATCCCCCTTCCCCCATTTTGGTCCCAGAAGGGGATGTGAAGAGCATTTTTTTCACATCTGCTTGTTGTCTGAGCCAAGCATCTCTATCTGGGTGTCCCAAGCCTCCCTGTGTTTGTGTCCTTTCTTGTGTGCCCTCCCCCAGTTCAGCACTAAGGCACCCAGCAGTCGAGACAAAGCCAAAAAGTTGAGGCTTGGGTCAGTAAGCGCTGGGAGTTTCTGGGATGGGGTTAGTGGGAAGCATAACACTGATGAAGTTGGGGGCTGTGGGGGTGTGGTGGGTGTTTAAGACTCAAAGATATCACTTCACTGGTGCCTGGGAGTGCTGCTGTATGGACAGGTCCTTCTGAACCTCCCAGGCACAACCCTGGTGTGTTCCTAGTGCTGCTGCAGCAAAAATGCAACGAGAGCATTTCAGGAAATTATTTCTGTTTTATTCTGGTCTGGGGAGAACGAGCAAACAGGAGAGCTCACGTGTCTTTGCTCTTAGGAGCAACAAATGAGGAACAGGTAAACTGGGCCTGCGTGAATTTGTGGTGAAGGCTGTCCCACCCCATCAGCTATAGGTGCTTGGCTGCCACGGGGGGAGAATGTGGCTTCCTCCTTGGCCAGGAAGACGTCTGGGGAGTCTGAAGCAAACCTCTGCGTGCATCCACCTATTGCACCCAAACAGCGGTTCAGGGCTCCCGGATGATGCTCTGCTTCTCATTGTGAGCAAGAAATTGCATGATCTGCCCCTGCGTGTTAGTGCTCTGAGGTGTTCCCACTTGTACTGCCTGTATTTCCTTTCAACTGCTGTATAATACACTTACAGACACACAGGATGGGCTGATACGCACCAACGTGCTACTCCCTTGCCCTAGCGTAGCATGCTGGCATCTTCCCGACAGGGCTGTTGAATAACAGTGTTTTGCCAGTATTTCTCCATTGCCATCTGGGCCATGGCATAACTGCTAGATGCTCGTGTGCAGCCAACATATATGCATCTCTGGGCACAGTGTGGCAAGGGAAACATAAGAAGGTGCTTTGTCCTGCACGATTCTCTGAAGACCTTGGAAGATGTGTCTCGCCCTTCTAGCTGCTGTCGCCAGCTGAGCATGAGGCCTCCCGTTGTGCTGTGGGGTGAGCAGGATGCAGTAGCAACGGGAAAGGATAGCAAAGAGGGTTGGGGCAGGTTATCTGGGGGTCAAAATACTTTGTTCCATGTCTGCTAACAAGATTTTGTGCTTACAACCTCCCATTGCCTTGTAGTTGTTCTTCTGCTGCAGAACAAATAGTACAGGTTTAGGAGGGAGCTTTTCCAAAATGACTTGTGGATCTCTTTGAAGGCCAGCTGTGGCTTAGGCTCACTTGTGATCCCTGGCCATAAAATCCATTCAAAAGGTTGTGTAAAACTTACCTTCCTTTGTGGTCACAGATGCACACACAACTCAGGTGGCTGGAGACAGAGGGAGATGGGAACATTTATCTCACGCACTTGTTGCAAACACAAGGGAAGGAGTCCCTGTGGCTGGCCAGCCCTCTGCTATCAGGAGGACAGAGCCGACACATTGTTCCATACCTGCCCTCTCTGCTGTCCAGGGATCCGCTGTACCAACATGGACCCTCATCACCATGTTAACCAAGGGGCTGAGTTTGGGGAGTCTGAAGCAAACCTCTGTGCGCACCCACCTACTGGTGTGGCTGGGGTCCTGCCTTTCCCCCGAGCAGGCTGATCTCCAGGCAGGGGACACTGAGGCACTGCCCTGGGCTGGGACGGTCCCCCCTCGTCGGTCACTGTTGGGGTCACTTGGCCCCCACAGCACTTTGCCCCCTGCAGATGTTGGCCCTTGGAAGCATTGCTTCCCCGGTCCTCCCTTTGCTGTCTCCATGGTGATAGCTAATGACATCACTGACACTCAAAACATTGCTGAGCTTTAGTGATGTCATCAGCTGTTGCTGGGGGAACCGTGAGATGGATCATGCTCTCCAGTTGACGGCGAGCCCTTCCAGAGGAGACTGCCTGGTGAGCGTGGGGGAGTGACAGCAGTGACGAGCCTGCGGTTTTTGGTGAAAAAAATTGTCAAAGTGCATGAGAACTTTGAGAGGTAAAACAGGCAGCGCTTCGCGGGGCTGTGGGGGTGGCTGGTGGGTGCCGGAGGAGCAGCAGGCAGCCCTGATGCCCAGGGGATGCTCGGGCAGGGGAGTGGGGCTGTGGGTAGGGTCTACAGGTTCTGGGACTGGCTGCTGTGTCCCACAGGGTCTGTGCTGGGTGTTTTAGGGAACTCTCTGCAGATATGCTTGAGTCAGGTGTGTTTTCCAGGTTAACTGGGTGATAGTCATCTCCTTAAGGGCTGTGGCTTTACTTTCAGAAATGAGATGAATTTCTGTTTTCCCAAGGGTGTTTGGCTGGGGATGGGAATCAAGGCAGGGCTTGGATTTGGGTCCTTTCAACCCTTTTGCTGCTGAGCTAACAGATACAGGAAGCTCTTGCCTTCCCAAAGCAAGGCAGGCTACTGTGGGTTTGCCTCCTTCCTCTGGCTCTTCTAGGATCCTCAAAGATGCATTGAACTTGCTGTCTTGGTAGTTCTCTGAAGGCTCAAGAGGCTGGGGGTGCTGGTGTCCAAAATAAGCTGTTACTCCCTGGGCTGCCCTTGGCTGGAGCTAGGCAGGGATGTCCTGTTTATAAGGGAATCCTTGAGTTATCGGGTAAAATCACGATAGTAAAAAAATCCAAACTCTTTTAATACTTTCCAAAAATCAACAACAAAAAAGTTACATCAAACAACCAACCAAAGAAAACCTCTCACGAAGAAATGATACATTTCCAAGCACAAGGACATACAGGCAAACCCACGCTCAACAGCCTTGGTGCCCCGACTCAGGTAGGAGATGCCACGTGGTGCTGGCCAGTCTTTCTGGGACACACCGGGGAGCCCCAGCTGCGTGGCAGGACCACGTACCACTGCATTCAGCGTGGGACCATGACAGCCACGGGGACGTGTCTGTACTCACATCCTTGGGGCAGGGTCTCCCTTACTCCTGCGAGCACAGCCCGGCTGGGCAGGGGTCTTGCTTTGTTGCTAGCTGCCCTGTTTGAGTCTGTGGGTGGCTCCTGGTGTGATGAAGCTTGTTGTTCGGTTTTTCTACAGAAATGGACTTTTTTTTTTTTTTTTTTTTTTTTTTTTTCCTTGGACTTCCGTTGGCCAAGTGAGGGATGTACTGATGGGACCAGCTGCATTCCCTCATCTCTCTCCCTGCATTGGGGAGCAGACATGGAAGAGGGTTTGCACCAGCTGATCCATTCCACTGGGCAAACTGTTGGCTTGATGCAAGCCCTCGGAGCCAGAGCTGGGGGCAGGGAGCTTCTGCTGTCCCGCCTGGGACACTCCCAGGCTGTGCATCGCTAGTCCTTTCGCACCTTCTCCACCACGACTGCTGCCATGCCTGCAGTGCTTGCCCTCCTCCTCCTCCTCATCATCCCTGTGACCAGGGAGCCCGGGGTGGGAGGAGGTGGCATGCTGCGGTCCTGCGCGGTGTTGGAGGAAGTCCCCTTGGCAAGGAGGCAGGTTAGTCATTGGCATCCCAGGAGCATCCTCCGTGTCCCGGCAGCGGCTGGAGCGTTTCCCCTCCGTTTGCAGCAGGAGCGCCGTGGAGGGCAGCGAGGGGAAGGATCCAGCCAAATTACAACCCAGCTGGTGCAGGGGGAGATGTTGCAAGCTGAGGGGGGACGGGACACGTAAGCCTCCCTTCAGCGGCACGTGCCAGCCCCCTGCACGCTGTTCCGCGTGGAGACGCGCTTCTCTTCTCATCTCGAGGACGAGCCCCCCGTTAAAACATCACCTCCTCGCAGCTCCCGTAGTCGCTCTCCACCATGTCGGAGCCCTCGTAGTTGGGCGGTGGAAGGGGCTGGGCTCGGATGCTGGGCTGGTGGCCCACCTCGCAGTCCGCGTAGGAGGGCTGGGCCACGCTCAGGCGCATGCTCACCCGCTTGTAGCCGGGGTCGGGCTGGTACGGGACACCCTCGCCCTGCACCAGTTGGGCTGGGTAGTAGCTGATGGCCGTATATTCGTTCTGGCACTGGGAGGCTCCCATGTCCACGGGGCCGAGCGGCAAGAAGTCCTCCAGGTTCTGGTTGCTGTAGCGGGGTGGGATGGGGGCCCGCTTGTTGCTCTGGTCCAGCGGGAAGGGAAAGCCCCCGTAAAGAGCGACTGGCTCCGCATCCGCCGGTGGAGGGGGCGGTGGGGGGAGAGGAGGGTGGGAGGAGGACGCAGGGGGCCCTTGAATGATCTCATAGTGGGAATACTCCTGGACGTCTGATGACAGGTACCGGGGAGGCCAGTAGGTCGTTTCTGCTGGGTAGACTGGAACAAAACAGAGTTGTGTTAGCTGTGGTTCAAGCTGTTGTTTCCCCTCTCTTGCCCTCCCGCTAATTCCTTCTGTAGACTCTGAGCCTGCAGGAGATGTGGCAGACCAGGGAAGAGAGGAGACGTAGGAACAGGGGAGATGTAGTTGCTTCTTTGGGAATTGAAGGTACCTGAGGGCACCCCTGGCTGTGCCCAGGCAGTGTTCCCACCAGCCTTCAGACATCCACTACTCTAGTGCCCAAAAGACACACTGCATCATGCCATTCAGATGCAAAGAGCTTGCATGATGAAGGGAGGGGGGCAGAGCAAGTGATCCACTGGATCTCTCCCTTTCCCTGTAGTTACTCTTGTGAACTCTCCTCTAACAGTGTACTTTGGTGATGAACTCCTGCGTGGAGAGAAAGCAGTAACCTTGCTGTCCGGAGCCAAGCAAGGTGTTCCCCTGAGGGTGCGATCCCTCTGCCTAGGAGCAATGATGCAAATGCCATCACTAAAACTCACGCTGACTTTTAGGACCTTAATTTTTTCCCCTTAGCTTCATTATTCTCTTTTATGGGGCCTTTTGACTCAGGATGTGTGGGAAGCCAGGCTATGCATTAATGGTTTCCCTGCTGATTGTGTACAAGACTGAGCAGGTTAAAGCTGAGAATTGGGATGTACTGGTGAGCAGGGAGGGAAAAGCCAATAAAGGACCTATAGCAGGACTCGGGCAGTGTTTGCCCGTGCTTTGCTTGGCTTTAACCAACACTGTTGGTCCCTCATGTTTGCAAACCTTAGATCCACTTCACAAGGGGAAGAGGGATGTGTAAGAGCAAGAAAAAGCTTTGGCTACTGACCCATCTCCTCCCTGGCCCAGGTGCACTTGATGAAGGACTCATTGTCAGAGTTGGAGGGGGGTGCAGCGGGGGGCAGGTTGGGTGCCACGCTGCACACGATGGTTCCCCGGTGCTTTGGGGTGTTGGCTGAGTTGAAGGTGACGAATTCGGGGCTGCTGGTGGGTTTGCGCTGCTCTGGCGTGGCCCGGTCTAGGTTGTTGTGTGCCGTGTCACTGAGGATGTTGAGCTCGATGGGTGGCACGGCTTGGGTGCCCACACCCACGCTCTTGGAGAACTCGCTCTTGGTGAGCAGGTCAGGGTCCTCCCGAGCCACGGGCTTGTGGGCTTTGGACCGCTGGCGGTAGCGCTTGCGGATGAACACAAAGGCCACGGCCAGGATGACCACCCCCAGCACGCCGGCTACGATCTCCGCAATCTCCTCGGGGCCCACCACCCACTGCGTGGGCACGATGGCGGGGGTAATGATGGGCTGTGTGCAGTAGTCCCCCTGGTAATCCGACGGGCAGATGCAGCGGACGGAGCCCTGGTTGCTCACGCAGCGCCCGGCGTTTCGGCACGGGTTGTCTTTGCACTCCTCGGCCAGCTTCTCGCACCTGTGGGGAGGAAAGGTTGGAGACAAACACCATCAGCATGGGGATGTAGCTAAAACTGCGTCATCCTATTCAGGGCTCTGACTTACACCAGCCAAGGATGCTCCATCCTGGTCTGCGCTCCCTCCCTTGCTAGACTCGTGCTACCTGCCTCTCCTGGCAGAGGACTGTGATCCTGGAGTGTAAAACGATTCTTTTCAGGAGGCCATATTTTATAGGATGGTCCTATTTTTCAGTCATGTGCAACAAATTAAAATGAGGGGCTTCCTGCCTCAGAGGAGTATTTGGAGTTTCTAGGGCTAACACTGCATAGAGAGATGCTCCCATCATATTGAATTAGGGAGCCCAAGGTCACTCTGAGATGTCTTAACCTCTTATGAAATCTCATATGTCCTCCAGGCTCTGTGGGGTCTCGGAATGATCTGTGGATGTTTGCAGGTTGCAGCAAACATTTGGGGAACATCTAGCCTGAGAAGTGGTGAATGGGCATCCTTGTTGGAGAGGCTTTTTTGGCATTTTATGGAGCATCTGTGGAACTGAGACTGAATTTTTGATTCTCTGTCCTGCTCCACCCCACACAACCTAAAAGTTCCCCAGCAGTACAGGGGACCTTGCCTTCCAACAGTAACGATCTCCCCGTGCTAGGGAGAATATGCAATGTTTTGTTGGCTTTTCTTCCTTTTTTTTTTTCTTGTTACAGAACAAACTCTGTGAGATTTGGGCTCCTCTTGTTTCTTAGTGTTTTAGGATGTGTGAACTGGTGTGTGCAACAAGCACCCGCAGGCTCTGGCTGGATGACCGGTGATTTCAGATATTGCACTGCCACCTAATGCTCAGCTACATACTTTTATTCCAAGAGTTGCGTGAACGATTTCTGCCTTTGCATTGATTCAAATCAGTGTTCATCCTGGCTAAATGGCTAAGGCAGAAGGATGAACTGGACGTGATGCTGTTTGAGCCTGTGCTGAGCATCTCTCATCTGGCTGGGCTGGAGGCAGGGCAGGGGGCTTGGAGGGGGTGCCTGGTTGCAGCGGGTAATGCTGAGCAGCAGAGCAGCCTCTGGGCCTGGGTTAATTCTCTAGCTGCAGATATTTCCAAGTGTGCACTGACATTTCATATATGGGAAATGTATCCAAGCTGTAACACTGATGGTGAGAACTTCAAAGCGATATGAGCCATAGGGTTCAGGGCCAAAGCCAAACACTCCGACACCTCATGATAACGGGGATCCTTAGGCTATCTGACAGGAGAGGGGGAATGGCATGCTGCACTTGCTTTTCAGCGTAGCCCACTATCCTGAGCTCAGCTTTGAACTGGATGAATTGCAGCTGTGTCCTGGCACAGATACTGCCCTTGGATGAGCCCTGCAGAGCGGGTCCTGGGCAGAAACAGCCCCTTTGGCACCCAGGGTGGGTGTCCCAGAGACTGAAAGAGGGGGCAGCTCGCAACTGTGCCAGCCTTGGGGCATCCTCTTGCCACCCAGTGCAGTGCCTGCCCATACCCTGCTGCCAGGGTGCCCCCACCCCAGCCAAGCTCAGCTCACACCGCAAGGAGAGGCTTTGAACCTGCACCAAGCATAGCATCTGCAGGCATTCAAAGCATCTGTGAGAAGAGATTTTTCTTTTTTTTCCTGCTGCTCAGAGAAGATGGGCACAGAGGGGCAATGACCACACGATGGCAGAGCTATTTATGTCCCGGTCTGCTCAGCTCTGCCTTCAGACGCTTCCCTGCTGCAATGTTCAGCTACATGCAATTTGCAATTAATCCCAGAGCGTCTGGATCTGCTGAGCTCCAGAAATGTGCAATGCTCGTTGGTAGACATCACGTTTTCAGCCCACCATGGGCGATGGCTTGTCCCGAAGCCTTCCCGGACCTTACCTTTCGCCCAGGTACCAGTCAGGGCAGTGGCAGGAGTAGCCGGTGGCAGAGAGGCTGCAGGTTCCCCCGTGCAGGCAGGGCTTGGACTCGCAGGGACTGTCCCCTAGCTCACAGTGCTCACCAGAAAACAGACCGGGACAGATGCAGGTGTAACCTGGAGAGGGTGAAAGAGTGCCATACAGAGAATGTATCCGTATAGAAGAACTAGCAAGAACAGGGAGGAGCAGGGCCTGGTGCTGATGGCTGGTTGAGCACAGGGGGCTCAATCCGGCTACCTAAGCATAGGTACTTGCTGCCACAGCAGGTGCTGTGGGGCACCCAAGCCATCTGTGGAGGGCTGGCGGGTATGTTGCAGGACCCGGGGGCTGGGTGGTTGCTCTGGAGCAAGGTAGTGGCACTGGAGAGCTATTTAAGCAACAAGTCAAGCCTGTCGTCTCTTGACACGGACCCTCTCCTGCCAGGAATGTATTCAGGGCACAGCTTTATTGCGTGGAGAAGCTGGGGGACAAATTCAGATTAAAGGAAGGGGAGCCTGGCTGGCTGATTCACAGTTTCTGACTCTGCTAAATGCAATCCTCTGTAACTTATTGTTCTCCGATGTCTTTGGTCCTGCAAGTTCTCGCGGTATGAAGCGCCTGTCTCAACATGTCAGGTTTCTCTTGCCTACAGGAGGTGTCTCCTCGCAGCCAGAGAGAAACCCGGCATAGCCGGGGACTTGGAGGGGGCTGCTGCTCTTTGCATTTTTGGCTGCTGTTTAGTGTAGCCCTAAGCATGGGAACGTCCCTGGCTGTGCTGAGCTCCTGCTAGTCACCCGGCTGGTGGTGCCATGCGGGAAGTTCGGAGCTTCCACCTTGCAGCACGCTTGAAAAGTCTTTGTTACTCGTCCACAAGCTAAACATCCCTGCTTTAGAACACAGGATGAACAAATGTAGACCTGTTTTCACATGCGTGTTAGTGGTTGTACAACAAGGACGTGCTGATGCTCGCGCAGCAGGTGCTGGACATTGCCCGTAGGGCTGCGTGTGCCCAAACACATGTGTTCCTGGATGCGGGGGTTCACATGTGTTTGCACCTGTGGTCCTGAGTGCTGTGGTTGATGTGGTGGCTTGTCTGGCTTTGACCCTTTCTGCACAGATGCGTTCTCACGCGGCCACGTGGCTTACCCGGGCTCGCTCGCACAGACGTGTCTTTGCCTGTGCATGTAATCCCACGCCTGAGATCCCTGGGCAGAGCTTTGGATAAACTCACGCTGCGTGCCTGTGGTCTCCAGGACTGAGCCCACAACACTCAGGGAAGCCAAGCACCCAGGATAACCACACAAACTAAATGTCCCTTGAGCAACCCCTTCCCCGAAGCAGTGTCCTGCATGTTTCTGCCTGCGGCTGTGTCCCACAGGCTCTTTCCTGGGCAGTTGGGCCATTTACAGGAGAAGTTGATCACCTTGAAAGGAAACTATGGGAAGAGCACTGACTGATTATTAGTGAGGGAGTGATTTTTTTTCCTCCCTCCTCCCATTGTATGCTCTCTGCGAAGCAAGAAGGTGATGCCTTGACTTAAAGCAGAGATGAGTTTTCACCTCATGGGCTTTGAGCCCCTTCGAGCCCAGCCAGAGGGGTTTTTCTGTGCAGAGGGTCTCAAGGGTAAGGCTGAGACGTGAGTGCCAGCCAGGTTAACTGTTCAGTATAGATGCACCTCGTGTCAAACAAGTTCACCTGAACTAGGCAGCTGCTGAGTCGACAGGGCTGGGAATCTCATTCCCAGAGCCTGCGGGCAGGGCAGGAGGAGGTGTGCTCCCTCCTCTGTCCTCACTTACTTGCTGGGCAGGGTGTGGGCTTTGGCAATGGCCCCAAAGAGCACAAAGCTGCAGGAGGAGCTTCTGCCCCACACAGCAGCCTGGAAAGCACCCCTCTGCCCCATGGAAGGGCCAAAGCACAAACAGTATCTATCTTGATAGGGTGTTACAGGGTGCAGCCCTGCTGTGCTGGAAGCTAGGACATGGGTGTAGGGCATTGACACAAGGGTGGGCATCACTGGGAGCAGTTCCTCCCCTCGAGGCCACTGCAAACTAGCCCTCTCCCTGTGATACAGCTCACTGTGGGGAGACCCTCTGATGGGAGGAACAGGGCAGCGGTGAGACTGTCTTGGGCAGAGCCTGGTATCAAACCTCTGTTGAGCACGTGTGCCCCATGTTAGCCTGAGACACTTGGATTTGAGCTTATGGTTTTCCCATATCCCTTCCCATAGCCCTGGGGAGTCACTGGCTGCAGTGGGAATAGACCAAGATCTTGGCTTGTTTCTGCCCAGATATCATCGCTGCGTGATCCCATCTTGCCTGATTCCAGCCTTGCTAATGGCTCCTTAAGCAAAGAGGATGCAGAGGGGTGGGTGGAATTTCTATTTGCATTTGAGTTTTTGGCAAGGCTGCACTGCTTTCCTAGGTCATGCACACTCCTTAGAAACACCTTCCTGCCCTCCGGGCCATGGTCCGCTGGTGAGAGCCAAGATGATGATCTCATACCCCCCAGCTGCTGCTGACAGAGTCAGCCATCACTTGAGGTCCCCTGGGACAGGGGACCTCTAATTCTTCTCTGGAGTAGCCCCTCCCATGAGGGTGAATGAAGAGGTTGCATCTTTCCCTCCCCTCACTGCTTATTGCTCTCCTATTGCTCTGCATGGGATGTTCACATACCTCCTCCATGAGTTTCGGAGCACATCCCGTTGTTGAGGCATGGGTTGCTGCTGCAGGCACCGGTAGGGGAACAACATTGCTTTATCCCCACCTCTTCCATGACTTCCTTTGATTGCCCTTTCCCGGGCAGGAGAACCACTTCTCTGCCGTTGATTGCAACCACGTCCAGGCAGCCCCTGAACCCCCACGTGACTTTCTGGGACTGAGGTGGCTGTCGGAGGCCCCCAAAAAGCAGGTCTCGTCTTCCCCGGGAGATATTACAGGTCCCCGGCAGCTGGAGAGAGGCGTTTCCCAGGCCATCGATGAGCAGGCGGACAGATGTATTCTTCACCTCCAGAAACACTGAGTGCCACTCACCGTCGCTCACAAAACGTGAGGAGGAGAGGTTCCCGCTGTAGTTCCCCTGGCAGCTGTACCCAAGTTGAGGGACTCCATTAACCATCTGCAAAACATGTCCCAGGAGTCACGGTTAGCTGCGATACAGGGTGGCTGCTGTTCATGGAGGCTTTCAACACTTTCCAAGAATTAACCAGCTACGCAAATGCAGCCCCTTTCACCCATATTAAGCTATGCATGGATCAGTTAAAGCCTGTTTAAGTGACTGCAACCTCCTTTATTTTGCAAAACGCCTTCATCTCTCTGGCACAATTTCACCCGTGGTCCTTCCCTGCAACCTTTGACCAGTGTGCAGGGAGGGAAGCTCATCTTTCCACATAACAGGCTGCAGAGCCGTGTGATCATACTCCTGCAGCTGTTTGCCTCTTCTCCCCTCTTCCTGAGCCTAATCAGAGCCCTGGCATTCAGGCTATCCATAACCAGTTACAGATGGACTCTTGTCCTGGGCCACGTGGCCTTTATTCTGTTCTCGCTGTCTCGTTAGTGGTGGGGAAGGTGCTGGAGCAGTTGCCCCTTTGGCATGGGTGAGGGTGCTGAAAGGACCTCTTCGAGGATGAGCACTGGCAGCTTTCTCTGGAGGAGGCAAGGAGAAGTTGGGAGGCAGAGAAAGGTATTACTGTTGTACCCAGCTCCTAACCAGCATGCTGGAAAGCCAGGCCAAAGCTGCTGATAGGTGTTGCAATCCAATCCTTGATCTCCAGCAGATGGGAGGGAGACAAGATATTGAGCTGCTAAAAGTGAACCACACCAGTGTTTTCTGCGTTAAACTGGGACATCAGGACTTCCTATCTGTGGCCCAGGATTAATCTTTAAAAATCATATGGAGGAAGGAGAAAGGAAAGGTTAGCTGTGTTGTTTCAGGGTGAAGTCAGGGGTAAACCTTCCTTTCACCTTTTTCTTCCCAGTGCTTTGTTGATAAAACCTCTCTCTCATAGAAGTCAAGAGCTTATGGAGAAGGAGAAAAGAGATGGAACGAAACATTCATGGAAAACCTGCAGAGCTTGCTACATAACATCAAGCAATTCATTCCAGGCAAAAGAGATCTCTATGGGGGGCATTAGAGACAGCGAGGAGTAGTGATGTTTGGAAGAGGCTAGAAGAGGAGGAGTGATTACGGGCTACACTGAACTCTAGAGGAACCTACTATACGATATGATGGGGCTACACTGGATGGGTCAAAAGCAGAGCAGGACAACAGTTAACTCTTAGAGAAGCCCACAGTATGAATAAATCCCAGTGGGAGGAGAGAGCAACTGCTGAAAGAAGGAAGAACTAGATGCAGCTGGCACACGCCATGGAAAGGCCTCAGGGCAACATGTGTGTAAATCTCTTTGCACAATTGGCAAGTGCACCAGAGAACTTTGTCACTTCACTTTATCTGGAGGAATATGATTTCACTTCAGATGGGTCTGTAGATTGGGCTTATCAATTTCTGGGGCTGGGAGACAGTTGAGAACTCGATTCCCTGCAGCAAGAACTGACAGACTGCCAAGTCTTTCCCAGCTTGCCTGGTTTGCCATCCTCTTGCTGCAACCTATTTCTGAACATCAGGAGAGCTTAGTGGTTGGAAGGGCGATGATATGCATGCCCTTGGGAGAACTTATCCTCTTCACCAAATCTATGAACCATTGGTTATGATTCTTTCAAAGCTTTGGCTCACACCTAGAGTACTGAAGTCTACGAAGCTTAAAATCTTGAGGGGTTCCTTCCGTTTTTTCAGGCCAGATGGTCTAGAAGAGATTTGACCCCTGAGATATTGTTAATAAAGTGAGTCAGGGAAGAAATGATACACAGGCAACTTGATGGTGGAGGCTTTATGATAGTTTCGTATTGAAAAGCTTGTGGAGACATCTGGGTACAGGAGATCATAGACACACTGAACTCCATCAATAATGAGTCTTTTCTGCCTTGACTCTGTGTGGTAGGCCTGGCTCAGTAGAGCTTCCTGCCATCTCATCCTTTCTGGACACCATCTGGATTGCTGGACTCCTTCTGCTGAACTACTTGGTGACTCTCCTTCCTAGAGACAGGGTAGAAAGCTAGAGACCCTTCTTGAGAAGTTTTTCTCATTAAGCCCTTTACAATGCAGCTTAAAGTGACTCTCAGAGACAGGTACAGGACATATGGATGATGTTTCTCTGCTCTTGCTCTTCAGGAGCGATGGCTGCAGCAGCAGGAGCTTGCAATATGTACCATGGGCAGGTCTGTGGGTGTTGGCTGCTGTGCGGTTCCCCGTCTGTGTGGGTCTTTTATAACAGTTGAAAGAAAAGTATTTCAAAATAGGAAGATGAGGTTGTGAAACCATGAGAAGGGATGAGGGAATTCAGGGACAGGATGAGCACTTCCAGGTAGGTTACAGTGTATAGATCTTAACATGATTAGTCTCAGGGACAAATCTCTGTCAGCTGGTAAGTATGTCTTATGATCTTGGTCTCCAATTAGTCTGAATTTAATTGATGAGGAATATACAAACCCCCTATTCTTTAGTCATCTGCTGCTTTCCTTCTCCTGCCAAAGTGGAAGAGGAGGATGATCTTTGAATGCTGGGTAGATTTGGTGTGCAGCCAGAGGGAGGAGAGCGATCGGACTGAACTGTTCCTGGCTCTGCAGGTGTCTTAAACAGTGAAACCACCTGAAGAAAGTGGTTGAAAAAGAGTGGGGCATTGAGAAATAGCATTTAAGACTCCTGCTTTGTCTGTTTTGTCCATTACTGTAAAGGACCTTTAAATTGAGGTCTATTTGATTAGATGCATGACCTGACTGGCATATGCTCTGATGCAGGTAAAGGCTGGTGATATCATTCCCAACCGCAGAGCTCACCTGTGCCCTCCTCATCTCTACCCTGTTACCCCAACCCTCTAGTCCAATGTGGCCGCCTCCTCTGTGTGGATGGAGCCATACTGTGGTCTGGCAAAGGGTTTGTGTGTTTAGTGGGAGTGTGGTTCCACTCCTAAGGTCTGGGGGGAAGCATTCCCTTTGCTACACTGGAAGCAGATGGGTCTGGAGAAAATGCCACGTGGTAAATTGTTTGCACTGAGAGGTGTGGTATAAGAGAGGGATGGAGAAACAAGCCATAAGGAAATACGATGATGTAGATCTATGATATGAGCATATGCTGCCTTCACACCAGAGACTAGCACATTCATTCACAGATGTAAAAGAAAATTCCCTAGTTGTGGCTGCAGCAATTACCAAACTGTGCTTAGCTCTCACTTGGTCTTCCCAAGTCTTATATTTTAGCTAGATGAATTACTAAGGGTACACATTATTGCATCTTCTTTCTGTGATTACCTTCCCACAAAGAGTAAGGTTTTTTTATGCTGGAAAGAAATCCCCATGCATTGCAATACATACCTCCAAAGTGGCATGGTCAGTCCCGTTAGCGTAGAACACGACAGCGTGCAGCTGGTGGGTCTTCAGGCGAAAATGCATGTGCCAGGAGCCGATCTGTGAGTGCTGGTACCAAATGTAGCTGTGGCCTCCAAACCTCACAGCTGTTCCTGGAAGGAGAATGAGCAAAAGGTCTCATCTTTGTCACACTTTGAGGCTATGGACTGTATCAAGCCTTGCCTCTTTTCCCAGCCTGACACCATAACTGTCCAGGAACAATCCCAACCACGGCAACCTATGTACCGCTGCACTGCATCTCCCACAGCTCCCATTTGGAGCTCCCAGTATTTCTTCTGTGTAATCAACTGTAAAACAATCCTGCAATAGCAGCCTGGCTATTTCTGTCCTATAGCACCTTCAGGGTGTCTTCAGCGTGGTCTACAACACCCTTGAATTTCCTAATCCTTAATAAGTCTTTGTATTATTCTATGGTATCCCCTTACCATACCTGCCCAAGTCATGCTAACCTCTATCCCTGCTCCCTCCATTTATTTCTCAAAGTACTCTAGATTGAGTATAACAAATGTGTTTTATTTGGCTTTACTCAAATTTATCAGTTAGTCTGTGCTTTGCTGAGTCTAGGATCAACACAGGAGCTCAGAGATCAAAATTCTGATCACTTGAGAGCTTCGTTACCTGCTAGGTATGGGTGACTTTTCCTAATGAGCTAGACAGATGTTGCTGTTATTAAATGCTACAGGAGATTAACTAAAAAAAAAAAAAAAAAAGAAAAAACTATGTGAACCTTTCAAGCTCTGAGAATCTAGATTTGGCTTTGAAATTGCAGGCAGAGTTGTTGGTTGTTGGGCAACCTAATTCCATGGAAAGTCCAGGTGCTTTACAGTGTACTGAAGGAAAACACGTGCTCAGGTTTATAGGGTGGGACACTGCCAGGAAGGATTGCTCACCATTGCAAGAACAGATTTGCTCCAAGCTGTGCCGTGGGGTGAGGACGCTGAGTCGGGCAGTGCTGTAAGTAGACATCATGCCTGGATCCAGCTGAATGGTTTCCTTGCAGACACGATGGGCGCAATCTGACCCATGACATGGCACATGAATTGCTTTCTTCATCCGGAGACCGACGAGTTGGTCCATCTCCCCAGCTGACACAGTGATCTTATTTGCAAGGACCCGAGGCTCATACAAGGAACCATGTGGCTCTCCAACAGCCAAGAGCAGGTCCACTCCATCAGAGGTAGCTGCAGGCTGTAAGCTGGCCATGTGGATGTTTTGGCGCCGGGTCACAAGGATGTTTCCCAGAAATCTCTGCAAGTTGCGCCAGTGGTCCCCCACAAACTCCTCGGGGGAGAGGTGGCGGAAGTGTAGCACCACCGCCTTGTCCAAGGCCTCCTGCGTGAAGCACCACACGTGGACGTTGACGCTGGTGGTGGCTGTGAACGTACCGTCACTGACTGTCACGTTCAGAAGATAGTGGCCGTGGGGAAGCTTGTCCCCAGCAATGATCTTCCCATCCGCAGCCCCAACAGAGAAGAGCCCCTCCTGGGGCACTTCTGCCACCAAAGTGTACGCCAGCGTGTCATGGGGGTCTCGGTCCGTGGCGTGGATCTTGCCCAGAACGCCACCTCGGAAGGTTTCCTCGTTGGTGGTGATGAATATCTCCAGGGGAAGGGCTGAGGGGGCATACTGGCTCTGCTCAGTCACTTGGATATTTATAAATGCAGATGAGGACAGGGGAGGAATACCGCTGTCGGAGACCTGTCAAGGGAAACAGAAGGATCTGTTGTAGCCACATGCTGACTTACTGTCACCTCACCTGACTGGACGGGCTGATAAGGTCTTGCAAAGGAGAGTGCCTTGCAGGTAGCAATGGGTGGAAGCTGTCAGGCAGCGGGTTGGGAATGAAGCAGCAATGGGAAAAATTGGCAGCAGTGTTAGACCTCTGCCTGGAGATGGCCCCAGGGAAATGGCAGCATGCCTTCCAGCACAGAGACTGATTGAGACCTTCTGTTAGCGGTGGGGTCGTGCTTATTTCCACGTGCGCTCATCAGCAGCTGAGGCACACTTGACTGGCTCTGATTTCCTGAGGATTAACCATCTTTAGAGATGTTGCCAATCTTTGGGGGTTCCATGCGTAACTGAGTGTACAGAGATATAAGGCAGTTACGCACATCAACACGTTTGCTCACCTTCCGGACTATTTAAGCCCGTGTCCCACCTCTGACAATGTCTGTCTAGCATGAGTCAAGGAACCTCAAAATAGAAAAATGTGAATAATCAGATTATTGCATAAGTTTCTCCCTAATCTTAAGCAGTTAGTGGTTGAGGTTTATAATATAATAGTACCTAGCTTTTAGAACAACTACCATTACTGAAGAAGTATGTACTTTACATGTTGTTATCTTTTTGTTTGTAATGGATTATCCTTACTGATAACATTGAATATTAATTAATTCACTCTGCAACAATAGAAATCCTCTTTGAAGAGGAACTTAAACCACTTCTTAAATGACAAGGATACTTGGAGAAAGTTTGTAGGATCAGATGCAGGTCTCAGTTTAAACTGGAAGTCGCTAGAATGATGCTGGGAAAAGCATCTGTCTAAGGAAACAGCTGACAGAGTATTTCTCATGATCATATTATCTGATTTTATCAGCTGTCTCCCAGCTTCTTGTGGGCAGACTGTGTGGAGAAATGACCTCTGGAGCTGGCTCCAAACTGCATAATTTGTGCCTGGATTGGATTTCTCCAAAGCCAGAGACATTTCCATCCACCTGTGCCATCCTAATCTCATTTTGTTGCTACTTAATCTAGCTGGGGAATTCAGGACAGTAAGGCAGGCTCTACCTGGACTTGTAGTAGGTACTGTTCTTTTGTTCTTCTGTTCAGGATGGATGATGTCACCAGCAGACCATTTTGGGTGACATCAAAAGCCTTCCCATCGTTGCCCTGGGTGATCTGGAACGAGTACGGTGGTCCATTTTCTGGGGAGTCTCTGTCACTCATAATCAACTCCAGGACGCTTGTACCCACGGGAGCGTTCTCCTGAAATGGGGAAAGATGCTAGCAGAGAAAGGGAAGCAAAGAGAAAAGGCGCAGGGGAACCCATAATGCCCCTAGAGCTCCTGGATCAGGAACAGGGAAACAAATCCCATACCCCATGTGCATTTCTAGTACATGCAGACTGAGACTCTTGCCAGAAATGGCAGAGACCCAGTGGTGGCAGGGGACTCCCTTTCATGGTATTACCTATGTGGCAGCTAAGCATATACAGTTGAGCTGATGCCGTTGCTTTCCCCTTGAGTCATGCCAGCACAAGGGCAGATGAAAGCACATTTTGTGTATGTTTCTTTCTGAGTATGTATAGGTGTTTTGAGTCCAAGCGACAACTGGGCTGCATCCAGCAGACATGATGATGCTTGACCATGTGCTTGGGTCTGCTTTTTATGTTGTGGTGTAGACATGGATGATTGCAAGGGAGAAATGGGTTGCAGGTCAGGCTTGGGAAGTGTGAAAAGCTCTGCGCTCTCTGTACTGAAAGGACAGGAGGTGCCTGAAGCTATTGGAAAGAGAAAATGGCATCTGTTGCAGAATATCTGCCCTGCAGATGCTACCAGTTCTTTGTGGCAATGAGCATAAAGCAACAGCGTGCTTCATCGCTGCCTCACCCCTCTGCTCCCTGCACCCACTGCTCCCGAGTATCTTAGTACCCCGAGATGGACTGGGAGAACAAACTGCCTCCTGGCTTACCTGCACCACCACGCTGTAGTTGAGCTGGAAGAACCGAGGAGGGTTGTCATTGACATCAGACACATGGACACGCACAGCGACGTCACTGAACTGAGCAGGGTGGCCGTTGTCCGTGGCTCGAACTGTCAGGGAATAACTGGGGATCTGGAGGATTTGTAGTGCATGATTACTTGGAGAAATGGAGGAATGGTGGCTTTTTCACATTGATGTTTTACTCTGCTGCAGCTTGTTGAAATGCTTGGGGCCATGTGTTGCACCGTAACGATAGCTTTGCCCTTGGCTAAGGCTCTCCATCCATAAATCTCAAAGCACATTTCTAAAGAAAATCAGCTTCACAATAATTGCAGAGAATGGAAACAACTTGCCAAAGATGGATGAGACTAAGCTGGGCAAATGTCTGTCAATAGTGGTTTGAGCCGCTAAAGTTTTATGAATGAGAGATTGTCCAGATGACCTTTCCATCTCCTCCCCATACCTGTTTTCTATAATGCTCTGATGCAGAGAAGCAGAAACCAACCATGTTGGTTTCGAGTTTGGGGCTGACTCTCACCCAGCCAGCTTGAAGCACCAGTGGAGCAGACCAAAGCCCAGAGTTGTGACCACTGAAGGCTATATTGCTTTCACTAAAGCCCAGCCTTCCTACAGCATTATCTATGAGTCTAGAAAATGAATGAATGAAACACTTGCCTTCTGCTTACAGTATTACAAGTAGATCATTCAGAAAACAGGAGGTATGCTCCCTCAGTCTTCTGGGGCACATCTGTTTTAGCCTTCCTGTTCCCATTTTCTTGAACTTACCTCCTCCCTGTCCAGATGCTTGGCGATGCTGATTTGCCCGCTTTTGGGTTGAATGGTGAAGTGTCCCAGCGGGTTCCCTCCTACGATTGAATATGTGATCTGATTGTTCATTGCTCCATCCAGGTCATCAGCTGACACCTGTTAGGAGAGAAAAAGCTAGGACCCCTGGCCCAAAAAGGCCTTGCCATGGAGGAATGGGGGCAGGACCTCCTTGTCATTTACGGGTATTGGTTTGAGCTTGCCTCAAATGAGGAGGAGGAAGGAAGGTGGTTTACATAAGCGTCATTCATTAGTTTTTTCAAGACAAAACTCAACACAGCTACACCAATGGCTTTCTCCTTGTCCCTTTCCTGATTTTACCACCCTTGTGATGGTAACAGGCTGGGCAGGGAACTTCACATGGAAATACCTTGGGCTCTGCTATTCTGCCCAGGGAAGTCTCTGCCTTCCCCAGGTTGCAAGGGTATTGGCCTTCTGCAGGCATTTTAGCTCTCTTGGGAGGTCCCCAAAGCTCCTGAGCCCCCCTTAGGTATCTCAAGCTTTCACTTAAAGATGTCTTATAAGGCAAAGTGTTCTCCCTGTCTATGGAGTGTCACGAGTTCTGCCAATCATGCTTTTTTAAAGTTGTGCTTAAATCTTAGATGTTCAGTGTCACAAACCTACTGAGGTGGCTGTGTCCAAGGAAAAGTAAAGTGCAAAAGTAAATAATGCATGGCACAAATAAAAGAATAGATAAAGACATCTGGCCTGGTTCATAATCGTACCGTGAGGATGATTTCTCCGACTGCAGCATCCTCTCGGATATCAGCGAAGTAAGGGTCTTGGATGAACTCTGGTGCATGGTCATTGATGTCGGTTATGTTGATCACCACCATGGTCACATCGCTGAGAGAAGCTGAGCCCTTCCTTGTGCCCTCAATGGATAAGTAATACTCATGACTTGCTTCAAAGTCCAAGCTCCCATTTATGTATAAGGCACCTGCATTGGCCGATGGATAGAAAAGGACAGAAGATACTTTGAATGAATGGCATGTGAGGTTTCTTGGAATACTAGAGATATACTGAGACGATTGCTAAACTGCCAGCTGAAAAGGTGCTGTTGACTTGACTTTGACCTTCTCTGGTTAAATCAGGATACTGCAGGTCATGGCATCACATAAACTATGATTGAACTGATTCTGGTATAACCTGCCTCATTCTGGTATCCAGTGTTTGAAGAGGTGAAATAAACTTTCACTCTGGAAGGTATCCAGGAATCTTCATTGGAGGGGATCTGGGACAAAATAGGATGAGAGTCCAACAGTGCTATTGAAAGCTGTGACCAAGGCAGTAGTAGAGCATCACTGAAATGCGTCATAGGTAGGATGAAAAGGTGTGAGATGTAGATGCACAGTTGTACAGGAAAAAAGGTGTGCGGCAAGATGCTGTGATTTGCAAGTGAGGCTTGGGATACAACACAGAAAGGACGAGGCTGTTAATCTCAAAAAACAAGTGAGGAACATGGACTGAAGACATAAAGTGAAAGCAAAAAAAAAAAAGGGGGGGTGTGACAGAATGCTTTCCTGCATTCAGCACTGAAACAGTCACAAAATTATTCCCTGGAAATGACACTGTTCTGTGTCTTTTAAGACATACAAACTAATAAGAAGATTGGTGTGGAAAAATTAGCAAGAGCCTTGGGGACAGAGAAGCTGAGGAAGGTGCCATGAATGAGGATGTTACAGCCAAGGGCAGAAGACCATTGATGACGCAGCCAAAGGCTTGTTTCAGGTAGTTAACGTTGGCCTTCCGATAACAGCTCTTATCAATCGCTGTGCAAACAGAGCAGTGCTTTATTTGGCTAGTAAACCTGGCTCAACACTGGCTCATGGTTAACAGATTGGTATTATCCACATTCATTGAGTGCAACCTAATAAAGCTGCCTCTTACCCTGGGCTGCAGGTTCCTTGTGGGATCAGGATGGAGACACTTTTTCAATGAAGTGTCTTTAAAAGTGTTTTTTTAACCTTCTCCTGCATTTTGAAGTGGAAAAATTTCCCCATCCTGTTGTCTATATATCTGTCATTCCCATGGACGTGTCTCAGGTCCCAGACATGTAACAGGAATCTTTCCATTAATTTCAGTAAGATTTGGATCACTCCTTAAGTGACTTGGCTGGCAAAATTTAGGGTAGAAGAGAAGACTGTATTCCCTACCCTTGTGCTGGCTAAAGACAGAGGGGAGCAGAGGTGCAAGCCAAATGGAGAAGAACCAGAGAAGACACATACAAGGACAGCCTTTGATGTTGGGTCAACCTGGACCTGCTTGGGCACGAGATTGTCTTACCTGTGTTTGAGTTGAGCTGAAATTTCCCATGGTCGTTGCCATTCACAATTTCATACTTGATCTCTGTGTTTTCTGCATTGTCCCTTGTCAAGGCTGACAAGTTGAGAACCTCTGTACCCACAGCCACGTCTTCTTTTACCATGGCCACATATTCAGGGGCCAGGAAAACAGGCAGATATTCATTTAGATCCACAACGGAGACAGTGACAGTGCCAAGAGCAGAGAGGGGCTCTGGGGTGCCCCGGTCAGTAGCACAGACTGTCAGCTCAAATGCTGAATGCTGTGAATCCTTCAGAGGCTTTTCCAGACGGATCACCCCTGTGGTTTCCTCAATTGAAAAGTGTCCATTGGCAGAGTCAAACAGAGAATAGACCACCTCAGCATTGAGACCTGGAAGAATAAAGGACAGGCTGCATTAATTCATGGGTAGGGATGTTGTTGGTTTCAATTTTTCTTTTAATCTATTAGAACTATGTGTACTTAGTGACCTTAAATTCCTAGGGAAAATGGAAGCTGTATGAACATCAGGTGTGCCCCTGTCCATCTGTAGGTTCAGATTTCTAGCCACCCTCACCATCATCCATCAGCACCACCTGTCTGCATTTAGTGGTACTTCCCATTTTTAATTCCTTTGTTTTTAAACATAATTTCCCTTCATATCTGCTTCCAAAGCAGATAAATGTGATCTTGCTTCTCTGTCATTGTAAATTCAGTCTCTGCTGGAGATGTTTATTGAAAGCTCCTTTCTTAGGAGCCTTACCTATGTTTCTGAGAATCTTTGTGTCTTCAGAAGGACCTCTCCATCCATATCATCTACCCCATCCAGATCTAAAGTTCCTTTTATCCTTATTATGCTCATTCTCAATCACCATCCTTAGTAAAGTTTCTGTCCGGTTTGGATCCCAGACAAAGTGTGTCACAGTTTGCTCTGTGCATCACAGTTACAGGTACTGTGTGTGTCCTCAAAGTCTGTCCTTGTGTGTTTCTGCAGATATTGCACTTCTTACAGGGTCACAAAAATGCTGATGCCAGCCTGCTAGTCAAGAACATGTCAGCAATGAGATCCAGGCACATCTTTGCCAAGATTCAGTCATCTATGCCCATTGCTGTAGCCCTTCCCTAGGTTTCAAAGGTTTCTATTCAGGGTGAAAGATGAACTCTACTAAAAAGTAAATCCCATTCTGACTCACCTTCATCAAGGTCCCTGGCAGCAACCACGGCGATGGGTGTCTTTGTCGTGGTGTTGTCAAAAACTGCCACGGCGCAGTGACTGGGGAAGAATCTCGGTGCGTTGTCGTTCGTGTCCTCTATAATCAGTGTTATATCTGCCTGGCAGGAACGGCCTCCGCCATCAGTCGCTTTGGCAACAAGGTGGTACATAGGTTTCTGTTCACGGTCGAGAGGTGCAGATGTAGTCAGTTCCCCTGTTGGAAAGAACAGGAGATGGTCTTGTCTCCTGCAACAGCAGCCGTAGCCTAGGAGAGCTCAGAGAGGTTCAAGCACGCTGCCTTCCGGGATGAACCGTGGGAGACAACAGACCAGGTTTGAACACCATTTGTAATCCAGCTAATAGCGGTGATGTGTCCACACCACATTGCTCGGGGCTGTTCTCGGATCCCTGGCAAGGCTTGGCACGGGGAGTCCTGCAAGTCGAGCTGAACTTCATGCAAGGGATGCCGTCATGGGATAAAAGTGCTCATAGATAAATTGCACTTCTAAACACCTTTATAAACCCCACTGCATTAAGCTTTCTGCAACGTAATAAACCCCAAGTGATCTCTAGAATGATCATCATGTCTGTTTGGGCAAATATACTGCCCAAGACCCACTAAGACATTTTTTAGAGTGTAGAACTTGGGTCTTGGCTCAAGCCAAATACTTGCTGATCTCTCCTCCTCAAGACCTGGTTGTTAGCGATAGTGTCTGCCCTTCATTTTAACAATGCTAATGCCAACATTTGTAAAGAAAGCTAGCGGGAAGACGCAGAGCTTAGTCTCCTCTATACCACATTGCAATAAACCTGCCTGTTTGCCATTCCCTCCTAGCTTGGGAGAGCTGGAATGAGCAGTCATTTTGTTTGCTCAAGAGGAGATAAATGTTGAGCCACGCTGGGAGCTGGCATTTCTTGGGAGTGGGCGAGGAAGAGGCTAAAAGCATCCCGTTGCCCAGCTCTCACCTGTATGTGGGCCCAGACGGAACTCCTCTGCACCAGGGCCGTGGAGGCTGTACGTTATCTGGGCATTGCTGCCGACGTCGGGGTCAGTTGCTGATATTTTCAAAATGAAAAGGCCCGGCAGAGCGTCTTCGGAGACTCTCCCAGTGTAGAATATCTGGCAAGGACAGAAGGTGTTATTGACATCTGAGTTGTCTCCAAAATACCTTCATCCTGTATGGGGAGGAATGGACTAGCAGAAGCTTTGCAGAGAAGGATAAACCATGCGGTTATAGGGGAACACAATGTGCCTCATGTTGCCGGCTGCTGGGGTGTGGACTGGGACCAGTGAGCTCATTTCACACAAGCCTTTGAATCTCCTTTGGGAAGCAACCACCTCTGTTCTTTCTCACCATGGGTAACATCCATACCAGCAATCAGCTCTCTACAGTAACAAACCTCCTGATGGGAATCTCTCAGCTTAGCAGGATATAAAACTCAGTAATTTACATGCCCCTACCCAGGAGGCTTCCTGGCATTGTTTATCTCCAAAAATTATCCTTCATAATGCTTAGGCACTCACTTACTGCTGGCAAACATGCTTGGAGGCTAGATTTAATGTTCTTGCTTGACATGCAGCTTAATTAAAATTGCTAAGCATAATCAAAGCAACAGGATTGTGTGAGAAGAATTATGACAAGCCAAACCCTCTTAACACGCTCTTTCTGTTCTTTCTTCCTTGCTATTGTGTTTTCTCCTTCCCAGAAGCTCGCCTCATGTCCCTGATGTCCCAGCACAGACATCTTACCTGGCCGCACTCAGGGCTGTTGTCATTGATATCCAGGACAAAAATTTCCACTTCAGTGGTGGCCTGAAATTTCCCATCAGAGGCCATAACCTTGAGGAGATATTTCTCTGTATCTTCTCTGTCCAGGGGTTTCTTGGAAGAAATTGTCCATTCGCCCTCGATTTGGTTAACTGTGAACTGTCCCAGTATGTCTCCTTCTAGAAGGGGGCAGGAGGCAAGGAAAAAAGGCATTTACTGAGTGCTGAAAATCAGAAGTGATAAGGAAAGGGGATATAGGTGTGTCCACTGCCGGTCCCTTAGGAGAGCTGAAGGACTTGCAGTGGTGACACAGAGAGGGCATTGGTGTCGTATCAGGCAGGTGAGGAGCATTTGGTCTACCTCACTGCACGGCTGAGAAACACCCTGCCTATTTTTGTTATTCCCTGTCTGCATATTACACTGGAAAGAGGAAACAACTCCTGATTGCAAAAATATCTTGGTAATATTCTGCAGACGTGCATATTCATTGCCTCAAAACCACGTTGTCTTACCTTCCTAAAGTGTGTCAGTTTTTCTTGGTGTGTGTTCCTAAAGGGATCTGAGAGTTGCAAATACCCTGCAGACATTGGTTGGATCTTATTGTTACAGTACCATGTATAGTTCTACCTCCTTTTATCCTATAGATGTATCTAATATATAGCTGTGCTTTCTGGAGCTACTTTTTGATTCTGTAAGAGCCAAATGTTGAGACAGACTAGGCAGGCTCTCCGGTCCACCAGATTCATGTTGCTTCTGCTGATGTTACACAGAGGAGATTTAAAATGGGGTGGATGCCACCCCTGGAGAATCCTTCTCTTCTGGCAAGGAGCTGGTGTCCTCTGCTGAACCCATGCCGTTGGGCAGAAGGAGGGAGCACATTAGGTAATGGGAGGCAATGAAGAGAGCTGGCTGCAGGGTTTGTTTGTGTTAAGACTCTGAAGGGCCTCGCACAGCTGGGTAAATTAAATTCACTCTCTTTCTGCTTTCATTTGTGCTGTGGTGATGAGGTTGTGAATCTGGAGACACGATGAGACCTCTGCTAGCCTTTCTTCTCATGCTGGAAGACTCCAGCCCATGCTCAGGTTTAGTTTCTGTGTGTTTGAAATCAATGTGCATGTGAACAATGGAAAGCTAGGCTCTCTGTTCACCGCCTTTCTTTTGCTGCAGTGCTATACTGCAGTTGTATTTATATGGTCATGGGTAGAGTTTGACCTGGGCTTGTAAGTATAAGCATGCGTTCTTTTAGGTTTAAAGTAGTTGGAAGTTACTACTAACTTTAAGATGGCAGAAATATGAATACGTAAATGGATTGAATCTTTCCTCCCAAAGGCTTGCAAATACCTAGGCACGCCATAAACCAATTGAAAGTACCAGCATTCCTCCCCTGTTTTGGATGGTTACAATAATAGATAACAGGCTGCAGCATGATCTGGCTAAATGAGTTGACCCTGAAGGGTCGTCACTTGAGTTTGAACAAACTTTTTAATTTGAAGTATCTGTTCCAGGTCTGAGAAAGACCCTTTGGGGTTAAAAAGTACTGTAAAATCAAGCTTCTGCTTGTGCAGATGCACAACAAACATTCCAGTACAACTTTTTTGTTGTTTTACAGCAGTGGTTAATTTTAGTTGGCATAACTGATGTTTCAGGGATGCAAGAGTCATCTTTAGCGTTTCTTGCCAGCCAAAACCCTCACTAAGATTGACATGACAGTCTCTAATATCCACCAGTCTGCAGAGTGGTTAACTGCAGCCTTGTGAGGTCTACTTGTTTGCTAAGTGAGAGTCAAAGTGGCTTCATAGGAAACACATTTTATACCAGAAAGTTATATGCATCCTATGTGCATATATATAGTTATTAAAAATACAGGCAGGCTACACATATGTGTGATGCGTAAACTGACTGCAGTGTTTGCAGGAGAAAAAGCTGGGTCAAAGAGCTTAAACGCAGATCACAGTGTCTATGTGAGAAAAACCTTCCTTTCTGCTGTACCACCACTTTGTCCTTCCAATAGGTATTACAATTACCCTGTCTTAATTATTCCTCTGTTAAGAAAGTATAAATAAATATATCTACAGTACTGTGTAATTACTTATATATATTTTATTTATTTATTTATTTCCAAATAAATAGGATGATTCAGTGGTGAGACAGTTATAATGATAATTCTACCCACTGCGGTTAGTTATTAAAGAGTTTTGGATACCCCAGACTCATTTAACTGAAGAGTCCAGCTCATGACAGAGCTCGGGTTTGATGTCCTGCTTCTGATAGGACTGTCAGTATAATGCTATTTCTGTTAATATTCTGTAAGACATGGTATCAAATCCTCACTTTGAGATGATACTCTATTCTTGCTCACTGAAGATTTAAAGTCAGGAAAAACTCACCAGTTATGTAGCACGTGACCCGCCGGTTCTGCTCAGAGATGTCTGCATCGATGGTACTCAGTGTGACAACAACCTGCCCTGGCTCTGCATTCTCAATTACTGATCCTTTATAGAAATCTGAGGTGAACTGTGGAGCATTATCATTTTCATCAGAGACAGTGACCTCCACCAAGGTTTGGGAAGAGAGCTGGACTTTCCTGCCATGGTCGGTGGCCACCACATAAAAGCGATAGATCTCCTGATCTTCGCAGTCCAGCTCTTTTAGGGTGGTGATCCACCCACTCTCACCATCAATGGTGAAGAGTCCTCGGAGGTTGCCAGATTCTGCTTCTAGACTGTAGGTCACCTGTCCATCACTTCCCATGTCCTGGTCGTTAGCTGTCACTTGAATGACTGTGGTTCCCGATGGCATGTTCTCCATGACAAAAGCTTTGTAGGGATCTGCCTCAAAAACGGGTCTGTTGTCATTGACGTCCTGCACTTGGATGTTCACAGAGACCAGAGAGACCAGCTCAGTCTCCTGATGTGAGCAGTGAGCCATAACATCAATCTGGTACCACTTGGTGGTCTCATGATCCATGGCTTTTTTGATTTTCAAAGCCCCCGTTTGTTCATCCACTGTGAACACCTCATCCTTGTTACTTTCTGTAGTAGTTCCCTTCACCAGGCTATATATGATGGGATCCTCTGCAAAAGCTTTGACTGACCCTATTTCTGATCCCTCTGGAAGATCCTCAGATGCAGAGAACGTATAAAGGGGCTCAGAAAACCTTGGCAATGTCACCTCCCTGGGGACAATCTGAAGATTCACTGGGACAAGGGAGTTCCAATGAGGGGGTCTGCCATCTTCAGCTTTCACCTTGAAGTTAAAGGCTCTGTTTTCTAAACCAATAAGGCTCTCCTTGATCTTAACAACCCCAGTGGCAGCATTGATCTCCACGAGGTCTTCTGCCACATCTTCCACGGAGTCAACGGAGTAAATGACATCTGCATTTGCACCTTCATCAGCATCGTAAGCCAGTACCTGGATGACAGGGGAGCCTTTGCTTACATTGGACTGGATGGACAGTGTGTATTCAGAGGCTTTAAACCGAGGTGGGTTGTCGTTCTCATCTGTAAGGATTATTTTGACAGTGCAGAACGCCACCTTCCCACCCCCATCCTTGGCCATGACTTTAATGGCAATGACTCTCTCTGTTGAGTTTTCCCTGTCCAGTTTTTGCAGCGTGGCAATACGGCCTTTATTGTCTATGGAGAACTTCTCATGAGCGAGTTTATTTATGATGGTATAGTCAATGGTGCCATATGGGCCACCATCCGGATCAATAGCCAGCAGCTCAATCACTTTGGTACCTATCTCAGCATTTTCTGCCAGCTCTGCCTCATACACGTTCTGCCGAAAAGAGGGGCTGTATTTGTTGGCATTTGTGGTATTGATATACACAGGCACCGTGCTCTTGAAAACTCCATCTGAAGCAGAAACTCTGAGATTGTAAGATGACTCCAAGTCCTTTTTGCAGCGGTTGAACATGGATATTATTCCAGAAGTGCTGTTGATAGTGAAATGCCTATTGTCATTGCCTGAGAGTATCACGTATTCCAGTCGGGTGGTGTCACCGCTATCGGGGTCCAGGGCCTGGACTTTTATCACAATGTGCCCGCACGTAGCCATTTCGCTTACCTTGGCTTCGTACTGAAGCTGGCTGAACTCAGGGGGATTGTCATTGATGTCTGTCACATCTATGATTACTAGGGCATCACTGCTAAGTGGAGGCATCCCATGATCTGCAGCTCTTACTTTCATGCGAAACTGTTGATTTTTTTCATAATCAAGTGCTTGAGCTGTTGCTATTTGCCCTGTGCTGGCATCAATATTAAAGAACTTGGCAGCATCTGAACCATCATCCAGGATCTGATAGGAAACCACTTTGTTTCTGCCTGAATCCTTATCGGAAGCAAAGAGCTGGATAACAGGGGTCTGTGCTGGCAAACTCTCCGAGACAGATGCCGTGTAGATGATCTGAGAAAATATGGGGGGGTTGTCATTAATGTCCTCTACCTCCACCTCTACTCTGGCTTCTGAAAAGGATCCTAGCGCTGTGTCTGTGGCTCTAACGGTGAACAGGTGTTTTGTCTCTAGCTCATAGTCCAGCTGACCTGTGACAGTAAGGACACCAGTTTTGAAGTCGGTGCTGAACAGTTTCAAGGAGTCTTCTTCCACAATGTTGTAGATGAGGCGCAAGCCTTCAGGGCTGCGAGCCTGTATGTGGAGGATAGATGTGTACAGGGGGATGTTTTCTGGCACCTTCACTCGGTAGTACAAACTTTGGAAGAGAGGGTTGGATTTGTTCCTCACACTGATCACAACCTCCTCTTCAGCACGGAGGGGAGGCTCACCTTTGTCCTTAGCAATGACTCGGAGGTTGTATTTATTTAAAGCTTGATAATCAAGAGGCTTCTTAAGTGAGATGTCTCCTAGGTAAGGGTCAATCCAAAAGTATTTATAGTCCTCTGCAAATGAGTAGGTAATGGCTCCGTTATCCCCTATGTCTCTGTCTGTTGCTGACACCTGAAAAAGTACGTCACCTGGCTCTGTGCCGTCCTGCACCGAGGTGTAATATGGCACATTCTCAAACTGTGGTGGGTTGTCATTGACATCCTCTACATAAACCTTGACTGTGGCTTGGGACACTCTTGGTGGTTTCCTATTGTCCTTCACTTCCACAGCTACCTCGTGCACGTCTTGTGTTTCGCGGTCAAATTTCACACCCTTGGTCTGGAGTACTCCAGATGCCTGGATCATTTTGAATCTTTCCTTTCCATTCAAAAGCGAATAGAAAAGTGGTTCATTTAGCTGATATCCCTTGACCCCAAGAACAGTGAGAGTCTTCTCGTCTGTAGAGTTCTCCATCACAGTTGCTGTGTATACGTCTTGATCAAATTTTAAGCCAGTACCTTGTGCTTGAGTTAAATTTAGCTTAACCAGAGCAGTACTCTTATATAAGCCATCACCAGCTCTGACTGTGAGTTCACGATAGCTTCCCAGGCCAGTAGCATTAAGAATGGAGATGAGACCTGTGAGTGGATGAATATAGAAAGCATTATCAAGGTTCCCTTCCACGATGCTGTAGGTCACCTCCGAATCTGCATCTTTTGCCTGCACTGACAAAAGCTCCATTCCTGGGTGGGCAGGCAGCAAGACAGAAAGCTCATAAGTGTCTTTGAAAAAGACTGGAGGTGAGTCATTCACATCTTTAACATGGATTGTGACCTTGGCTGGCTTGGATGCAAATAAGCTGGGACTTCCACTGTCATGCGCATGTACACTGAAGTGGAAAACTGGGGTGAGCTCATAGTCTATATCAGCACGACTGGTCAGTGTCCCTGTGCTGGGATCTACTGTGAAATATTTTAGTGCCCCTGGTTCCAAAATCTCATAGACCAGCAGAGCATTGGAGTCTTGATCAGCATCTGTTGCATGGGTCACGAGGGGGGCATTGCTTTCATCCAGAACCATGCTTTGGGATGGAGCATTCTCCATGATCCAGCCAACGAAGGAAGGCTTAACGAAGATAGGCACATTGTCATTCTCATCTATGACATAGATGAGTACCATTGTGTCCGTAAATGCTCCAGCCATGTTGGTGCCACGGACTTTCAACTGGTAAAAAGATACCTGCTCAAAATCTAAGCTCTTCTGAGTGGAAATAAGGCCTGACTGATAGTTCATGGAGAACACTCCATCTCCATTTCCATCTTTTATTTCATAGCTGACTGGTGACAAGCTTGTGGCTGAAACTTGGATCAGAGGAGAGCCAACAGCAGTGGATTCACTGATCTCTGTGATGTATTCGGCCTCGGGAAATTTTGGAGGGGTTCGATCAGAGGGTCTAATGTGGACATGTACTGTAGCAGAATCTTTAAGCTGGGGGAACCCCTGATCTTCTGCCTTTATAATGAGAGTAAATCGCTCCTGCCTGGATGGGTCCAGTTTCTGGGCAACTGTAATAATTCCAGAATATGGGTCGATGCTAAAGAAACCTTCCCCATTACCTGCAAGAAGAGAAATTACAAAGTGAAGAATGCAGACACCCTGTTGGTTTTGGTTTTCTGAACCTGTTTTCCATAGATGCTCCTGATTTCAGACCTAATTAACATCTGTTTCTTTCACTGGGAGACAACAATCTTCATTAATTTCTAAATAGTTTTCATTCTAAGAACAATGAACTCATTGAGATCTACGAGGTAACTTTTAAATCAATCAAAATGTAAATTAGAGATAAATACGCTTCTAATTTGAGTATATTTAGTGGTGGCAGAGCATGTGCTTGAAGCTTTTGCCTCGTGTGCAGAACATGGTAGCACAGACTGTGCTAGTTCCTTCAAGCCCTGTCATGCTTATAATTACCAATACTTCAGGAGCAATTAAATTCCTCAGTCCTTGATCTAAATTGCAGTGAGAAAGATGGAGCAAAGGATGTCTTGTCTCCTGCAACGAATTTACCTGCTAAATAGGCAGTGTGGCACAGCCATAAATATTTAACTTTTAGAGTGAATGATAAAATACTTGCCCACTGAGCTTGTATGACCCCAAACCACCATCAACCAATGCTGAGAGGGTCTCACTGTTCCTCAAGGATGTATTTCTTGGTAGAAATGGTGAAAGTGATGATGACTCTTGTAGGAATTGGAGTACTTTTGCCTAACAACTGAACAGGGATCCCTCCCTCAGGTCCCATGGATGAGAAGAGCAGATTTTAAGTTGTTCTAACTCATCCAGTCACATTTTTTCTTAGACCAGTGACTCAACATTGAACTGTCCTCTTAAGGAAGGATGCTGCTATCCCATAATATGGAGATTACCTGCTTGCTCTAGATTTTCTCTGGGTAGGAATGAAATCACATTTTAGAACTGTGCAGCTATTTACTGTTCTTTGCAACAGCTAGAGAAAACTGATCCACTCTCTGACCCCCCAGCTAGAGCATGGAAATGCAGGCATGTTCATAGCCTAAACTGTCTTGTTGCATGGCTCTCACCTGCCTGAAGGGAGTAGTGGATTTCGGCATTGGCTCCTTGGTCCTGATCAAGGGCTCTGACTTGTACAACCTCTGTGCCCACCGCTGCTGAGTCCAGCACTTCTGCTTCGTAATGGATGCTGCTGAACTGCGGAGGGTGAAGGTTGCAGTTCTCCACATGGATGATGACTCGAACAAAGTTCCTCTTGATGGGGACCTCCTGGTCTCGTACCTGAATGACAGAGGAAAAGCAGGTACAGTCACACTCAGGGAGAAGGCAGCCTTGCCTGCACCAGGCTTCCAAGTAGCTCATCAGGACTCTTACAGAGAGTGGAATTTTTCAGTGGTACCAACGCCTTGGGTGGGAATGAGCCTGTAAGTTTCAGCACCAAAGTTCAGCCTTGAACTTGAAACCAAACATTAACAATTATTCACTGTGCTTTCTTGTATAAGAATCCAGTGGCCCTCCAATGAAATTAGCATTACCTAGATTTATCCAGGATGGTTATATAGTAAAGGTTAACACCCTGCTTTCCTCTTACCTGTTGTTCTAGACAAATTCTGCCTCAAAGACTAGAACCAGTTTTAATTTGTCCAGCGACCCATATGTCCCGGCCAAGCTGACGGACTCAGCAGGGTTTGGCTAGGACTCACCATCACTGTTAGGGTGTGCTGAGGCATGGGCTGGGAACTGAAGCCTTCTGCTGTTGTGAGGACCCCGCTGCTTGGATCCAACTGGAAAAGTCTTGTGCTTTTGGGGTCCACGCTGCCATGGATGGTGTAGATGAGCCCCTTGCCTTTGTCCTTGTCTGTTGCACGGACTTGAAGGATTTCCCTCCCCGAGGGGGTATCTTCAGGAATCCTCACCTCGTAATGGTTCTCCAGGAACTGGGGACGGTGCTGGTTAATGTCAATCACATGGATAAATGCCTGTGGGGGAGACAGCACGGTGAGGGCAGCAGAGACATGGGAGCAACCTGGCTTATGCAGCCATGTAAAATCTCAGCTACGAACCCCTTGTGGGTGTAGCCATGCTCTGAGCCTTGTAACCGTCACAGCTTTCCAACTCTTGGGGCTTTGCCATCCATGGTGACTGGGAGCCCTTTTGTCCTTCTCCCCAAGGAACTCCTACTGTGCCTTCCCTTAGTGATTTTCAGTTTGCTTCCTCTCTTTTTTTTTAATTTCTCCGATCTGGCAATCCATTCAGAGTGAACGTGCCTGCGCTTGGCACACAGGGAAACCGTCACGCCTGCCATGAAAAGTAATAGTCGCTCAGCTGTGGTGCCAGTTTTGCTGGCTGGTGCCTCCACACCAGCCCTCATTAATTACATGCCAGAAAGCTGGCAGAGGGGGGATGTTTGGTAAAGGAAGGGAGGGGCTGGCCTATCTCAAGAGCAGCACGTGTGGAGAAGGTATGCAGAAGCAAAGTTTGTGGTCTACACTTTTGAGCCAAATCTTCCCCTCTGCATTTAACAGCAAACCCCTGTGAATGTCCTGCCTAAATCCTGCCTGCCAAGTCACCTAGTTTCTCCTGTTTGGTCTCCTTCCCTGACTGTCCTCACCCCCCTACTGATGTTTACTGCGTCTTAGGAAGTCCCAACTAAGAGTAGGAATTTTCTTCCTTTAGCAAACCTGAACATGCCATGGGTGTTTTGCACAAGCAGGTTTTTTGACATCTGCTAGCGGCCTTGAGTGCCAAAATAAATGTAGGGATGAGATGCAAGGTGGCAGGGAATGCACACCAGGCAAGGTGGGGCTTTGTTTGTTTATTTGGAACAATACTTGAAGGTAGTTGACATTGCGTTTCACAGGAATGGTAGTGTTCCTCAATCATCATCCCCTGCAAACCTCCATAGTGAATTTCCCACGATAAGCGTCACTGACGGGTGACTCACGTTCTAGGTCTTCCTGTGCAGTGAGGGCTGGATTTTTGGCTGCTGCTTATGCATGGAGAAAATGGTTGGTGAAAGATCAAGCCCTGAATATCCTTCTTGACTATAGGTAAAGATGGGCAAATCTCAGCAGCCATTTTAGTTGGGGCTCAGGGACATGCCTGAGAGCAAAGTGCCTCCTTTCACCAGCGCTTGCTTTTCAGGTGACCACTCAGAGGACACAGCATCTCTGCAGCTGCCCCGCTCGCCCACTGGACCTCAGTGCTGATATGTTATCAACACTCCACGCACTTGGAGCAGCACAGTGTGGGGCCTGACTTCACCTCTTGCAGATGCATCTGTGCTGGCTTTACATAGGCTAGCAAGTCCCAGGAACACCCCTTGACATGGTACCATGGACCCAAGCCTGATCTAACTGCATATGCATTTCCCTTATGCCTTAGCATTTGTCCCAGCCATGTTGTCGTTCAGCCTGAGCAGCTGAGAGCAAGTTGAGGTCTCAGAGTGTGAACTGCCACCCCAGCTTGGCTGGTGGTGTAGATGTATCCTTGTGTGCTGGCTGTGATCAACAGGAAAGGCCTAGGCTTTCCTAGATCATTTGCGTTTCCAACAACATCTTTCCAAAAAAATCTTAGCTTTGTACTTAGGAAAGGCTTGGGTCACTGTGTAACGTAAGATCACAGTGTAAGAAGATTCTTGTGCCTGGCACCTGATCCAGAGCTCAGTGGAGTCAGAAGAAAGATTCCCTTTGGTATATGCTGACTCTAGATGGGGTCTCTACTAAAGAAAAAAACATTACCTGGGTTTTGATAGTAGTGGACCCATCAGTGACTTCTACCGTCAGGTTATAGCTTGACTTCTTCCTTGCATCGAGGGCTCTTGCAATGACCATGCTGCCTGTACTCTTTTCAATGTCAAAATCCATGTCATCATCGCCACCTGGGATAAGGGAGGGATGAGAAAAGGAAATGGGGGGGCAGTTATAGCTAGATTTCTGTCTGGAGCAAGCTGCAGGTGCTGGCAGCCTCTGCAGGGGAAGGGATTCTAGGAGCTGCTTGGATTTCCAAAGGATGAGGATCTCCCCTTCAGACACCATACACAAACCACACAAGGAGCTCATGCCCAACCACAGATATGTGGCATGCCAGGCAATATACTTTGAATGGGGACGTGTAGGCATTCATTCCAGCTGTACCTCTTTGGCCACAGCTAGACTGGGGACAGTGCCATAGGTGAGGTTTCCCCCAAATCTGGAAACTCAATACAAAATGTGATGGATGGACACAGGAGACAGGGAGGACATGGAGAAGCTGGACAAAGAGGTAGTCACAGATGGTGACGAAGGAGTATGAAAGGGAAGGTGAGGGGAACTGGAGAAAATGAGGAGGAGGAGAGAAGGGGAAAGGATGCACATATGCATATGACGTCCTGGCCAGATTTGCAACAGGCACATTTGAGCATTGATTTATTTGCACAAGGCCTCCAGCTATGCAGCATCACGGGCTTAGCATGGATCAGGGACCTGCAGGGCTGAACGACGCTCTTGCTGGCTTCCAATTCAAGGTCACGCTGTGGGCATATCAGCGATGGTCTTCGTTGCCACAGTTGGGAGCCTGTGAGCTACCTGAAGCAGCCCAATTCTTGAACAGTTGGGGAGGCAGACGGCGCTTCCAGGGTGAGCAGAGCCTGTTGCCTCCAACCCAGATGGCTGCATAGCGCAGGGAACCGCAGGCCTGAGCAGCTCAGCAGCAGAAGGCTGTCCCTCACACTATTGCTGTTCAGCCCTGGCGTGGCAGCTCCTTTCTCATGCCTCGCTTGCTGGAGGCCTGTTAGCTCCCTATTGCACGTGAAACACCCGCTACGCTGTTCTGAGATATGGAGAGGTAGAAGCAGTTTTCTGCGATTTATCCCAGGTCTCAACTTCTCCCTTCCCAGCTACTGGATGCTCTGGATTCTGCTTTATTCTCTTACCAGCTAGGAAAATCTTGGCTGGTTGTTAAATTACACATCTTCCCTTGCGGGAGAAAGGCAGTGGTTGCCAGCCATCTGGACCACCATTTTCCTGCTGGGAAGGAGACAGAAAGAAGCAGAGACGGAGGAAAAGAGAGACCCATGGATGCCTTTCCCTGAGAAAAGAGAGAAGGGCACCCTTTGCATGGTGCCAAAAGGAAAGAGGAAGCCCAGGAAAAGAAAGAGATGAAGAAAGATGCTGCTTTGTCAGAGTCTTTGCAGACACCATCAACCCCAGTGACAGAGCCTTCGTGGACTGGGAAAGGCGAGTTTTTGAATGAGGTGCTGAAGGCTCCTGGATCTCTGCATCACCTGCTTGGTTGCCAGCTACTGTGATGCTTTGCTTCTCTAGCAGGGACAATGAAATCCTGTCCTCTTCCACCAGTATAGAAACCAAGAGAGCCCTGAGTAGCACTTGGTGCACTAGGAACTGGCAAAGATGGGGCTGAGCATACAGGCAAGCACTCAGGAGGGAAATGATAGGATTACATTCAGAGAAATATACTGTTAATTCTGCAAACCCAAGCAGACACTACTAATGCCAGATAAGCCTTGCACTGATATTGCCTGCTCCTTGTAGCATTGTATCTCTTGTTGCTTAATTGTATTTATACACCATTATCCCTGCCCTAACATAGTAACGGGAAAAACTATTCATTCACCCAATTAAGGCTTTGTCTGACAAGGGCAAGCCCTGCAGGCAGTGTCAGGGAAAGGCTGTGCAAGGCAGATTGGGGCACCACTTCAAAACACCAAATTACGTGAGCACAATTGGCCCTCATTGGTAGGACCAGTTCTGCACACACACTGCCTGATGAGTCCCCTGGGGTGACAGCCCACATCCCCTCTGCCCTAGCATCGTGTGTGTTTGAGAAGGCCCTAGAGCTTCTTCATGTTTCACGTCTAAGTCATCCCTGGGATGCCGTGAGGTGGAAGGGAGAGCCCCACCAGTTAGGTCACACCAGCTTTTTGAGGAATCCCTGCCTCCCGGCTCTCTGTCAAGACTATGGGCTCAGCAGGGAGGGAGAGACCGGGGGGGGGCGGGGGTGTCTGCAAGACCCAGCCAGACACCTGGATCCTCACAGGCTGTTTTACCACAACCGACAGTGTCACTTGATTCCCAGGAGGAGCTGGGACTGGTATGCCCTGCCTTTCACGCGACATCAGAGAACACCTCAAACACCGGCAAGTCCCAGAATGTCTTTAAAAAAGTGTGTTAGATAGATAATTGCACTTGGCACCAGAGCCCTTGGACAGGCAGCTTTGTCTATGGCTGTTTAAGCCTTTTGGTGTCTGTGAGAAAGCTTTCCCTGTAGCTCACCTACACCTAAAGCAAACAACTTCATTTGCTCAGGCATGCGAGTGCTGAAAGCCAAGGGAGCTGGGGCAAACGCTCCCAGACACTGCTGCCCTGGTTTAATTTCTGTGTCTCACCTGTGATATTAAACCACACTTGGCTGGGGCCCATTTCGATGCTGATCACTCCCACCATATGGTTTACGGGATCAGTTTCCATCACGGCAAAGTTAAAATGGGGTTCATCGAAAGCTAGTGGCTCCGAGGAAGGGCCAGGCCGGGCAACCCAGCTGATGTGAAGACGCACGTGGGAGGAAAGTGGTGGGCTGCCGCCATCCGTTGCCTTGACCTGCCAGGAGATGCACATGCAGTCAGGGAGAAGGCTGGTTGAGCCCACGGGAGCCCCATGGGAAGCTGCTTCTCCCACCCACCAGGAATTTCAGGGCCAAGTGCGCCCAAAATCCCACAAAACAAATCTTGACCCAGTGGCCTGTGCTCTGGCTGCTTCCAAGGCAGAGCCATGTATGCAACCCAAATTCCTCTTGAACATCAAGCAAATCTGCCGAGCTCAATCCACAGCAGAGACCTGGATCACAAGCCTCATTGCAAGGACCCGCAGAGTGTGGGAAAGCTTTAAACCTATATCCAAGCCCCATGGCCTGATCAGACCGCCAAATGGAGGCACCGCTGAAACCCAAAGACTCTTCAGGTTCGGGTCACGTCCATATAGGATCGTGAATCGCTGTGTTCATCTCTGAGAGTGGGTTGGACAGTTAATTTTAATTTATCCTCCGTCTTTAGTAGCTTCTTACCTTCTGCATTTCCCATCATTCCCTCCCAGTTTCTCTCCCTGTAACCCAAGTCTGTCTCATTCAAGCTCTCCTCCCACTGCTGCATTCTCTCCATCTCTTTGCTTCTTTTATCTTTTCTGTTTCTGCAGCCTTTCTTCTCTTTCCCTCTCCACCCATCTCTTTGCATTGGCTCTCTCTCTTTCCCTCTCCTCTCACCGTGAGTATGTTGTATTCGGAGGCAGGAAAAGCTTTCCTGGAGAACACCATGCCAGTTGTGGGGTTGATGGTGAATATCCCTTCCTCCTCCTCCTCAATGGTGTAGGTGATCTGGCTGTTCTGGCCCTGGTCACGGTCTGAAGCAATCAGCCTGTAGACTGGCAGCGGTGTCTCCGAGGCGTCTCTCTCGGGGAGCTGCACCATGAAGAGCTTGTGGGGGAAACTGGGAGGACTGTCGTTGGCATCCAGGACTTGTATCACAACTCTGCTGGTGGACTTCAGGGATGGCTCTCCGTTGTCAGAAACAGCCACCTGCCAGCAAGCAAAGGGAGTGGGTGACAGAGCAATTTGTCGTGCGTGACCTAGGACCCGAGCAGCCAGCCTTCATCCTGATGGGCAATGACTAAAGTAGGGTTTTTGTGTGGATCTGCAGTTGTATCTCAACATTTTCAGAGGCAATTGCTCCTCTCTGCAGGGTAAAATCTGGTGGCTGTAGCTGGCACTGTGCAAGGCTTGTGCATGCACAGGGAGGTGCATCTGCAGGGCTCCTGCTTTGCAGTTGCTCCGGGCAGTGGGTCAGATTGGTCATTAGGGGTCACACAACTGAAAACATTTGTATTGCAATGGCTCGGCAAGTTATCACCCATCCTCACTTCGCTGTGCCTGTGCATGCTCACAGCTTGTTACATTGCAGAGGGAAATGTATTATCCTCAATCACCCTGATAGACTGAAACACCTCAAGATCCCTCTAATGTAAATACGCATAGCTTGGAGCAGCTAAGGATGGGGGCCGGTAACACAAAACTACACAGCAATGTCTGATACAATGAGATAAACGAGGGTGGATTTCTCTGGCTTGCTCTTTACCCCATAACTTATTATCCATCCTGCTAGAGGACAATTCCAGTCCTCTTCCTGCATTCCCACAGCTTCCAGAACAGGCCTTTTGCTCCAGTCTTCAGTAAGGAAATAATAAACCCCGCAGTACTGCTGCAGCTGTCTCTTAGGGCAACACACACCATTTAATTAAGTTTCCCAGCAGTTGGGAGCTGATGGGATGAGATTCTTTCTCTGTGCTCCAACTTGCAAGGAAAGCTCTTTGAGGACTTAATACACTTGTAGGTAAATAAAGCTAATTACAATCATCATTACCCACCTCTAGGATATGTTCAGCCTTGTATTCTCGATCCAGCTGCCGTGAAGTTGTAGAAATCAGACCTGCCAAGAAAGAAACCCTTTGAGCTCCAAGACTCAGCGTCCGAGGAAAGCTAGGGCTGATCAAATCCCCACGTGCCCCACATCAGCCTGCCCGCCCATCCTCTTTCAGGTTCCCTTTGTGATCAGAAGAGAAAATCAGATACCCCCAAAGGGCAAGTTGTCCACTTCCAGTGTGAATCCCTGTCTGGAGGTGCTGCTCTCACTCCTCTGATTACAGAGACCATGGAGGAGGCGGGTGACCTACCAGGTGCCTACATCAGTTGAAGGTTGTGAAGGCATTTGGTGAGAAAGGCTGCAGAACCATGAAAACAAAATTTTTCTTATGCCTCTAAGTAAGAAACATTCTGCATGTGCTGGCACAAGTTTGGCCTCTTAACAAGTCTTGACTCCTATTTTCCCTGTGCTGAACCTTGCTCTTTTTAATTTACAGTGTTTTGACAAAAGTTTGTTTTCTGTCTTTGGAAATACCCTCTATTCTACCACTAGAACAAATGCATTCAGGCTAAAAATAAAGTATACAGTTGATAATAATGTTAGTATATTATTTAAGCCTTGCTAAGAGACAGGATGAATCCTCTAATAGTTGCAAGATTTGAGAGATTTCTAAAAAATATACACTAGTTTAACCACAGGGAATAGGTTGGATGCAGGAGGGAGGAATTGTGGCTATAGTAAACTAGAGTTTAAACAAAATCGTCATAATTACCTCTTTTTGGCCTGTCAATGACTGAGCTGAGTAGATGCAAGTGTGTAAAGGATGGAGTTGAGACTTGTGTTTCCACGTCTGGTTTGATAATAGTCTTTATCAAGTGCCTTGACTCTTCACCTTTGGGGAAAAGCAGCTCTACACCATTTTCACAACTGCTTTACAGATGATGGAAATTGTATATATAATGCATTATTTTCTGAAAGTCATCAAGCCTGACACCTGCGAGCGTTTTTGTCTGTTCCCTGTTCTGCTCCCAGTGGTGGCCGTTATCACGGTGTTTATTCCTCGTGAAGGGAAGTCCTGCTTCCTCGCACAAACAAAAGGCAGGGTGAATTTTCCTGACCACTGCAAGCAGTGATACAGGCTCATGCTACTCTGGGAAATGCTTTGCATGGGAGGCAGCATGCATTTGCAGTGGTGTGAGCACGTGCACTTGTGCATCCTAAAAGACTTGTAAATCAGAGTTGCGTGAACACATCTCAACTCTCATTCCTGGTCCAAAGCCAAAAAGTTTTAATTAATAGTATTGTTTTCAGTTGTATCATACTTTGGTGTATTGCTGTCTGAGCAAAAATTTCAAATGGCTGCAGGAAATACCAGGCAGCTGAAGGAGGGAGCAAGGAGCAGCTGATTGGAACAAGACTATTGTTGACCTTTTCCACATGTTCTCTGGGATTATTCATATTTGGCATCAGCCGCTGCACTAAACATTTATTTGATGCCTTTACAATCATAAATCAACACTCCTTAATGTGTTATGACAAGATGATTTGAAAGACTCTGTTTGCATGTATATCATGGATTTTTTTTCTTCACCCTAATCTTCCTTTTGACACCTTGGCAGGTGAAGAGGACTCAGCAGTGGCCTGAGAGCACGCTGGCTGAGGAGCTTTTGAACCTCTCCCAGGCTCATAGGAGGCTATAGGGCTCCAATAGCAGCAAAACTGTTGATATGCATGGAAATGCTCGCTTAATGAGGGCCTAAAGAAGGAATCGCAGCAGCGGTTCACTGAGATCTCTGATGCTCCTGTCTGCATTGCCAATAGGTTGGCAAGGACAGGGGAGCAAAGCCTAAAACTCCAGCTGTCTCAGGGGATGGTTCATAATTTTGGCCAAACAAGCCCATAGGACACATAGCTAGATATTGACAAAGGAGCCACCCAATACCTGTGTGCACACTGGGGATATTTCTAGTCTATTGGATTGCAAAATTCAGTTGCAACAGACTAATACCTTGTTTGCACTTGGTTACTGCATGCCAGCTGATGGAAGGTAACTTAAACCACTCTGGAGTGATTATTTGGATTTGCCTGGACACACCCTGAAATTCTTTCATGGCCTAATTAATGATAAAAATGAAAGAAAACAGGATTGTAGCTGAGCTTTCTAGAGCTGGAAAAGAAGGACTGTAGTGAAGGCAGATGAGCTGGAACTTAATGACTGTCATGAATGTCTGTACTACTGAAGATGTTCAGATCTCCTGGGGAGTATTGTCTATCACAGACCTGTACTGTATCCCAGCTGGGAGTCCTAACGGATGGCATTTTTGGGTTTAGCTTTGTATCTGTTGAGTCACAAGTCAAAGGGTTGGCTTCTCCGCCTGACCCCAGGCAAAATCCCTCTGACCCTTACCCTGTGCTCAATCGTGGCTCCCAGTTCCCCTCTCCAGGGCCAGTTACCACTCTGCCTTGAGACCAGAAAGCTCTTGTCGTTAACAGTTAATCACTCTAATTCTGTAGGGAGCTGTGGTGCTGTGCGGCTGCCAAGGTGCACAAACTGCCAGCAGTGTTCACGCTGAGCACCCAGAGACAGGGAGACGGGGATGGGACGTGGTGCTCGAGAGAAGCCAGCTGGAATTAATGCATATTTTTATTTGTTGCTACTTGGTTATACACCCTGCGAAGCCAGAGGGCTATAATGGAAGTGGAAACTTATTAAAGGGGAACTGCCCTCAGCTTTCGTGGCCTGGGGAAACAGTTCCTCAGTTCTTTCTGCTGCCCCCTACAAGGACCTGGGAAGTTTAGTTTTTAATGAGAGCGTTTTGTGCGTGTGTGTGCACATGTGCGAGTTATCAGTGCAATCCCTGCCCCTCTGGAAAACACCAGCTAGACCATCCCACGGGACTTGCGATCGAGTGGGTGTCCTTTGTTTGCGTTCTTGTATGTGTTCTTGAAGGGTTTTGCCGAGTCCTACAGAGACTGAACAAAACTGTGAGAGGTCCTAACTGCACTTGGCCAAATTGCCAAGCTCTGTGTTCACCTGAAGATCCAGAAACAATCCCATCTGTTCCTTGCATACAGGCAGGCACAAACTCGGCTCTGGTAGCCTATCTACACACAGCAATGGGAAAGGATTGTCTGCAATTTTCCTGCTTGCTGCCTGGAAAGGGGAGAGAGGAAAGCTGGTCGTGTTGGAACAGGAGCAGCAAAATTAACAGTGCATTGTTGTCAGGGAAAAAAAAATAATAATAACTTCTGCTGGCAAGAGCAGGGCTGGGGTGGAGGTTGCTGGCCCCCTGCCCTCGCTGCAGGGAGGAAAATCTAAGATAGTTAAAATAGCCAGAATCAGGTTTGCAGGCACTGGGGCTTTCACAAGAGCCTGAGAAGGGAAGAGGTTCTTCTCCTGAAATCCTCTTTCTGTTGTCTCACTGTTGCTTCCCTTTCACCTTCTCTTCTCTTTTCTTCTCCTCCTACCACCTCCCCTCTTGTTCTGACCCTGCTTTGCACTAGTCCATGCTCAGCTGGAGCCTGTGGTACGTTGGCTCAGGGAGCAGCAGTGCAGCCATCCCTCAGATTTAAAGAGCAGGCTGTGTCTGGATGTCCTTCCATGCAGAGAAATGCAGGGAACCACAGGCATCCTGGGGAAGCCCGTGGACACTGACACAGCAGAAGAAGCACCAGAAGAACAAGCACTAGATAAGAGCTGGAGATGAGTAGTCCAAGGTAAAAGGATTCTCCAAACAGCTTTTCAGCGAGATGAATGGCTTCATCCTGAATCTTCCTGCCACAGCCTCCCAATTCCTCCCGGTTCTGTCTGGACTAGAACCCTTTTCACATCAGGGACTGCAAACCCTGCACAAAACAAGCTGAAAATCTTTCCAGCTAAAGAATACCCCAAACCCTACTATCTCCCCATCTCTCCATGTATCTATCTATCTATCTATCTATCTCTCTGTCTCCCACAAACACTGCTGTGCACCAGCTGCCAGGCTGGGCTGGAGAGATTCCATCGCCGATGGCAGAAAGCTTTCATCTCACTGCGCAGTTTTATTCCCTCTTCTCATTAGCCTTTCATTTATTTTCCCTCTTTTTCTCCACCCTCTTTAGGGAACTGAGAGCTGGAAGAGCTTAGAGCCCTTCTGTGGTAGTTCAGGGATGCTGGAGGAGCCAAGCCCTGCTGAGGGACAGTTATCACGGCTGTTCCTGTCTCCCTGCAAGACCTCAGGAGGAGAAGTAAAGGGGCCTTGTTGGTCATGTCTCCACCAGCCAAGACACCCCCGTGTCGAGATACTGGATCAAACGCAGAACAAGCCGGCTCCAGGACCAGAAATAGGTTACTTGCAATAGTGTGGCACTGTGCCCTGAATAATTATCCAGGGCTATTCTGCAGGGTTATTCTGGGTGTAGACGTGCCTGTTGTAACAGTAAATAAGGACCTTAATTCCTATTAGCGCACAGGATGAGAACAAGCTTCCTCCTCCTCTCCCTCTGCCAGCGGGCTCCTACCAGGATTGCCCTGCCTAGGAGAGACCCAGACTGACCTCTGTCCCTCTCGTGCTCTGACTTATTTCAGGGCCAATGTGACTTATTTGTCCTTTGATGGCAGTGTGGAATAGGAGAAGGGGAGAGGTCTCTATCACAGTCCTCTCTGCAGGTAGGAACCTCCCTTCTGATCCAGGTGCTGGAGGAATTCCCGACACATTCAGATCATCCTGTCCTTTGCTCAAATTGTGTGACTAAGAGCAGCAGCCTCTGTGGCTTCCTCTTGAAACTTCAATGTTTACCATTGAATAATGTGACAGAGATTCAGCTTCATCACAGATAAGCAGCTCTGCCTACTCAAACTCTTTTGCTGTCATAAGATTTGGGATTGACCACGGAAGCAGTATTGGCAATCTGGATCATATAGATCTCTGGCATTTCAAGAACTGAAATGTTTCTGGGTCTTTTTGCGATCACTTCCTCTAGGCAGTGAAAGAAGAGATGCGCTTATTGCATTTGAAAAACAAAGGACATATCCTAACTAAAAATCCAGAATAAACATCAGTGATCTTGTAGCACTATAGTGCTCAGATACTTGCAGTGTTTTCTCTCTTCTCCTGTTCAAATGTAAGTCATTTGATTTGCGCTGCACTGGGATAACCCTTTTTTTGTATACAACCATGCACTGATGAGAATGACCAGGAAGAGAAAGACCAGCAGTTCATCTTCCAATGCTGCACTACCAGGCTGAGACCAAAGATTATGTTTTTATTCTACTTAACAGAGCAACTAGCATGCCCTAGTCTCCAGAATGAAAATATCACAGGGTTTCCAGTAAGCTGCCTATAGCCCTGAAATTTAGACAAGCTGTGATATTCTTTCTGGCAGTAGTAGCAGATGACTTCTCTTCAGATGCTGTAAGCATGAGGATATAAACTGCTCAGTTTATGCCAATGTTTGCAGGTAATTATTTGTTCTTTTGGGTGACACGCAAGTAAAACAACAGATAACTGAATCCTCATCAGGCTTGGAAGCAGGTCCTTAAACAACCTCCAAGATCAGGGTTTAAATAAGAGACCTCCAGCAACTGTCCAAGAGATAAGATCAGCTCATGGGTTTCTTACAGGACTGACAAACTTATCGCTCTTCACATGCAAATTACCTGACTGTAGAGAGAGATGGATAGGAGATGACTCATACCCGAGAGAGCTTTTTTTGTCCAAGATGGGAATTAAAGGGTTGGCTTAGAGGTGAGGTGTCTCATTAGCAAATGTTCAGATTTTGCCAGTGTCGCTTATTTTACCATAAAACATGACAGCCTTGGAGCATGGCTTTGTAGGGCTGCACTCACACTGGGGTCAAAGTTTTGCCTGCTGCCTGCAGCACAGAGAAGGCTGAATTTCCTGCAAGGTGCATGGGTGCAAGCTGGACCTTGGCAGATGAGGGGAGCTAGCCTTGTGTCCTGATACCCATTTCTGGTCCACATCCCATCGAAAAGGCAGTGGTCTTCTTAAATAGGGCTTCTGAAAGCACCTCTCCATGGAACCTTGCATTTGTGCAAGCTGTCTGTGCGGCTGAGTTGTGCATAGTTGTTTGGACTATGTGGGAAAGTTGGATGCAGAGCAATGCCCTGACCTAGCTAAAAAGCTTCTGACAGTGGAGAGCGCTACAGCTGGGGGTAGCAGTGGTCACAGTTAGTTGGCATCTCCAGGTGTATCTGTATGGTGCCGTGTAGAGACACCCTATGAATCTCTTACAACCAGGACTTCAGTGTCTCAGCCTAACAATTTTTTTCTAAACATGCCCCTCCTAGCCAGCTGTAGAGGACTGCCAGAGAGCCATTACACCACAGGTAACATGTAATTGAGAGCTGCACTAGCCTTTTTCAATACATCCAGCTCCTTTCTCATCTGAGAGCAGGCTTCTATCCTGCTGCAGTAGGTGAACTGCTTTTATCATCTGCAGGAGATCAAAGTCATGCAATTAATCCTCTCCCATACACAGGCTCTGTGCCCTCCCTTCCCTCTTCTCCCAGGAGCTGATGGCGTGAAGGGCTCAGCACAGCTTTCCTTGCCAGACTGGCCCAATGTCAGCTCTGCTGGGATGGTTTGAGGAAGCTGTTTACACAAAACATCAGCGGGTTTTTGATGGCTCTGAAAGATCTGGTAATTAATCCTCAGATGAAAGATACAGTCTAGGAAGATGGCAGAAGAGGCTTACTACACTTGCTACATTAATAGCGCTGGAGAACGGGTGGAGCCTTTAAATGCAGTGGGATTCATTTTTATTAATCCTGCCTTGGTCTGTCTCAGGAACAGATAGTCACCTCCAGAAGGGTGTTTCCTGGCTCAGGCTGTGCAATAGGGCAGTTGTTGGCAGTTGTTTATAAGGGGGAAGATTAAAAGCAGCTGCTTGCTTCTGTTTAGGGCTTTGAAAGTAGCACTTTTGTGTCATTCTAAGAGCCATCTGGATGCAAATAGCAGCCCTCAGGTTGAGGGTTTCAATCCTTAGCCTCCCCACACAGTGTATTTGGAGACTGGGACTTTTGCTGCAGAAGGAAGGTGTGACAAAGGCAGCTGTGTGGGCTGTTTATATTGAATATGTAACATCCTCTGGGCACTTGGAAGCCTCAAAAACAGATGCTGAGTTGGGTCAGTCTTACCTGTAATGAGGTTAATGGTGAAGAGTCCTTGAGGATTTCCAGTCAGGATGTGAAAAGTCAGTTTTCCCTCTGAGCTGGCGTCTGGATCTAAGGCATCAAGCTGAAGGACGGATGTGTTTGGTGGGGAATTCTCCATCACAGAGGCATAGAAGACAGGTCTGGACATCTGAGGTGGGTTGTCATTGGTATCCGTGACTTCAATATAAATTTCAGTCACAGAAGAAAGAGGAATTGTTCCCAGGTCAAGAGCTAGCACTGTCAGCCAGTAGTGAGATGTTCCTTCTCGGTCGAGTGGTCCTATGGTCCGGATGGTGCCTAGAAGAATGACAGAAAGTGTTTGTGAGGGATTAAGGAACTCAGAACACTTTGTCCTTAATGCCAGACCAGTCTGTGTCTCTAGTCTGCTTCCTGGTATTTGCTGCAGGTATAAACTCTGGCACCAACCTTGTATGGCTGCGAGATTGTGTGGAAGGTGAGGGCTTGCTTGTGCTGAGCGGGATTTGGTACACAAGTGAAAGGGAAGACCTTGGTATTTTGGGGGAGGACAGACACTGATTTTCCATTATTTTAAGGAGACGAACCCTGCTCGCTCCTCCCCAGATACATGCACATTGTATATCCCTGCACAAGCAAGAAAGACTTGAATGCATGGAACTTTGTAAATAGAGATAATATAGAAATGTCCTATTGGGTCAAAAAGTCAGGCCAAACACAGCATGTAGCTTAAGCCTTTAAGGTACACCATTAAACTAAGCTGTCATTACCTGTGTCCTTTTCAATGTGGAAGACGGACAGGCCAGTGCCCTCTCGGAGGAAATATTGAACCTCTCCATCTTTCCCCTTATCGATATCTTTTGCTGTGACCATCATCACTGATGTGCCTTCAGGGCTGTTCTCCTTCACCCAGCCTTTGAAGACAAAGGAGGCAAAGCGTGGTGGGTGCAAGTTCTCGTTGACATCAAGGATGTTCACTTCCAGGTGGCAGAGGGAAGAGCGAGAGAAGGGCTTCCCACCGTCACTGACCTGCACGGTTAGATTGTAAGAGTCCTTCTTCTCATAGTCCAGCTCCTTCTCCAACCGGAGTGCCCCAGTCAGCTTATCCACATGAAACATCATCTCCTCGTCATTAATGAGGCTGTACCTCACCTCACCCCCAGAGCCAGCGTCTGGGTCAAAAGCCTCCAGAAACAGTAGAATGGTTCCCACGGGCAGGTCCTCTGGGACCTTCACACTGTTGAGGGCTGGGAGGCATTGCGGGGTGTTGTCATTTACGTCTTCCAGAGTCACAATGAGATCCGTAAGGGAGAACAGCTGGTAGCCTGTTTGGGGCTGGTCCCTAGCTTCTATTTTCAGCACGTAGCAAGGCCACAATTCTCTATCCAGGGCACCTGTAACTGTCACTTCTCCAGTGACACTGTTAATAGCAAACTTATCAGTAGGGGTTAGGAGAGAATATTTTACTCTCCCGTTGTCATCTGTATCGGCATCTTCTGCTTTAAGTTGAGCTATTGTTGTCCCAGTTGCTACATGTTCTGGTATTGCCACCCAGTAGGCACCTTGTGGGAATTTAGGAGTGTTATCATTGGTATCCAACACATTCACAGCCAAGAGTTTCCAAGATGATTTTTGTGGTGTGCCAAGGTCGTACACAGTAATGTTAAGAATGTAGAAGCTGGTTCGTTCATGATCTAGAGGAGAAAGGACTTGAAGGAGACCCAGTTCCAGGTCAATGGTAAAGCAACTGTCATCATTTCCATCTGAGATCACATAGACCAATTTTCCATTAAAACCGGTGTCAGGATCAATAGCTGAAAGGTCAGCAATAGTTGAGTTGATGGGAACAGTCTCTATGATATCAATAGATCGTGGAAAGCTGTCATCAAACTTTGGAGCATTATGGTTTATAAGGTGCAAGTTCAGAGATGTTTCGTCATCCTGCCCGTGGCCTTGAGACTGAGACTCAATGGAGTGTATGATAGTTTCTGTCAGTTGTTTCAAGACTCCTGTTTCCTCACACTGCATTTTGACGGGGAGACCTTGGCTGACCACAGTGATATTTACAGATGTTGGCAAAGCGTAGTTCTCTCCATCTGTTGCAGTTATTTTCAAAGAGTAGAAAAGTGGCTGTTCAGAAGGAAGATCTCGCAGAGATATTCTAAGGGATATTACTCCAGAGATGGGATTCAGTTCAAAATGCCGTAACTCATTGCCAGACTTGATTTCGTATTTGATATGCTGCAGCTCATCACTGTCGATTGCAGAGACTGTGGCCACAGGGTTCCCAACAGGAAAGTCCCGTGGGATGGTGCCACTGCAGCTTGCCTTCTCAAACACAGGAGCATTGTCATTGACATTGCTCAGCATGAGGGAGACGTACACCTCCGTTTCATGACGGAAGGGTGAGCCCCAATCTGATGCCCACACTCGCAGATGATACCATCTCTGCATCAACTCATAGTCCATTGACTTGGAGGTGGAAATGATGCCAGAATAGGGGTCAATGACAAAGGGGACTGATTTCTGGTTGGCTATGGTGTAGGTGACAAAGCCATTATCTCCTTCATCTTCATCTGTAGCCCTTACTGTTAAGACACTGGTACCAGGAGGAACATTTTCATCAAAGGCCCCGCGGTATGAAGACTGACTAAAGCTTGGAGCATGATTGTTGCAGTCAGTGATGTCAATGACAACAGCTGTGGATATGTGACTGTTAACGGTTGTAACTTCAAGTTCAAAACGAGACTGCTCGTGGAAGTCCATTGCTCTGACTGTAGTTATCAGTCCAGTGTGAGGATTGATTTTAAAGCTTGTGCTGTCAGGAGTAGGTCTCAAAATATATTTAAGATTTGGGAAGACTGGTGTGACCTTCACCATAACAACTTGGCTTCCAGCTGGGGAAAATTCACTGAGCTGGACCTGGTACACTTCTTTCTCAAACCTGGCAGAGACATACTTGGAGGGAGGTATATGGATAACTCTAATAGGAGAGAACAGTGGTGGCTTGCTCTTGTCCTTGGCTTGCAGACTGAGGTTGAAACCAAATGGGTAAAGTAGCCAGTTGATCTCTTTGGTTGACACAATCATGAACTCAGTGCTCCCAAAGTAGGATTTGATGGCTTTGAAGTGTCTTCCCGGATCTCCATCCACAAAGTCAACCGAATCTATCCCTGCTTCTGAGTCACCACTTTCTACAGACAGAGTTGCATAGAGAAAGTCTTCAGCTGAGTCAGGTGGTGTCACCTTCACCGAGGAGATAGAGGGGGGTTTCCTGGCAGATGGCTCCACTTGGATCATGAGACTAGCCAAGTTCCCAAAGCCGTTCCCCTCCATGATCTTTCTCATTCTGTCCACAGCCAAAACCTGCAGGTGGTGTCTGCCTCGATGGGTGCTGTTTAGCCTACCAGTGGTCATAACTGCTCCCGTGGTGGGGTGGACGGTGAATAGGTCAGACTTGGTGTTGAGGGCGTAGTAGAACTTGGCATTCTGGCCAGCATCAGCGTCAGTGGCACTGAGCGTGCTGACCACCGTTTTCAGAGGAGTGTCTTCTCTGATGGACACTTTGTAGGAGGGGGGTGAAAAGAGAGGTTTCAAGTCATTTCTGTCCAGAATGTGGATCAAGACTTTGGCCCAGGCTTCATAGGCAAAGGTGCTCTCTGTGGCCTTGATTATTAACATATAACTGTCTTTGACCTCCCGGTTTAAAAGTGCTGTGTTGCTGCTCCTGGTTCTTATTCTCAAGAAGCAGAAATCCCCAATCACGTGCTCCTCTGTTTTAAAGAGACCAGTGTTGTCTCCAGAGGCTATTCTGTATCTGATGTCCCATTCGGGGTCTGTCTTGTAAATACCCATTTTGACATAGCTCTCCACATAGGTCTTGGGGGCTGAATTCTCATAGATGGTGGCATTGTAGAAGAAGTGGGTGAAGTGCAGAGGGGAAGTGTTGCCTTTCTCACAGCTCGCCTTGTGGACCACACAGTGCATCAGGAAAACGGCGAAACTCAGCAAGTGCCTCCTGATAGTGACTTCCATGGTGTGGTGTCTCCTTGGGTCCTGCAAGTGTCAAAGGAAGAACATTGGTAATTTTTATTAAGGCCCGTGTGTTAGAGAAAAAGTGCCCATGGGCTCAGCCTCACCTCCATGCTCTCTCTACCCTGACCTTTGCCGCTGCGGTTGTTAGCTCAGCTCTTCTTCCCTCTGTCCCAGTGAGAGACCTGTCCTCCCACATCCCCATGCTGGCCCAGATCCATTCACATTCTCTCCTTCAGTTTTTGCCCTTGTAGAGGCCAAAATGTGAAAAGCCATACAAAATGCTCTGATCAGGCCGACTTCCTATTCTGTGAACAATCTCTCCCTCCCTTCATTCTGCCTTCTCCCTAGTCAAACAGCATATTCGAACTCTCCACCCCCAATCCAAACCTCACTTCTGTTTTGTTTCTCCATCCTGCCTTCTCCATCTTAACTTCTCTCTCCATACAAGTTCTTGCAAAGTATTTTCAGGAGTCGATATACAAACTGTGATTTGATGTCTCTCCCCTTGGCTTGTCTTCCTTTTCCTCTTCCCCTGCCACAGCAATCTGCTCTCCTTCCCCAGCAGGGATGCCCTGCTACGTTGTGCAAATTCCTTCCGAATGGCCAGCTCTACAATGTGGCCTTTTTGACAGCTTTAGCTCAGGTCCTAGTCAAGTTGTATCTCAGTTACCGCAAAGTTCTTCTAATTCACAGGTCTGACCCTGGCTGTCTCCTCTGTGTTGCTTGAGAGAGCAGATTTCTAGCAAGACACTTTGACCATGTCACCCTCAGCCATTGAGTAATCTCTCTGGTTCCTCCCGTCTCACGGCAAAGCCCCAGGGTCAGGATTCCTGCGGAGGACCTGCCATCCATGACCACCTGCCATCAACTTCCTTCTCTAATGACTCCTGAGCATCTGCAGTTCCATGATTTATCTCTGTGAACAAGGTGTATCAAAGAAGGAACTGGATAGCACATACATGATTAACAAGGATGTAACTTTATTAGTGAGCTTTGCAGAGCTTGTTAAAGGACCAAGGCCTGTTCTTTTCAAAAACTAAGTGCATGCTGCTGTGTGTGCAGTTAGGGGTTGAAACCAGGGATAAGCTAAATATAGATGCATATATTTCCCCTAGATATCCCAGGAGATCTTTATCTAGAACTGTTTCTTCCTCTTTTAAATTTAAATTATATATCAAGTACCTGCCAGTCATTTGGCACATTCCTAATTTAAACAGGGAAGACTTGTTTTTCCAGACACTTTTTCAAGACTCATCTCTTTAAAAGCCAGAACTAGTTCAATTTATAAGTCGAATGTTAGGAACAAATTATCGGAGTCTAACTATGTGTCATATTCTCTCACTGAGATACCTAATTACCAATAAACACAAAGCTGTAGATGTCATACTTCCTTCAAATCCCTTCTTCCTTGGTAAATAGATGCCAACCATCCAGCAATTTCCCTGCTGTGGTGATTACTTTTTGAAACAAACAGTCTGAAGCTGAAGTGAAAGTACAAGAATTTGTAGAGAAATCAACACAATTTGGATTTGACAAAATTCAAACTCATTTTTTTTATGACATCATTTCACTTCTAGGAAATACAACATGTCCCAAATGCACAGCAAATGAAAGAAAATCTTGGAGGACAGGGCTAGGTGATCCAGAAAGGCAAGTGGTTCCTTCTGAGAAGTTGAAAACCATGTTCTTAAAAGCTCTGCATGTTACTTAACAATGCTTAAGAGTTTTGCAGCATGTAGGGACTTGCCTAGAGCTGCTCCCTTCCAACATTTTCAACTACTGAACCTGGAAAGAAGATGTATGCATGCTGCGTGCGCGTGTGTCTGCTAGGACTGTGGAGCAGGAAAAGTCACATACAATTCAGAGTAGAATAAGGCAGCAGAATGAAACAGCAACACAAAACAGTGCTGTTCATGAACAGCAGAATTAATGAAGCTGATCGCTTTGTATCTGGGCTAATTGACTTTTTAATTGAATTGTACTGAAATGGCAATGTGAACTCAGCTCTTATAAGACATCAGAGAACCCACAAGGCAGAGACGTTATGAACTCCACAACCACAAGAAAAGCTGGAGCTAGAGCACATGCCTTCTTGGGCACCAGCAATTCAATATGGGAGGATAACCTTGAGCAAGGAGTGGGTTTTCTGGTGTTTAACAAGACGCAAACTTTCTTCTGAATCTCTCCTGGAATGTCCTTAACCTCACTCTTCCCTGTAGATTTCCTGACACCTAAGAAGGGCTGCACTTCCATTGCTGTTTTGCCCTCTGTGGGGGCATTAGCAGGGTTTTACTCCTCTGTCCAGCTAATTATTTTGCAAAAGCTGTCATGACCTCATATTTCTGAGAGCTTTGCTCTCAATTACAAGCTGGGCTGAAAGCAATCAATGGCTTCAGCAGTTATTATGAGGGATGGAGAGTACCTACGCACATGGGGCATGAGACAGAAGCCTCATTTCCTCTGGAAATGATCTGAAACTTTGAAAGGCACAGCCAAAACCTAGGGAGAATTTTCTAGAAGGCATCACTATCAACTTTTGAAGTCTAACAGTTTCTCTTTGTGGCAGGACCCATGCCCAAAGCCCCAACATTAGCACAGAGAGCCCGTCGTGTCCCCTGACAGCAACTGCATGTGCTCTGAGACGTCCTATTTCATCACCTTTATTACTGCATGTGCATCTGCTTGGACAATTTCTGTACCAATACCTCTGGGAAATCCTATCATTGTTTGAACAATTCCACACAAGCCCATGTTTGTCCTCTCTTATTTTATCCTTTGGTAAAAGAATGACATGGAGAGGGTTGGTGACACTAATGTCCTTCAAGAGTTGGCCTATTCCAGTTGTGTGTCCTGAGGGTCCCAGGAGAGCTCACAGCTTCCCAACCCAGGACGGGAAACCATCACCTACTACTTGTAGCCTGTTGTTTCTTCTTTAGTCGGTTGCACTGGGAAGCGATGACACACTGGCTATCTTGTTTCTCTTTCTCCAGTATGGTTTTAATGTAATTTGAAGAGTAGTAGATCTCCCAGGAGGTAACTGTGCAGCCCCTGCTCTGTCTCCTGCTTCTGGGATCATTTACACCATATTCACAATGCAAAACCATCCAGAACTGGGACTGGGACATTTCCAAAGGTCATGGTGAAGCTCAAAAGAAAAATGGGGCACAGTGCTCTGAACAGAGGGCAAATCTGGTTAACTACAGCCTTGGCTCAGCTCCAGGGAAAGCCCTGTTGGAACCACCCCTGGAAGGTGTCAGTAATGAACTAGCAGAAACGAGGTGGGTTTCTATGGCTCTTGTACTGTGGGTGGGAAAGCTGTGTATAATGTGAAAACAGCATAAAAACAGTTTACTAGCCCTTAAAATCCCAGATGGAGGTGGCTGCTAAGGAGGGGCAGTGCTGCCAAGCTCAAGGGTCCTTGCAAGTGAGTTCAAGGATCTCCATGTTGAAATGGGGTGAAATCAACTGCACCTGAGAGGGATTTTTTGTGTTGATTAGGAGAAACATTTTTGCTGTTTCTCTGAGCTGTGCTACCCCATGTCCTTGTGCTGACAGTAATTAGTGTGTGATGCATGGGACCTGTGGCAAGGGCCATACCCACTTCAGGGCTGCCAGATCAGCTGCAAGCATTAAACACCTAAACACCCTCACCTGCTTCTGGTCCCTCATCTCATGGTATCAGTTATTTCTACTCCTGAAAGCTCTCTGCTTCTCTCTTTCATGGCTCCCCTAGACATAGATGCCCTTCTGGAGCTGGTTGCACATGGGGAGGCAGATGTGTTGGAGAAAGCCCATCTGTGGGATGGAGCCAGGAAGGTAAGGCATGCTCCCGACTGAGGGAAATACCAGGGCATCATTATCTGGTGATTCAGCCTCCTCCCCTAATCACCAGGAGAGGATCAGAGAGCCTCGAGGGGCTTCGCCCTCAGCCCTGTAGATGCAAGCTCCCCACAGAGCGAGTAAACACTCCGTGTATCTCTAATCAGAGCCTAAGCGTGCATCTAAATTTAACATCCAAATTGTGATCCTCTGTCAAAGACATGCCCAAATCTGTTGGTTTGAAATGAAGGAACAAACACAGCACTGAGGTTCAAAGTGTGTGCGTGGGGAGACTGTGGAGATGGGTGATTTGGGGGGATTGGTGCAGGGCACAGCTACTCTGGCTGCCTAGGGCGAGAGGCTGCGGCATGGCCCGGGGGGGTCCTCTGGGGGTCCTCCCGGGGGTCTCCTGCAATGTGCAGGCTGCTGTGTTTGTTGGCCGTATTGCAGAGAAGTATGTCAGCCTGCCACAAAGTAGGTGTGGCCCCAGCCCCACCTTTTGATTCCCTTCAAGAGGAGCATTTAAAAGCAATAAAAACCCAAAACACAAAACAAGGCAAGTGCTGAGTGCACCAGGAGCAGCATTCCCCTTGCTAGCTGTGGTAGGGGCTTGGCCCAAAGTTTTGAGATCAGAAGATAAGAGAAAAATCATAATTTTCATGGGAAAATAAGGACAACTCTTCCCTTATTGCTTTTTTTGTCAGCACACATCCCAAACCTTCTTCCTCTTTCTTTCTCTCTTGCTCCCACCTCTGTTCTCTCTTCCTCTTTTTCTTCACTACAAGAAACAGTCCCCCATCCCCCCCCAGGATAGGTACCCATCAAAACCATCCCCAAGCACATTAATGCCTTTGTTGGAGGCTACAAGCACTAGGAGCTGGGTAGGAGAAGGGAGACGTGCTTGGTTGTTCAAATAATCAATGATGGGGCAGTCTAATGGTGGGTCTGCATTTCAATGGTCACTGGGGAATAGAGACAGAGAGCAAAGGAAGTAAATCATATAAGATGGTGGGTGCAAGGCTTTGGGAAAGTGGATAGGAGTTGGGACTCTGTCGTCTTCTGGCTTGGGTGGTAGCTGAGCAGAAGGGGTTCAGCTACAGTTGGGGCAATATCCTTACAGCTGCCTGCCAAATAGGATCAACCAGAAAGCAGTCCCTGCGTATTTAATGTTGGGAAGTCATAGATTAAAAAGTGCACTTCTTGTACAGGTGTTGAGCCATGTCTGTGAGATGTTTTGATTCCCAGTCCTGAAATAACCCATGTACACCCTGCGTGGGGGCTGGGCTGCTTGGTTAATGTTTGCCCTCTCCTCTGCTGCAGCAGTGCTGATGGGAATTAGATCCTTTTCCATTTGGTGCTTTGCTTAGTTTTGGCGAGTTCCCTGCCAGTCGCTCACAAAGCAGGGCCTGTGGGGCTTGAATTCTGTGGGGAGATGGGTGTTTTTTGAACTGTTTTCTTGGACTTTGAAAAACAAACAAACCCATCCCTTCCCAAGCCACGACACAGAGCTGTTCCCATGATCTTGTCAGCGTTTCTCTGAACGGGCTGCTGAATCCAGGCTAGCGGCTGGCACTGTCCTTGGAAGTCCTGCTCCTGCCTTCGGTTGTGCAGTCTCCTCTTGGTTTTGCAGTGAAGCAGAAGAAACACATCCTGGAGGTACTGCACAAAGCCAGAAAACTAATGAAAAGAGCCCCTGAAGTTACAGTGTTTCCTTCCTCAATGTATCTCGGGGTTTTCCAGTGCCTGTGGATGGTTTTCTAAGGGCTGATGTTTGCAGAACTGTGTTTTGCACCAGCCTGCTTGGGGGCTGTGTTAGTGTGGGTACAGCTTTTTGCTAGACTTGCAGATTCCACCAGGGCGCAGTTGGGCTGTTCCTTCCCCATCTTGACTTGCCAATCTCCGAATGGCTTGGATAGACCTTTGGAAATTGTTTCCAGATTGCTAGACAGCCTGGAGCAAGGCGGCTGATGGTTTAAAACCTGGTGCGTGTGCCTTTTACAACCAAGGTCTGCCCTTGCTTGGAGTGACCTGTGAAATGCTGCTCCTGTTGCATAGTGAGTGGCCGGTGGGCAGGGCGCAGACCCGTGCCGTAACAATTTCGTGGTTCAGCTCCGTTCCTGGTGGTGAAATCGCTGTGTGCTGATGGGGTGGGCTGTACCAAGGGCTTCTCAGCTGCAGAGCCATGGAAAGCCATGGGAGTAATGAGTGTCATGCTGGTGCGTGGAGCAGTGACTCTTGCTTGGACTGCCCAGCATGGCAGGGGGTCACACACAGGTCCCGGAGCAGAACGAATACAGTCCTATGAGCACCATGGAGATGCTTCTCCCATCATCTGCCAGCTGGGCCAGGTAGGTGCTTTAACCCTGGGGAGCTTGAACCGGCAGCCTCTAAGGGGTGTTGGAGAAACAGAGACTCTCTTGAAGGAGTTTTGGGGAAGCCTGTGAGTCATTGACTTGTGTGGGGCAATCTGAGCCCCAGGTTGGTAGACCTGGCATGATGCTGGGACACCCATTTTGTCTAGTCAGGTTGCATTGCTGCAGGAGTTGGTAAAAAATGCTTTGTGCCGAGACAGCACTGCATTCCCTGGGTCTAGTCTGCTGCAGCCAGTGGACCTGCAAGGGGTCCTGCCAGGACCACTGTTCAGGGCTGACAGCGGGAGTGTGGTAGGACGCTGTCCCTGGAGTGGTGAAGGCAGATGTGCAAGACATGTGCACAGGAGAGTGGGATGGTCTTCCACATGGGAAGGGTGGCTGGGAAGTGTTTGGTTACTCTGATGTCCAACTGCGCCTTCCCCATACAGCTGAATGCTTTTGCCACCTTTGTCATCGTGCCAGTTGTTCACAAGCTGGATATTCAGATCCAGACTGGCTCTAAAGGCACCTTCCTCCATGACATCTTGCTGTGGCATCCCCCAGCCAGCCGCTCACCTCCTTCCCCCTCAGATATCTTGCCCATTGCCCCATCCTCGTGGCTTTGACTGTGCCCTGCTGCTCTACCTGCTGCCCTGGTTTGCTCCTCCACCGGAGCAAGCAGACACTATGTGTCTTTGCCTCCAAGCCGTTCTCTGCCCATGAGCAAGGCATCACCTTGTACGTGAAGCTGAAGGCTTTCTCTTGCCACCTTTCCACCTGCGATATGCATTTCTGTCCAGTGCTCTGTGAGGAAGCCAGGGAGAGCCTGATTTTGTACTGCTGCCAACACCTAAGCCTGGCTCAGATATGTCACATAGCTGAGGTTTCTCTGTCATTGTTGTAAGCCTCCAGGAGCTCCTCTGTTAGGCACAGAACTTGAACAGGCTTGAACTCCCTCTAGAGTTATAAGGGTCAGTGATCTTTATCTGTCTTGCCATTGCAACATCATTCTAGAGCAAGAGTTAATCACACAGCTCCAGAGCTGTGGAGCCCTCAGTGGGGGTCTGGGGTCACTGGAGGAGGCCTGGAGGGTGAGAGAACCTTGCAGTGCCAACTGCCTTGCTGCTGGCTCCTGTCCCAGAGAAAGCATGACTTCAGGGAGGTTGACTTGCTTGTGCCAAGGACAGGGGGAAGCATCCTTATACATTATTCCTAACGCCCTTCCTCTGCTCTCCCATGAAACGATCAGGTGCTTTTCCCTCCTCACTGATAGCTTCCTGCTCTCCCCAGTTATTGGCAGCAGGGGGGTAAATCCTGCTCATGGTCCAGAAGCTGCCATTGCACAGGTAACCAGGGAGGTGTTGGGGGGTGCTGACTATCTCCTTGGCCAAGGATGGCAGCTAGGACAGCCAGGAGACAGGGAGGAACCAGCAGATCCCACTGGTGGCTCTGATGGGAATGGGATACCTGTTGCCTGTGAAAAGAAACAGCCCTGGGGGCTGGAGACGGGCAGTGCCAGTGGGAAGGAGGCTCGGTGGGAGCTGCTCACCAGGCAGGGTGCGAGGGGCCCAGGGGCTGGGCACCGCGGTGCAACAGCCCAAACATGTTGGCACAAGAGCTGGCTGCAGCGTGCCAGGTACTCACGTGAGCATGCCCCAACTCTGCTACTTGCCAGGACTGTGCACCTCTCTCTGGGATTCAGCTCCGGTACCTTGGTCACTGCAAACTAGCTGGCCGAGCAGGTGTGCTGTGGCCATCAGCACAGGCTGTGAGAGCCCACAAGGGATCCCGGGCTCTTTCCTGATTGCTTTCTCCTGCCAAAACTCATACTGAGCCTTTCACATTTTCCTCATGCTTGGGATGCAAATTATCTTGCACTGATAATCACTCCCCTGTCTGCAGACTGCTGAGGGAAGCTGGTGTGTGGGACCACATTGTTTGTCCTCCCTGTTACCTTTTGGATCCACTGGCCAGTTTCAGCCAAATTTAACCAGATAGGTAAAGACTTGAAAGGAGTTAGGTTTGCACAAGCTTGTGAAAAGCAGCAGGAGAGAGAAGAGAAATCCAAATTAGGACTCCCAGCTGGAAGAAAAGGCTCTAATGTGAGCCCAACCCGATTATTAGACATCAGAGAATCCACACAAGAGAGACTGCCCCAGGCAACCAAGCTTCATGAATTCTGCTGCTCGCAAAACAGCTGTTTATTTAGGTGCTGCAAAGCCTGTGAGATCCCTTCTGGGATCCCAGCACACAACTCCCATCTGACCCACCAGAGCTGGGAATCCAGACTGGGCTCAGCTCCCACCCCAGCCTGGAGAGAGGAGCCGCTCTGCCCGGTGTTTGAAGGGGCTCTAGCCCTGAGCTGTCTGACCCTGTGAGTCCTCATCCGCACCTTAACTCAACCTGGATGCTTGCAACAAGGACATTGGCTACATCACCTGAGTGCCGGTAGTCCTCCGATATCCTTTCTGCGATTCCCTGTGGGGAACATACATGTTATCCTACGATCAGTAAAAGTTGTTGGGAAGGAGTCCAAGAGCATCTTGGCATGAAGAGCTGGGTGAGGGGCTGTGTGCCCCACTGGATGCAGGCGAGGAGCCCCAGCGCTCAGCAGGATGTGGACCGCTCGATTTCTCTCTGCCCTGCAGCGCAGCCCTGGCCGCTATGCCTCCTCCCTCACCTTTTTCTCTCCTACCAAGCAATTCTCATTCACCCGCAGACCTGTCCCTGCACTGAGACGAAGATCTTCTCATTCCCCTGCCCAACACCCTGCTGGTCTTTCCCTTCTGGTGCCTGAAGGTGAGCACGGAGAGCAGCTTTCCGCTCTGCCTGCAGCCTCTTTCACTCTGTTGCCATCTGTCTGCCTTGCACTGCTCCTTCCCATCCCTCTCCCGTGTTCAGAGGCAGCGTAAGGACACAGAGGACAGAGAATGAATGAGATGATCAGGGCACGATCCTCCCTCGTAAAAGGATGCCTGGCCAGGATGCCAGTAGGTGTGCCACAGAAATTCCCTGCAGCAGACGTTTACTGAATGCAAAGAGATACCTGCAAGCTGATAGAAAACCTTCAGCTCCCAGATCTGCCTGCTCTTGGGAAACCTGCCTACAGCAGCCCACCTCCTGTGCTGTATCCACGGTGCCATACAAGCTGATGCAAAGCCAGCCCCTGGCCTGGGGAGCTCAGGGTTTCACAGGAGAACAGATTAACCCCTGAGACAGGCGTGTTTGCCGAGGCTGGTCTCATTGCCACAGCATGTCCTTGTGTCCTTGTCAGCTCTCATTACGCTCCCAGCACAAGGTGCTACCTCCCACTCCGGACTGTCTGCTGGAAACACATTTCTGAAAGCTCTCGCCATCGCAACGACTCTGCGGAGCAGGCAGTGGTGCGCAGACACTGCTTGCAGCACCTGCGACAACCAGATACCAGGCTGGGCACGCAGTGTCCCTGTCAACCTGAGCCATATGGAGTATCTATTCATGGCATAACCAGCGTATCCCAGGCTGCCTGAGTCACAGCATCTATCCAAGGTACAACCCGGTCAGTCCAAAATAGTGCCACAACACACAACATCAAAATAACCATGCTTGGCCATCTCTCTCCCAAAATGGCCAGTTTTGATTGCTTAGTGGAGGAGCATAAGAAACCAGGCACATGTAACATGTTCCTTCTCCCACTTTCCAGCATCAGTGCAAGTACACGGTTGTTCTTGGGCTGTTGCATTTAATAACCGCCACTGGAGCTATCCATCCCAAATGGATCGAAACCTTGTTTGAAGCCAAGTACACTTTTGGCCTCTGCAATATCCTGTGGCAATGTGTTCCAGAATTTAATTATGCCCTCTGTGTGGAAAAAAAAAAAAAAACACAACCCTACTTCCTTTGGTTTGTTTCAAACCTGCTGCTTGTTCATTTCTGAGCTACAAACCTTCCTAACAGCCCTTGCAGCCTGCCCCTCCCTGGAGCTCCTTCTTCCAAGAATTAGGAAAGAAAGTTTCTTTGCTAATAAACCAGTACCTGCCCCATTGCCAAGGAAAAAGTGTGGTTGAGAGAAAAATTGCTTGCTCAGCAAATCAGCCTGCTAATAGACAATGGAGCATCAGTGTTGCCAACCCAGTTGAAAAAGAAAAAAAAAAAGTCTGAGGGTATTTAATCCTCTTATGCTTGCACATGATACAGAAGAAAGCCCACTACTGCTCGAGGTGCAGCTGCACTTGCATACTCCACACGTGGCAAAAAAACAAAGCGAGGTACGCAGAGCAGGGAATGCCATTTCTGTAGCATGGAGGTAGCTGGAACGATCCTCTAGGACTTGCCTTGGAGCAGTTGGCAGGAGCGTAGGATGCAAAATGCATTAGTTTCTAACAGATGTTTGATTCCAGGTGTTACACCTCCTTTGAACTCTCCCTTCGTACATGAATGATGCTTGTTTGTTTGGAGGGCTGGGAGATGCACTGGTTTCTGAGAGCATTAGGATTTGAAATACATTCACGGTGCAAGCTGTAGCTAAGGGAAAAGCTCAGGAGAGAAGCAGATCCTGCTGTGCTCTCCCCTCCGCGGGCAGGGCGGTTGGGCTCACTTTTGCAGCGTTACGGAGCGCGTTAAAGCACAACAAGCAGATGGGGAGAAGCAGAGAGGCTGAAGCCCCTGGCTGGGTTAGAAACCTCTTGCCTGCTCAGTCCCTCAGGAACCCCAGACACTTATCAGACAGGCGGATGTCCCTGAACTGTTCCTGCTAAGGTGAGGTGTGCTGTGTATTAGGAGATGATAAGGGTGCACAATACCAAGCCCAGTGATTTTGCCTCCCCGAATACCAAGACAGCCCAGCCTTCCTCAGGAGCCTGATACAGACTGTTTGCTTTCTGTCCCGAGGCTCCGATAACCTCCCAGGTCTCTCTAGCTGACAACCTGGAGAGCCGTGGCAGCTCCCTACGTATCCCATGCCCGCTTTTTGCTCCCCTGAGTCCGGGGCAGAGGATCCAGGGCACCCGGGGCGAAGCGGGAGCCCGTCGGCCGCAGCCCTGCCTGCCCCGGCAAAGCTGCTCAGCTCCGGCCACCGCACAAATGGAGTTTCCACGCGTCCTGGAAACTCTCGGCCCTCCGCAGCAGCAAACCCAAGCGAGCACCAGCTTTTTTAAAGAGTTTTGTCCAAAGCAACCCCTGTTGTGTGACAACTGATCTTTGCCCCTCTGGAGTGCTGCACTCCACCAAGCCTGCCTTTAATTCCCCCTGGAGGCTGATTAGCTGATAACTGCTGTTTGGAAGGGCCCCATTTGCTCCAAGTGCCCAGGCCTTCCTCCCTGTATTTTCACCTCTTTTCTCAGCGCCGAACATGTACATGGGAAATAATTCCTGCGTGCCCTGAACTGGGACTGGATTTGCTCTGGGATTTCATCTTATTTTGCCATCGGACACCTGACAGCGAACAAAGTTGCACTGATGCAAACACGCACACGTTTACACACGCGGTCTTGTGCGAAGCAGGGACAGTGGCTTTTGCTTCGGTTCCCCGGCTCTGCTGCCTGTCACGGAGGGGACCAGGGCAGGCAAGGAGCTCTTGCCTGGCCGTACAGGGAGAGAGGGCTGGGAAACACCAGCGCCGTGCCTACACTCAGAGATCACCAAAGCACAGCTGAGTTCGAGGTGACAATGGAAGCGGCTTAATGGGGAACACGGAGACAGAGCTTGGAGCGGTACCGCATCCCTCCAGTTAGTGAGGTTGTATATGGCCAACGACTGAGCCCGAAGCTGGACGCCATCACTGCTCCTGCAGCAGCACATCCATTTACTCCAGCACAAGCATGCTCCCTGCAGAAACCCTGCCCTGTTCAGACACCTGGAGCCCTTCTCTGTTCAGTCCCTCCTCACCTGCCTTGCTCAGCAGTGTGGCTTTCATGTTTGCTACCTGGAGCCCACCTGCTTCCACTGGCTGCACCATGCTGAAGTTTTCCAGCTAAGACCAGATGCAAACTCTGTGCAAACGCAGCTGAAGCTTTTCCTTGTTCCTTCCATAACCCCCCATGCTAGGGCTGCCAAAGGGGAGAAAAAGATGAAAGGCTTTCCCTTTGCATCCCAAAGCCCTATCTTTAGGATAAGGCTGTTTCCAGCAAAAGTTACTCGCATGCAAAAGCAGTTTCATGACTAAAGCAGTTTCATGACTAAATCTCTGCATCCTCCATGCCTTCTTCCATCCATGCTGTACAGACTGCTCCCTGAGTCATTTCAACTTCCCACACCAGCAAGCAGCATGCCTTACCTGTTGCAACAGGAGAGAGACCTCTCCTGAAGTTTACTGCCTCTCCGCTCTCGCCGCTGAAAATCCTCTCCCGCAGCAGCACCTTGCTGGCTGCTGGGGATCCATGGTGCTTGCAAATCAGAGGCGAGGGCTCAGAGAAATTCCTGCAAGGAGCAATTTTGCTGGCTGAAACTCCAGCAGCACAGGTTGAGAGCAGCGAGGGAGAAAGTTGCAGGAGGTGGAACTCCCTCGCTGAAGAGCCAGCCCTTCCGTGACGGACTGGAGGAGGAGGAAGAGGAGAGGCATCGCCTGCTCCCTCACTGGAGAAGTGAACTTGTGTGCGTGTGTGTGTGTGTGTATGTCAGAGCTGGGCAAGGACCCAAGCCTTAGAGCCAAATAATTGCAGAGCTTTTTACTGTTAGATTAACTAGTATTGCCATGAAATCCAGGACCTCAACTGCAAGGGGGGGGGGGGGTAGAATATGTCAGGTAAATCCCTCCAACACACCTGAAAACCCAAAGATTGTTTTTAACTAGCTGCCAGGTGGGTGTTGCAAGGAGGGATGGGGAGAAGGGGGTGGGGGAAACCTGAATCTGCCCTCAGAGCAGCTGCGTGTGGAGAGACACTTTGAAGGTTGTTGTTGTTTGTGTTGGGGGAGCCCCCAGAAACCCCAGCTGCCGCCAATAAGCCCCAGGGTGCTCGGTGCTGTACAGGCAGAGGATGAAAAGGTGGTCCCTGTCCTGAAAAGGCAGGAGGCAGAGAAAGGAGAGGGAAGTAGCAAGGAGAGATGGCAGCACAGGGAGACCGAACATTGTACCAGAGCTTTGGGGGATTTTTCTTGGCAAAGGAAGAGCATCCCAACTCTGCGGGTGTTGTTGGGGGCTGGACAGGGGAAGGGACACAGACCCTTCTGTGGGTGTTCCTTGTCACATTGGCTAGAACGTGGGCAGTTGGTGGGTAGCTTCAGTCCTCTTTGTCCCAGTCCCCTTCCCCCTCCCCTCCTTTTCCCCCCAACCCTCAGTACCCCCCTTTAGATTGCAGTGGGGTTTGAACAGACCCTGGGGTAGGTCTCAATGTGGGAAATCAATGTTCAGGTTTAGGTGAAGTTTTTCCCCGCTATGGAGCATTTTTGCAGAGGAAATGACCAGAAAGCTTCCTGTACAGTTTTAGGAAAACAAAAACAAGTAAAGAATATGAAAACTGGACAATTTTAACTTTAAACAGTCTGAATAGGTGCCTAACTGCTCCTTTTGAGGCTCCATGCAGGGACAATGATGGAAGTGAGCACAGGAGCAGGTAGAGGAGAGAGACAGACCCCATTAGCACCCCGTTTGAGGAGGAGTGGTTGGTGCAAACTTGCACCTTACTAGTCACCAGCAAATCCCCCAGGACAGCAGGTTATGAATCCTCCAGCCACACATACAGCTTCAACTGGAACTTCTCTCAGACTAGACACTGTCAAATTAAATCACAGGACACCAATTCCTGGGAAAATCCATGTGATTTCATGGTGCAAATCCAAAAAGTTGTGAAGAGGTTGACGCATGATATATTGGACTATTTGGGGTTGTTGTTGGAGGGCAGTGAGAGCAATCTGGTAAATTCACCAGAAAATGCAGTTTTGGAGGAATCAAAATTGTTCAGCATTTTAGATTAAAACTAGTGAACAGTTCGTACCAAGAACGAGAGAGGAAATTTGCACAGCATGGTGAGACTGAGTGATCTCCCTGGGGTCACCCTGGGACAGTGCTGGGTTGAGAACTGCTCTGCTAGCTTTTGTGCTACTAATGTTCTTATTGGGTGCTCTCCTCACAGCATCTTAACTCCACTTGGAAAATGACTTTGATTTCAAGCTCATCATGATCTTTCAGAAATAGTTTGAATGGAATGAGAAGGGGGCATAAATCCAGTTAGATTTACACGTGCAGCTTGTCCATTTTTCCAGCTGTTTTAGTCAGATGACTTGTAAGGGAACTAGCAGGGAAGTTTTGAGGAATATAAAAGTGATAGTAGAAGTAATAGTACCTCGAAATTGCAAATCAGCTCCTCTTCTTTAAGATGTCTCATGAGAGGAGGCCAGGTGACCAGTCAGTAATGGCAATGGGAGGCGCATTTGGGAGGAATGAAAAGAAAAGTTCCTTCACGCAGCTGTGCCTCTCACAGCCATGGAAGGCGAGAAAATCAGGTATTGGTGGCTGGATTTCAATGGGGCTGAGGCAGGACTCAGAACAATACTTGTATTATACTTAGACATACCAAGGTACAAGTGAGCAAACCTCTGGCTTCAGGGCATCAGCTGATTGCTACAAGAACCAGCATTTCCCTGTGTTTGGAGCCTTTCAGAACTGGCCAGGTGCCTTGCTCCTTTCGCCTGCATCTGGAGCAGCGGGTAACCCTGGAGACATTGGACTTGGGGACTTGGTGTCATCTAGTGTGGCAAGGCGTGAACTCTCAGCTAGTGAGGCTAGCAGTGCTGATCTTCAGCAAGGCAAGACTATCATGCCACCCGCAAGACAGCTCTCCTTTTTGCACTGTCTCACTGCTCTTCCAGGTGATCACAGAGGCACTCTTTCAGTCCCTTTTCTTTGCCGTGCTTTGCTGATAAAATGCTGTTTGAGGAAGCTGCTTCTCCTGGAAGAGCCATGTATCAGGCAGACCCTCCAGAAAGCCTGGGCATAAGCTAGGGGTGGTTATTACCTGATCCTCTTACAATACATGTACAAATGCCCAGTGAGCGCAAAAGCCACTGACAACTCCACCGCGTTGCCAGCAGATTGGTGACACTGGGTCTTCTTTTCCACAGCAGTGGCAGAGCATGGTACCAGTCTTGTTGGCTGCAGGGGACTTAGTTTCAGTTCTCAGAGAAGACTTTACTCCCTGGATATGGAGCAGAGAAACATCATATTAGCCAAACAGGTGTAGCTGGAGAAAAAAAATAGACAAGCTTTTTGGGTACACAAGTGAAGGAGGACTTGATTGTCCAAAAGTTGGTCCATTTTTCCAAATGCACCATATGGTTTAATAAGAAATATTGCCTTTCCTAATTAAATCACGGCATTGGGGTGAGCAGTGCTTTAGCTATGGAGAAGAGACCCTGAAATCCTCAGATTATAGTTGGTTAGGACACTAAGATCATAGAAGATGGACTCTTGCCTTCCATACAAGGGCAAACAGGGGCTCTTAGGGCTCATTTGGATTGGTTACTACCCCAGTGATCCAGGAAGGGAAAGAAGCACAGGAGAAATTCTCCTGAGGTCCAGCTGTTAATTGTCTATCAGTGGTGGGTGAGAGCCTGGGACTGGTGAAAACAGTCTAGATCTGCCTTCTCAGCTCTCCTACTCAACTTGAAATCAGGCTGGGTTGGGAAGAAAAGTGTTGTGTTTGTCCCAGGGAGCAACTCCTGCTTCTGTAGAAAGGGGTGGGTTGCAGAATTACCTGTGGTTGCAAGCAGAGGGGATTGGCCTGGCTGGGGGAGCTGCGCCAGGAGGAAAGAAAGAAGGAAGACAGAGCCGTGCACGATGCCTGGCTTTGCCCTGAGTGCTGCTTCACACCACTCAGTCAATCAAACAAGCCAACAAAAGCTCCATAAGCTGGTGTCAACATTTCATGCCGCCGTGTCCCGCTGCCGGGATCTCACCCCGTCGGATGCAACGGGCCCTTTTCCAGGGCACGGGGAATGTCAGAGCTCCATCGCTTGGCTGGCAAGGACGCTCTTCTCCCTAATCACGGGGAGAGATTTCATTTCCTGGTTCCGCCCAAGATCTCCATTTGATAAAGCCAAGATGTTCTGCTGTGGGTTAGCTGCACGCAAAGAGTTTTGCAGAGAAGCAGCATGTTCAGGCTAGGGTAGGGAAATCACCACGGGCCTCTCTGGACTGACAAGAAACACTTATAGGGGCCTCACTGCCAATGGCTATACCTGCTCACTGCCCTGGGGACCAGATCTGCCTGCCTCCTGAACACATGCCTGCAGGCCCATCTTCCAGCTCATCCTCCTAAACACGTTCCCTTCCCGGCCAACACTTGCAACTGGCCCCGCCAGAGCATCGCCTCCATGGATCTGGAGGTCAGGGCAGTGCCGCTGAGATGTGGCACTGGGGTGGTTCTCCAAACCCTCCTGCACTCAGAAACAGACGTGATGGTGCTACCCCCTTTATCATCCCTGCTGAGGGTTTGGCACTCTTTAAGCGAGCTGGCCCAGCTAGGGACTGAAATGCTCCAGCTTTGTGGTGAGGGTGGGCTCCTAACCTTGTGGTGGGCACTTCCTAAGTGGTCCCAGCTCCCATTGCTCTCCCATGGTGCCTGACCTGATTTATCAGGCCACCTCCAAATCGACAGCAAATGTCCGCTCACCGGTGTACTGGGATCTGATGGCCCCCAGGCAGAGCCAAGCCAGACTGAGAGTTACCTCCCTCAGGGAGAAACAACTTCTGTTTCCCCTTTGCAAAAAGGAGAGCCGGTCCGTGGGTCTGGCCGTTGAGCCTCAGCATCTGCTATGCTGAAATGCTCTGTGGGTATGTTTGCACGGGAGCGTGCAGGGACTTGCATGGGAAGGGGCGATTATCTGCCTGGAACAACAGCAGCATTTTCCCCAACAAGCGGGAGCGTGTGCTGGGGGAGGGGAGGATCCAGCCTTGTGCAGGAATCAGCTCCCTGTGCTTGTGTGTGCACTGCAACCTCGTTGACCAGTGCTGATAATAACCCTCCATGAAGCTGCTCAGATGAGTCAGGATGGTTCCCGTGGAGCTGCAAACCACCGTGCAGCTCCCAGCCGGGCAGAACACATGGGGGAGCGAGGCAGGTGCTGTCTGCAGAGAGGGACAGGCAGGTTGCATCTTTCTCGTCTTCTTGAAGCCTCCCAAGGGGCACAGGGTGGATCCATCTCTCCCTTTGCATGGGACCCTCCAAGTGGTAACCAAAGGCCCTGAACCGCATCTCTTTGTGCAAACCTGATTCTCACTCTGAGAATCACCCTTTTTACCCAATACAAATTTGAACTGGGATTTCCATAGAGCAGCTCCACGTTATCGTGGCCTGAGGTCCAAGAGGAGTCCATTGATGGGTGGGTTTGACTCAGGCCACCCATCACACTTAGTTTTGGGGATAGAGGCTGGTGCAATGCAAACCACTCCTTCTGGTCTCCCCAGCATCCAGTGCAGGCTCCACTAAGACATCTTTGGCTTTTGAGGCTGAATGCTGGGTAGTCCCTGCCCTTACAGGCACAGAAGGGCATCACCACAGAGCTCATGCTGGAATCGGGCCCCCCACTCTCTATGGTGTTGCACAAGGCTATTGTGTGAGACAGATCAAACACAGTGGATTGCTAAGAGTGAAGGACACGAGGCTGTTGGCAATGTTGGACCAGAATCCAAGTCTCTGCGGGCCCTTTGTGGGGTCATAACCACTGCTGTGCCGTGCTCCTCTCGTTGGCTTCTCCACCAAGGATGATGCACACCGATTCTTACAGGGCATTGCTGACAGGTCCCTTGCCCCTTTAAAAGAGATGAAGTCATCTGCCTCCGAAGCCATCTGGCACCAGGACAGAGTCAGAAGCTCAGCGCAACAGAAGGCTGGGATGCCAGCCCGCAGAGGGGATGTCATCGCTCTACAGACAGATGGGACCCTGATGGGATGGGGCGAGATGCTGAGCAAGACCCCAGGAGAAGGTTTGGTGTTTCAGGGAAGGCAACGAAGACCCGTCGGCAGAGAGTACCGGGGTGTACCACAGCTCTGCTTCCATCGTCCGTGCCGAGCGGAGCCCCGTCGGGAGGCGGGAGCTGCGCGCTGTCCTCCTGGGAGTGCACGGGCTGGACCACTGCTCTCGTCATGGGATGAGCTAGCGAGTCAGCGTGTCTCCTCCTCCCCCTCCATCCGTCTGCACAGAGCAGGCATTAGCTCATCTCAAGCCAATCGGTCTCCACCGCGTGCCGGATGACTGATCTCATCGTTGGCTGGGGTGGTGGTGACTGAATCCGGAGCGGCTGTGTGACTGCAGTCTCCGCGGGGCGGCCATTGGGGCAGAGCGGGGAGAGAAGCCACCACATCCCTGCGAGGCATGGGGAAGTGACCTCAAGCAAAACTGCCCACCAGACCTGAGCAGGTGATATCATCACAGCGTGCTGGGGGACGAGGCGAAGTCCTTGCCGGCGTGCCCAGAGAACAGCCTCTCGCTTCCAGGTCTGGCAGGAGGTTTCTCTCTTCAGTTTCTGAGGTAGCATCGCTGGCCTTACATTCCCGGAGCCTCTTGTATCACAGACTCTTTAACCCCCCTAGCTTAATTAGTTAAGGAGCTGGTGCTCTTCACAGGACTTCACTGGGTCATGCTATGGTCCACAGGAACGTCCCAGGCCACCATAAGTCTTTCTGAAGTTACTGCACTGGAGCCCCTTCTCCCCACCATGCACTGCGAGGCATGGTGGCTTCCAGTCAAGGCAGGGCCCCAGCAAGTCCATCCTCGTGACAGAGCTGGGGCTGTGGTGGATGGATGAACGCAGACATGCCTTTCCATCATCCTGGCTGAGAAACCGAGCTTCAGCTTGGTGTTTGTGCAGGAGAAAGAGGTTGGTGGGGGTGGCAGTGAAGAAGGGTGGAGGGGAGAACATGGGAAATGGTTGGGTCTTTGCTAGGAGGTGGGGAAAGAGGACAGCGAGTTAATTTGTCTGAAGGGCAGAGCAGGGATGAGACGTTAAATTACAACCCCATAAGTTCAGGTGTCTGTCCAGGGGGAATGAGCTGTTCCCAGAAGATGACTCTCTCCCCTCACTGGCCCCACACAGCTAGCTTAGACTGGATGTTTAACTTTTAGTCCAGTGCACTGGATCGCATGTTGGGGATTGCACAGGCACTGGGGGATCAGGCACAGGCAGAGGAGGGGGCTGCCCGCTCTCTTCCTTCACTCAGAGGTCTCCAGTTTGCCCGGCTCAAGCAGAAGCCTTTCAAAGTGGAGGTTAATTTGCAAGTAGGTAAATAACTTGCGTTTGTTCTGGTCTGGCCTGAAAAATCCTGGACCACTAACTCTTTTCCCTAGGAAAGACCACTCCCTTCCTGCCTTATCTTGCTTTGGGAAAAAAATTTTCTTCTACTCCAGCCCCGATCCTTTGTACCCTCTTCTCCTTTGAATAGCAGTCTGTAAATGTTTCTCTATTAATCAATTGCCTCAACCCCAGATTTTCCTGCTCCCCTTTCAGATCCTCACTGTCTACCACTTCTCCTTCGGCTTGGTGCTGAGACCTGACGCCCAGTCATGCCTGGTGGAGAAGCCAGCCTGGAACTTCCTTGCTCCAAGGGCATTATAAAGAGGTGCCTTTGTGCAACAGAGCCTTGTACCAGGAACACAATCCATGTGATGATTATCTCGATACCATCCTCACTGAACCAGGGGAGCCTGAGCCAAAAGAAAAATTTAGAGCTAAACAGCTCTTGTTTACAGGAAGCCAGAGCACAGTGTCTGGGCTTGTACCAGTGTAGCAGGAGATGTTGCTATTGTCTCAGACTGCAAAATATTGATGGATGGCGTGTCCCTGAGATTTCCCAGGGATGCTGTGGGAGCAATTTCCCTAATTTCTGAAGCATCTTGCATGGCAGCCCAAGGGGAAAAGTGTTTGCTTTGGCTGAACTGGACAATCAAGCAAGGGTCATCAACTTTATTGACTGTTATGTTTGGCATGATCACTGCAGGCTTTGCAACCTATGCAGCACTCTTTGTGTGTCAGTATGGAGAAAGACAGGGTCTCAGCCGTGTTGTAAAGGGCAGTGGCCACCATCGGACACAGTACCAGCAACCCAAATCTCCATGAATTTGTACAACTGAACAAATCCACTGTCCAAACTCCCACTGATTTCTCACAGGGTATCAAAGAAGAGGAGACAAACATCTCTCCCAACAGTGAAGCTACTTTTCTGGGGGTATTATTGTCTTCCTTCTGGGTTTACAAAACCGTGGTCCTACAGGCAAAAAGCTGGTGGACTGTTCTGCAGAAAGGGGTAAAGAGCCTCATCTCCAAGGCTTGTCCTGCTCTGGGACAAGACAACAAAGAACTGAGAGAGAAAATCAAAATGGCTGACTGCTATCCAGATGTGAGGGAGGGCTTGCCCACATCTGGCAGGGAGTGCTTCACGATGGGAACAGCTTTCCTGAGCTCTCTGCACACAGCTGGGGGTGGCTGTTGCACCCACAAACAGGATGGTCCAGTTCCTGTGGAGACAGAAGATCTGTTTGGCCAGTTCGATGAGTCAGAGAACGCTTACCAAGACCTTTTTGCATCAGGAAATGTGTTTTGATGAAAACAGGAAGAAGTTAAAAAAAAAGAGTGAAAAGTGAGAGAAATACGGGTTGCAGAGGCATTTCCCCAACCCAAACAGCAAATCTTAGTGCTGAGGGATACCATCCAGCCCAGTCAGGACAGTCAGTTTGGGATTCACCAGTGACCCACTGCCTGCTTCCAAGCGAGCCACATTTGCTAACTGCCCATGGACTTACAGGTAAGACTTTGCCCGTCTTTGAAACACTTTGTCCAAGCACTCAGAGAAATGTTTGAGAGGTTTCCCCTTGGACTTACGCTGCTGGTTTTTATCAGTCCTAGGCTCCTTCCCATCGTTGCTGGGGTGGGGGTATAAGGACGTATGTAGGGCTGACAGTCGTCTTGGTAAAACACTTGTGATGAGAGCAGGAGGGGCAGAACATCTCTAGATGTTGACCTGGGCCCTCCACATCTCCTAGATGTCTGTCATCTCCCAGTGCCTGCATCCTCCAAGGGAGGCAGGGGGATCTGTTAACCTCCTTTTCATTGGTGGGGAAACTGAGGCACAGAGATGTTCAGCTATACTTACAAATATTTTAAGCCAAACAGGGATTAGGTGGGTGAGGGGGAGCAAAGGAATGGAGAAGGGGCCTGAGGACTAGGAGGTTTGGTGGGACCAGAAGATACAGGCTACCAAAGGGCTGCTTTGGGAGGTGAGCCTGCCCAGCCTCCTTTGTGGAGCCAAACTCTGTGTTTTGTCAGGTTTAGCGAAGGTGATTACCTTGTCACCCTGTCCAGCAGATCCTTCTGCAGGGAGCTGGGCATGAGAAATCAACTCAGCCGCTTGAGATGAAGGCTGGATACATTACTGAATAGCAAATACAGTGTCTCTTCAGCATGCCCTCTAAACACAGATTTCCTGGTTTGCCTTGAATCTGTGAAAGATGTGTGCAGTGAGGCCATGCATGGGAAGTGGATGAAGGCAGCAGGCACCTCTGCTTTGCCTGTAACACCAGGCAACGTGGCCCTGAGAGGGCTGCAGAGCAGCTCCATGGTGCCAGGGCTTTGGTCATGATGCTGACCCTGCCCTGAGGTCGTGGTGCCCTCTAAATTCCCCCAGAAAGAAGGTTTCTCCATTTTCTGCTATGTCAGGGTTCTTCACCATTGATGTTGGGTTGGGGCTTTTGCTCTAAAGCAGCTTTGAGTCTCCACCCTTCCCTCCTCCCCCTGTCTTGTGCAGTTAGGACATAGCAGGAGCAAGAGGAAGGGTCGACCTTCATTAGAATAAATACGAGAGGCAGTCTGCCAGAAAGATAAACAGAAAAAGGGCTGGGTGAGAGGTGTGGAGAATCCCTAAAGCTGAGGGGCTTTGCATTAATTATATCAAGTGTTTGAACGGCAAAAATACCCATCTCCTTTTTCATGCACGTTCACTTTAAAAAAAAATAAAAATCCTGCTTAATTGCTCCACTTAATTCATTAAAGGATTATAGCAAAGACTAAAGGAAAAAAAGTGAAGTATGATGGGTGGTTCTGGCATCCTGCTCCAAATTATCTGTGCGTGTTTTGGAGGTAGCACAGGGCGCGAACATGACTCCTCCACCCAGCGCTCCTGCTCTGTTCCCAGCAGAGTGGGGTGAACCCTGGTGCCCTGAGCAACCTCGACCACTGGGAAGGATGGCTATCAGGAGCACAGCCCCAGGCACTCTTCCTTGCTCAGCAGATGAAAATCCTCCCCAGTGCTTTGACAGCACCGAGTCCTTTGCAGGAGGCTTTGCTGAGACCTCAAGACACCCTCCAACCTCTTTACTTGGCTGCACATTTGACAGATGCTTCTGACCCATTGACAGTACCCAGTACAGAGCTGTCCCATTAACCAGGGTTTTCTTTTTTTTAACAGAGCTGAAATGCTGCAGCAGAAGGCTGTGATGATTTTTGCGAAATGTCTTCTGTATTCATTTGCACTGAGCTTTAAAAGTGAACCTGGGAGGCTGGTTTATCTCTCAGGTGCATTTTTATTTGAGTTCCCAACGTTTAGAGGTTAGGCTGACGTATGCCACGCTGATGCGGGTCTGCCTGCATCACATCTGGGCAGGGACCGTGCTGGCAGAAAAAGGGTTAGGGGAAATGGTGGCTGGCGCAGGTGGGGAGTTTGCTGCCTGATAAAGGGGAGGGGAGTGGCTGGCAGGAGGTTAAGGTTAAGGGCAGGAGAGGAGATTGTTCATCGCTTCTCTGAGAGTGCTTTGGTGTGATCAACGCTGGGATGGAGTGGTGGCTTTGGAGCAGAAGAAGGATAAGGGTAAGTCCGCTTTGGTGGGACTAGCTGTCCTCAGGAGTAGAGGAAAGTGCTGCCATGAGCAAAGGGTGTGGGGGATCTCACAGGGCAATAGGAATGGGGCTCGGCAGCCGGAGCATGTATGTGAAACCACCTTTAAGCTATTACTTTGTCCTGGGGAAGGCTTGTGACTAACAGCCCTGAGGGACTGTGTTTGGGGGTGAGGCGTTTGGAATGCTGTTGTAGGGCCCCTGAAATCAGATCACACCCCAACGAACAGTTTATTTGCTGAAAAGAGGTGGAGGCTGCCTTCTGTCCCGCTCCTCACAGCTCAGCAAAGGGCTTGGCCTTGGGAAGTGAGGCTGTGCATGAGGAGGCCAGGACAGCATGGCAGTCCTTGGTGTGGGCTTCCCGTGTTGCCCGGAGTGCATCGCCTTCCCAAATCAAGCTCCTGCAGGGCCTGAGGTCACCATTTCAACACTGCCTCTTCCCAGCTGCCAGCGTGCCCCGAGCCAAGATGGGCTGGGGAGGTGGAGTGAGGTATTGCAACCTGTTCCCTCCAGCAATGACTGCGTACGCATGGCTTGTGAGCAATAGCAGGGGCTGTGCGGAAGCCGGGGTTTGGCCTGAAAGGGGAGCAGGGCATCTACTGCTCTGGGGTGCGCTCAAATCAATGCACAACACCTGGAGCGGCTGGCCGGGCTCAGGCAAAGCTGAGCACCCAGGCAGAGCTCAGCCCCTCTGCAGAGCATCTTGGGTTCAGCTGACAAGCCCAGCTTTTGCTCCCTTCTTCCCTTGATTGTCCCTCTCTGATCTTATCATTGACCGCAGGTGGTAGCAGGTGCCTCACAAAAAAGCCAGACTGGTGCTACAGACTTGTGTGTGTGAGGGGGAAACAGCACATGATCCTTGAAACAATGTCCCTTTTCAGAGCCCTGGCTCCTGGTGGGAATAATCGGTCCTCCCTGGGTGGCTCAGCCTGGCAGCAGCTCTGCCTAATCCTGCCCAATTTGGGGCAAATCTGTGGATTGCTCAGCTGTGGGGTGACACGGGATGCTTCTGCAGCCCATTGGGGAGCTCCTGCGGCTTGTTGTGGCTCTGGAGGGGGTTGGGAGGAAAGGGCAGGTGATGTGTTTGCACAGACGGGCACATCTGTACAGACGGGCACATCTGTACGGGCAGGCAGGAGCGCTTGGGAGGGGTGGGTCGTGCTCTGCTCTTAGGGCAGCCCCCATAGGGAATGCTGAGGGTTGATCTGGGGTGGGAATCAGTGTCAACGGTCATCCCTTGCCGGGTGGGAAGAGGACTGACTACTTGTTTGTGGGTCAGTCTTTGTACTCCAGAGCTGGAATCAAGACAGAGATCCCAACCCTGGTGTGCTGCAGCGACAGGTTGCAAGCAGCCCTGTGCCCTGGACATAGCTGTTGCCTGCAGAACGGCTGCCCTCACCTGCGGGTGAAAAATAAGGGCTGTTCAAAGACTTTCAGGGTCTGAATAACCCTGTTTCCTCTGAGTGGAGGAAGAGATGGTATGATCGTGCTCTCTGGAGCTGTTTGCAATAGTGCTGCTCAGATTACAGGTGTGCGTGTGTGTGTGCGTGCAGAGATTTAATTTCAGAGGTTGTCAGCAATGCATGTTCACAGGGGACTTCTTTTTGCAAGTGAATCTTGTGCTGTTTTGGATGTAATATTCATAGTTCGAAATGCCCTCCTGGAGTTTTTCCCCTACCGACTTTTATCTGTCTCCGCCATCGTAAATATCATCTCATTTTCTCTTTCAAATGGGTCCTGGAATGAATGCTGTGGGCTGTCTTGTACCCCAGACTGGGGAATTCAGATTTTATTTGCAACATGCCAGGGAATTTTATTTTCCAGTAACGACTTGTGCTATAATTGTGAACTTCCTCTTACAACAGAGATCTACCTCCCCACTTCCCCGGTGAACACTCACTTTGGGGATGGAGGCTGGAGCACTGCTGGTGTTTTTCAGTGGGTTTTCTCTAGTCCCCTTGAAATTCCCAGAGTTTTAGCAAAGCTGCTGCAGGAGGACAGGGACTCAGACACCTTTTGCTGCACAACATCTGGAGGGAGAGATGCACGAAGGGCCACCGCAGCTGGACCTGCCCCACAGGGAGGATGGAGGATAATCCCCTCTTGCCTCCTCTACCTTCTGCCTTCCCTCCCCAGCTCCTGTTTTCCACTTCCTTTGCCTCCTCTCGGCAAGCTCTGACCCACAGCCTGGCCTGATTAGGAGGGTCACCTCCTCCTAATCAGGGATCAAAGCCAAGCTCACACCTACGGTGCTGGCAGGGAGGGCAGCGCTGCCCTGTCTCCTGCCCTGCACGCTGCCTGCCCGACTTGTGCCTGCCAGTGTCGTCTGACGGCTGCAATTAGGATGGGAGAGGAGAGTTTACTTAGCCTGCTCCTGCCAGACCCCAGGGTGATGAAAGTTGGTTTTTTAAAGGCAGCGAGATAGGGCTGGGGAGCGGATCAAAGGCATCCTGCCTGCCTACAGAAGCAGTTGGCGATGCAAAGTGCAGGGCTGTGCTCTCCGAGGCGATGCTCAGCCCTGCACACTGGGCACACCTCGCCCTCCCAGCCCTGCTCGAGGTTCCCCCCGACCGCAGCGCTGGCTCCAGACCTGCTGCTCCCAGCGCCGCTCCCTGGAGTGGGGAAAGCTCTGGGCTATGCCGATGACAGACATCCCTTTGCCACCAACTCTCTTTCTTGCATTAGGACCCACAGAGAAGTGGCTGTGGCTCCTGGCATTGGGGGGGTCCTTTGGCCCCTCCTGGGGGGACACACAGCACCCTCGTGTCCCACGTCCAGGGGCAGAGCTGCAGAAATTATATTACCATTAAAATGCAGCTTGCGCTGCCTGGCAAGCATGGAGCAGCCTCTGTTCCCACGGACTCATTTACCTGCTTGGAAGTGGAAAGTGTTCAGTACCTGGCGGGCTCTGCTGAGCTAATTAATTTATTTAATAACGCTGCTTAGCTGCTCTCCGGGCCTAGCTGCTTTGCATCCCAAAGGGGGATGATTTTTTTAGAAATTCCCAGTGGAGATGCGCCTGGTTTATTTATATATAGAGATTTTTTTGTTGTTGTTGTTCTCCATTTTGTACAGCACCTTGCACAATAGGGCTCTGGCTCCGTACCCCTGCTCTGACATGCTGTTGTCACGCACATGAGCACTCCCACCGGTCTGGGGACACTCCTGCCCAACTGCTCCATGAATGCTGTGGGATCTGCCCTCTGGGAGAATAAATCATAGGGCCCCGTGAACCAGAGGAGCTGCAGCTTGAGCTAACAATCCAGCCTAATTAACCTGAAATCTTCCGAGAGTTGCAGTCGCTAGAGGGAGACAGGGGAGCCCCTGCTGCTAGCCGGGGCGTGAATGATTCATGGGAACCCTGTTTCCCTTCTTCTGCAGTCCCCGGGATGAAATCCAGCTGGCTTAGAGGGGTGCGGGAGGATGCCCTGCTAGCTTTCCATCATGACTGTTGTCATCTCAGTTTTGATTCTCCCAGCCGGCACCTTCCCCTCGGCTGCAGCCGGCTGGAAGTAGGGACCAGGCTGTGCCCTCGACTAGGGACATGCATTTCCTAGCAGGGATTAGGAAAGCCTTGTTACATTACTGGGAACATCTGCCCATTTTTCCTGCTGCCACTGGCAAAGCTTTTGGGACAGTTGACTTCAGGAAGCTTTTGTCTTGTTGCAACACAAAATGGAAATGCTGATCAAGGCTGCCTTGCCTCCAGGGACAAGCAAGAAAACATGGGGGTGGGGAAAACGTCTGTTATCCTGTAGGGCAGGTGCAGGGTGTGCAACTGGAATTACCCAAAGCAGTGCCCATGGAGGCATCTGGGCACTGGGGACATTGGCTTACTCCTGGGGCACGGGTGCAGGTCTTGCCCTTGCTGCCCCAGGGACCGGGGAGGGGACGAGAGGGAGAACGTGCCATGCGTTGGTTTGCCCAGAGCCCGGCCAGTGCTGCTGTCCCAGGTTTGGCTGGGATAGAGTTAATTTTCTTCTTAGCTGGTACAGTGTGTTTTGGATTTAGTGTGAGAATAATGCTGATAACACACTGATGTTTAGTTGTTGCTAAGTAGTGCTTATCCTAAGTTAAGGATTTTTCAGTTTCCCATGCTTTGCCAGCAAGCAGGTAGACAAGAAGCTGAGAGGGAGCGTGGCCAGTTCAGCTGACCCAAACTAGCCAAAGGGATGTTCCATACCATAGAATGTCATGCTTGGTATATAAACTGGGGGGAATTGACCGGGAGGGGCCGATCACTGCTTGGGCATCGGTCAGCAGGTGGTGAGCAGCTGCATTGTCCATCACTTGTCTTTTCTTGTTGTTTGAGGTTTTTTTTAATTTTATTTTATTATATCCCTTTTCATTACTATTATTATTACTATCTTTTATTACTGTTAGTATTACATTTTATTTTACTTTAGTTATTAAATCGTTCCTATCTGAAGCCACGAGTTTTACTTTTTTTTCAACTCTCCTCCCCATCCCATTGGGAAGGGGGGAGTGAGCGAGCAGCTGCATGGTGCCTAGTTGCTGTCTGGGCTTAAACCACAACACATGGGTGCATCTCTGCCAGATCCTGGCTCTGTGGCAGCGTTCAGCAAGATGCACCCTGGCATCATCCAGCTGAAACCTTAGGTGACCATCCTGTTCACGTGGGGACTTCTGTGGGTAGATCCTGTCCTGAAAGAGAAGAAAAAGCTCCCAGCACTGTGGCTGGATGAGGATCTTTTCCACTTTAGCTCAGCTGGGGTTTGGATGCCCCAGCCTCGTCAGTGGAACGAGGTGCCTGCTGCTCCCAACGCAGGCTCGCTCACCCGATGCCATTCCCCACGCTTTCTCACCGCTCTGCACAAGTTTGCTCTCCTCTTCGCCCTGAGACAGACCTGGGTGTTTCCATGACTTGCACCCCTGGTTTGTGCCCCGGCAGGTTGCTCTCCTCCTTGCGTTCCCGATTCCTTCCCCAAATTGCATTTTTCTCTGCCGGTGAGTCACGCGTTGTACTGTTGCAATACTCACCTTGCCGCGACCTCTGCGGGAGCCGTGTCCCTGCATGCAGGAGCTCATTCGGGGCGCAGTGATTCAGCTCGGATCAGAGGACTTGTGCCTCTTCCCTGTGCCCAGCTGTGTGTATCCAAGAAAGCATTTCTGCCTGGTGGGGAGTGAATCACCCAGGAGTGGCTTACCCAGCCCTGCCTGCCGCGAGCAGGAAGGGGAATGCAAGGAGAGGAGAAGGGGAACGTCGCTGGGAATTCACTGGCAGGGAAGCCTTCCTCCTGCGCTTGGGACTGGGGCCACTTTGCAATGCAACGCTCCGGTTTTGGGTTGCAGAGGAAGAAGAGCCAAGTGGAGATGTAGCATTTGGTTGCTCTTGTACAGGCTTGCAGGTCACCCTGGTGTCTGTCTTTCTGGAGCAGAGAGCAGCCGGTGCCTGCCCCGCTCCGACTGCATGGGCTGCAGCTTGTCTCCAGCCCTGTGGCTTGTTGTCTGCTGATGCTTCAGGCAAGCTGGGACACGGCCACCGCGGAGAGGACGTCCGCTTTGTCATGCGTTGAGCTGGTGCTGGGCTGATCTCTCTGCCGATTCCCACAGCTGCTCTCTGGAGCGAGAGGCTGGGGGTTTTCCATGTAGGGGAGCTGGTATGGGGCCATCCTGCCTGCTCAGCTGTTATCTCCAACAGGCAGTGGGTGGCATTTTGAGTGGAAGGAGCGAGCTTTCATCGTGTTCTTTCTGCTGTATTATTTCATTTGCGGCGGTCTGCATTTGCTGTACACTGGCCCAGAGCAGTTAAGGGCATCTAATTTAAGAACTACTAGAATAAATATAAGTTGTGGCAATGACATCAGTTTTAAAAGAAAGCCACTTGGTGAGTCTTCCTCTTTGACCTGTCTGTTTTGGAGCACTCTAGCATGGCAAGCATTACTCACTTGGAGCAAAATCATTTTTGCGCTACCAGGTCCTGGCCATAGGGAGCTGGGAGCTGAGGGTAAGGCTGTTTTGGGCTCCCCAAAAAGCTGACGTGATGGATGAGTCCGGTGAGCACCTGTTTAGATGGGATTTGCAAAAATATGTGCCTATCAGGTCAGAGCAGCCTTATGGCCAGTCACTGAACAGCCTCTTCCCCTGGGAAGCTGTGGGTGCAGCCTGGGAGCACTCAGAGAAAGGGCAGGACCCGTGCAGGGACCCAGGTGTCAGGGACTGCAGTCAGCCCACCGGTGGGTTGTCCCACGCAGAGCTGGGCTTTGAGGTGCCTGCCAGGCACCGTGCTTGGCTATGGGTCTGACCTGAGTTTTCCAATGGGAATATCAGCTGGGATTGCTGTGCCTCACTACTGGCTCCATTCAGTCTACCCGAGGAGTGGACAGCAGCAAAGCTGTGTCTGATCTGGAAGCAGGTCCCTAAAGGATAGTGTTGATGTGCTCGTCTGTATGTCCCCACCCTGCGTAACATCAGACTCAGCTCGTTGCCTTCATTTTCAAGGTGAATCATGGCTTATCTCACCCAGCCAAGCATCCCTCATTTGATACCAAGCAATGGGCTGTTGCCTCATGAGCTTGGGAAGAAGACTCCCAACCTCCCCCCAAGGGTGTCAGCATCCTTCAGGCACCTTCTTCGCGCTGTTACCGCTGGCAGACGCACGCACGTGCATGCAGCTGGTGCTGAGGCATCCCAGGACGAGGGCTGCGAGGTGCCGTGGTAATTCACACGATCAATAACTGCAGAGGATGAATCTCAGATTCACATCTCTGGGGCAAGGCAAGAGACCTGCAGCTCATGTATTTCTGGCACGGGAATCAAGTGTCCCAATAAAATTACAGCCCCTGAAAGTTAAATGGTAGATCTGACACTGATAGGTGTGGGTAGGGAATTTCCTGCAAACTGCTGACTATAAACATGACCATTAATATTATTCTGAGAGGATCTTGTTCATGATTTATTAGACCTGTGTGGGACAGGCCCATAGAAGGCACATGGAATAAATCAGGTGAAACCCAGAAATGCCCTTGAGCTGGTTCAACCCCTGCCACTGCAGCAAGGGCAATGGGAGCACGGCAGCCTGCGGGTAGGCTTTCCATGGGCATGCCGCAGTGCTGGCCAGGATGGGGTCTGCGGTCTGCTGATGGGACCTGGGATTAAGAGAGGACATGAGCAGGAGGCTGGGAGGGGAGTTGTGAGAAGCTTGGTCCTTCCCAGGACCTGAAACGGCTGGGCTATGGCAGCGTGCAGCTTTGTGCCCCACACCGCCGATGGAGGATGGGGGGTGGGAGGGAGGCATGTTGCTACAGTTCTGCCATTACCACATCCAAAATTATCCTTCGTATAAACAAGGCAGGCAAGCAAACCTCAGGACAAACCGGGACTCGTCTGGGGGAAGCGGGAAAAGGCAGGAGCCACCAGGTGAGGGGGAGCCAGGTTGTATGGGGGACTGCTTGTTCAGGTGGCGGGCTCCTGTTGCTGGAACTGCAATTTAACCCATCTCACCTGGCCTTGCTCTGAGGCTGCTGGGGACACTTGCAACGGTGGCACGATGTGTCTGAATTGCCCCCGGTGCAGTTTGGAAGGGGAAGATGTGGATGGAAAGGAGCCGGGGGTAACTGGGGAGCAGCTCCGCTGTGCTGATGTAGGAACTTCTCCTTTGCTCCAGGCAATTATCCAGCAGCAATTATCTCCTGTGGGTGAAGCTCTTGCTGGGTTTTATTTCCCGGACGTCTAACGACTTGCCTGAAGAAAGATCTGCTGTAAAGCCTGCATCACCCCGCTCTGTGCATTAGTACGAGGCTTTGTGCCTGGCTGACTTACGTTCGGACGGGTGCCAGCAAACGGGCTCTGCAGAGGGCACTGAAGCAGCAAAGGGACCGTCTGCCTGGGCTCCACAGCATCCTGGGCTGAGGTTTAAAGACTCGGCCAGTATGTTGGCATAAATTATCTTCTCATTCAGCATTCCTACTTCCTCCAGACTCTGGTGGGCCTTTTCTGTCCATGGTTGTATAGGGAGGGTCTAGCTCCATGGGGCCCAGTGTTGCACTAAAAAATGAATGTTGTGTACCATCACTGCCCTGGTTGGGCTGAGGGTGGAGATTTGCCACTGAGATTTAGGACAGGTCATCAGGTATTAGGTGGCTTTTAACAGGGAATTAACCTAAAGGCTTACACACCAGGGCTCTGGAGGGGGTGTCTGTGCTTCAGGTGGCTGAGCTGACCACTGGGGTCAATCTGCCTTCTGAAGGGCTTTCCCTGGTACCTGGACAGCATCTCCTTTCAGTTGCATTTTCTTGCTGTTAGTTTCTTTTCATGGAAAATAAGTAATTCTGGGGACATACTGACATGGAAAGGAAAGGAGGACAAAATCTGAGGTTTGATCTCATGATAAATCAGGTACCCTGCTAGGGTCACGTGCATCCTCAGAGTATGAGGTTATTCCTCAGCACCAGTGTCTGAACTTGTCTTGTCTTTGGTAAGGAGGTAAATGACATCTTTATTGGACAGGAATTTTTAACTGTGCTCCAGGCAAGCAGCTTGAACATCCTGGGTATCAAATCAGAGGGGTAAAGACCTCGAAAAGAGGAATTCCAAGCACCAGGAGAGCAATAATTGAGAAATAACCAGTTCCTTGACTGACCATGGGAAAGCCAGCCTTCTGGTTAGCTTCAGCACAAGCTTTGCAGCCATGTAGGCAGGCAGATGGATGGTTGAGATCTTCTAATACATATTGGCCAATACTGACATGGTTTGGCATACGTGTACATAGGATGACTATGACTAGCCTAAATATGATTGTTGAGCAATAGTTTGCTGTTATACGAATAACACAGATGTTGCACAACCAGGGAGGGGTAATCCTTCAGGTGTCCCAGTGCCTCAGCTGTGGCTCTGCTCAGCTTAGAGTCCTGCTTGAGCAATGCTGTGGGAGCACAACGCAGGGCACACGGTGCTCCTTAATGTCATTTCTTGTTCTGGGTGCAGGGGACAGATCCTGCACCCTGTCCCTTTTGCACTGCTGTCGCTAAGTGACACACTGCTGATGGAGGTGCCTGTCCCTCTGTCCACTAGCCACCCCTTGTCCCTTCATTTAGCATCAGTTGGAGCTGAGCAAGGGCACAGGAGCTGCGGCTGTTGCATAGAGACACTATCAGCAGACATAGGACTGCTCTCGAATAAGCTTGGGGCTAAGTGTTTCATCCAGTTTTAAGTCTGGAGAACTTCACACTTACAGCCCCGGGGTGCAAGGAGCCCAGAATGGCTGCAGGTGGGAACACACCCCATCGTGTCAATGCACTTTGGCTCCGCTGCTCACTGCTGCTGGGTAATCTGGCAGTGTGAGGTGTTCAGATGTGGATCAGCACTGGCTGATTGTTAAACAGGCCCAGATTGCTATTATTGTCCTCTTAATATTCCCTAAGCTGGTTATAGAGGAAATTCTACTTTAGACACTACCGTGTGCTCCCTGCCAGTCCTTAGCACAGCTCATCATAGTACCAGTTTCAGCAACATGCAGGAGTCCCAAATGAATAGAAAGTTATGGGGCATAGCTTTGTTAGATGCTTGGAAAGGGTTTGTTTCTGCAAAAGCAGAACACTGTGTTAATGGGAGAAGCTGTAAAGGGATTAGGAGTGAACGCACCTCTGCGGCAGAAAGGGCAGCAGAACAGTACATGAAAGCACAGTGGAGTTGGACTCTGTGTCTGTGGGCGCCTGTGCAAGCTCCCTGGGCTGGGGTACAGGCAAGCCCAGGGGTACCCGGTGCTGGAAGAGGGAGAGCTGAGCACCCTGGCTATGTCAAGTTTTCTCTGGGCCCTCAGGAACCCATCCCAGGGCAGATCAGCCTTTGCAGCTCCTGGGACTGGCTGAGGAAAGCTGGGACCTGTGAGGCATCACTGACTGTGACTAAACCCTCAGGTGAGGAGAAGAGCTATCAGCCCACCACTTGTTTTGACTGAACCCCTGAGGGGCCTGATTCAGGGTTGCTTTAAACCACTAAGTCCAAGGGGCTTAAGGTGGACAGAAACTACCTGCTGGGCTATGTTCCCCTCAGGGTGTGTAGATGTGGTTTCAGGGATAAACCAGGTGCTTGATGACTGTGCTGGGCATGCACCGCGGATCTGGTTGTGAATCCTGAGAAGCAGGACATACATCAGCATAAGCGCCTTGAGCCAAGACTGGTGTAAAGTGAGGGACAGGCCCTAATTCCCCAAAACACGTGCATTGAGCCAAAGCTTGCAGTGCTACTGGAGCGCAGGGCAGGCCAGGAGGCTTTCTGTGGCAGCCGGCCAGCCAGGCTCAGCTCTGAAGCCCTGGCCAAATGTGGTCCAGCATACCCAGCATAGTGTGTGTGCATGGACACGAGCCCCACAGCGTGCAAGGGGGACATTTGCTCCTCGGCTGCAGGATTTGAAATTCTTCTGCTCTTTGTTTTCTGGCAGAACAGGAGACTACGTGGATCCTCACGAGCTCCGATATCTCTGATTTATCTCCTTCCTCTAAATGCCTGAGATCATTAAGGACAGAGAAAAGAAAGCCTCTTATCTGACTGCCAGCAGCACTGAAAGGGCCCTCTATATTACCTTGTGGTTTATAATTTCCAAAGTACTTCTGTCCAAAATTACCGGAGGACAGGATGGCTGTAGGAAACATGGAAATAACAACAGCATGGACACAGCTTGCTGTTGCTTATACAGGAATGGACCAGCATGCGCAAGGCAATTAGAGCATGGGTTTTCAGTGGGCACGTGAGCACCAGATGGGCAAATACCCTGTAAACTCTTAACATGGCTGTACCTGGCCAAAGTCTTTTTCTGCTGTGGATTTATGCATGTATGGGCTGCGTAAACAGAGCGTAGAGGCAAAGTGGCAGCAGGTGGTGGTGTTACACAGAAGAGTTGACCTTTCTGAGTGTGCTTTTAGTCTCAGGGAGACATGTGGACCTGTGTGAGGCTCAGGAGACAGTAAACTGAAGGTGGGGGAAAGTCTGTTCTCTGCCAGGGCCTTTGATGAGAGCTAATTCTGAAGGCAGGGTTAATTCCAAGGGAAAGAACATAGATGTTTGGGTGGTTTCAGGATCAAGGGATTGCCTTCAAAGCTGGTTGGGCATCTTGTGCTAACCTAGGGTAGGTGGTGTAAATAAAATAAGTGACCTGAAAATACACCAGGTCTTCACATCTCTGCTTTCTCTTCTGCTAGGCAGCCGGCATGCAGAGAGGGTCAGGCATCTGCTGTTGGTTGGCAGGTGAACAGTACTGATGTGAGCATTTGACACCAACGATAGAGAAGACAATGCCGAAGTTGTGCATGTACAGAAATGAGTGGTTTTAGGTACATAGAATAAATACGTGAGCACGCACATATGTCAAAACATATTTGTAAGGTGCTAAAGCAGACGTTTATGCAGAATGTATTTGTGTGGAAATACATCTTGAGTTCGTAAACACCAGTTTATGCTCTTCTCCATGTATGTGCACAGATGCCTTTCATGGCATAGTATGAACATGACTAAGGGGGAGTACTCCTGCTAATCAAGATGAGAAAAGATATGGAAGCACATAAAAGAGGGAGATTACACATTCTTGTAAAGCCTTCAAAGATGAATTCATGCACTGGTATACAAATATGTAGGGTAGGGGGGAAGAGATGCACCCAAACACATCAACAGGGAATTATACCTATGGAGAGATGAGCAGTCCCTCTGTCTTTTTGGATGTACGTTTAATACCTTTGTGATGATAATTAAAGCCCCGTTTGGGTGTTACGTCTTGCGATTTACTGTGGTCTTATAAATCTTTCAGCAATTTGAAATCTGCAGTGAACAAAGGTATTGCAAAGGTTTGGAATAGAAACAAAGAGAAGGAGCTACACTGCATTCGGCAGAGAGTACCCCAGGCTCTCCGGAAAGAGTGGCTGATAGGCAGGGAGAGTAGGAGGTTCCACAGGGCTTTCCAGCCCAGGAGACAAAAAGCTGCTGTGTGTGGACCCCAATTCCTCCCACCGAAGGGAGGCACCCATCTCAAGTACCTCGTCCCTCTGGCTGGCTCTTACAGTCATGGAAGGGGATCTTGGGCAGGCTGATCTCTCTCCGAAGGGGCAGACCTCTTCCAGTGGCTCCACGCCTTCCTGAAGATCTTGAAGATGGGAGGTATGAACGTGGGCTGGGAAAGCCACCTGTGAGGTAGACAGTGTAGTCGGAAGCTGTGGGTGGAGGTGGGCAGAGAGTGCAGCTGAGAGCAGACAGAAGGGGGGTGGAGGTGGTTTTGGGGGTGGAACTGGGAAGGGAAATGGAGCTGGTGAGGGATATGCTTGCGAGTGTCAGAAATGGAGCAAAAATAATTAGGTGAGACGTGTGAAATGGGTGGCTGTGGCAAGAGGCACTGGAATGGAGAATTAAAACAATGAATGTGGGACACAGTCTGGAAGGAAGAGCCAGAGGTCTGGAGGACTGGATGGAGACACAGAGAGAAGGGGAAAAAAGAGGCCACAAGGATTCAGAGAACAAAGATGAGGTCTCTCTAGGAGGATGAGCAACTGTGAGAGGCAGGTGGGCCAGGGCCAGGAATGCTCTGCTCCACTGCGGAGCATCCCTGCTGCAGAGGGTGCACACGGGTGGCTGATCGGGGAGGGACCTTGAGGAGCGATCTCTTCCCAACCAGACTGAGCCTCTGACCTGCTGGCAGTGAAAGCATTGCAATGGGTGTCTGCGGACATGCACAAACCACATCTCTTCTCTACCCTTTCCGTGACCCTGGCAGGGTGCTCTCACACATCGCTTCCAGGAGGTCAGCAGGCTGTGTCAGCAAGCAAAAAGTGGAGGGCTCAGTCTAAAGTAGAGCTGTGGCTGCAGTGTGATGGAGGCTAAGTGACCATTGTAAGACCTGGATGGTTCCTAAGTTTCAAAGACAAGACTTAAAGCTCCTTTTCGAAAAACACAGCTGGGAGGCAGACAGGCATGGGCTTGGGGGCAGGACGGGACTCCAGTGAGAAATTAAAGCAGTACGTGGTGAGCCAGGCAGATCAGTCATTGCATTGCTGCCCCCCTCCCAAAGGGCTGAGAAGGGACATCTTGAGGACAGTTAGCCTCACAAGAGACATGGCACCCCAACATGGTGCTGTTGATGTGCTACCACCTGAGCAGGCAACAGGAAAGTCTTATTGATAGTCCCACAGCTAAGGAAAGAAGGGGTGACTGGGACAATACCTGGGGTGCACCCGGCTCTGCGGATGATGGCCAGGCTGCCCTGCCACCACAAGGGCAGGGAAATGGGGAAGGAACAGCGTGGGGATGGGACTGTTGCAAAGATACATGATCTGCCTCCAGCCCAGCAGCCTCTACCACATCATACATGCCAATCCAGCCCTTGTCAGTCAGACCGCTTGCTTGTGCCGCCCTCTGAGGTTTGTTTTGCCACTCCAACACTGAACTGGTTTTCTTCTACTCTTTGGCCAGCTTGCCTGATGTCCCGTTGGTGTTTGGTGGTACAGTGGCTCTGATAGTAGTCACAGCGGTGACAGCAGTCCCGACTACTCCTGCCAAGAAAGCAGAGCTGAAGAATGTGGAGGTGGAGGTGTTGGTGGGACTGCGGGGTGGAGGGGCACCACAGACCGTCTGCAGAGAGCATGGGGTTGTCTGTGCAGTTGACAGCGAACACCATGATTTGCCTGGTGGAGATGGTGATTTCTGGCTTCCTTTCGAGGATGAGATCATTCATTGGATTCCCACCAAGAAATCAGCGCTCCCTCCCGCAAACGGTTCAACCCTGCTGAGGGCATCTGTGCTGATTATCGCTGTAGATGGGTCTCCAAGAACGCCAAGGGGCTGATGCTTCAGACAATCTAAGCCTGGCCACTTGTGGGTGGATAAGAAAGTAAATAAAAGGATTAAGAACTTGGTCAATCAATGCCTCCCTGTGCTGGAATCACTCTTGTCTTCATCAGAGTCAGGAGGAATGGCAGGCACTGGAAAGGAGCAACATGAGCAAAACTGGAAATGAGTAAAAGCCAGTGGGAGGTTTTGAATTTTTTTTTTTTTTTTTTTGCAAATGATCACCTATGTGATCATCATTTCACCACTTCCAAAGCAGCACGTGGCTTAATTCTGAGTTCTGCAAGGAAGAAAACATTTTGTTGCCAGGCTACTTCTGATCCCCTAAATAATCGACAAGAAATCCACCCATTTCTTCTGAGGCAACTCAGGATCAAACTAAAAGCACTTAGATAAGAGCTCTGAACCCCGCAGCTAATCCTGTTCTGGGGTGCCTGCATACAAATTGACTTAGGTGGGCAGCTGAGACCCTTCAATTTGTGCTCGTGTTTTTCACCCTTGCTCCTCTGCAGGTCTCTAGGGAGAGGTCACAGGCAGGCTCTCACTGGTAGGAGAAAGCCCCAAGAGATCAGTGTCTGCTCCTTCCCAGCACCGGTGGCTGAGAGGGGAAGGAGAGACTGATGGGGCCAGGAGAATGAAAGCTGATATTAGTCTGTGGGTGAGCAATGAGCTTGCCAAAGAGGTGGGGAGGAGAGCCTCCTGTTTAGCTCTGGGGGAAGGTTGACTTCACTCCAGGGAGACGGGGGTAGAGCTGGGGTGGCTACTGGCTGTGGCACGTCTCTGGTGATTTAGATCTGGAGATACGGGAGAGGTTGCTCTGGCTCCTGGAAACCCGGGCAGAGAGAGGCAGAAAATCCCTTCCAGCATTTCCTGGGAAGCCCTGTGGGCTTTGGAGAAGACAGGCTGGGAAACGGGCAGGAGAGATGGGTGTCCAACCCCACCGAGCCTGGGGCACTCAGAGAAGCTCTCCGGCCCTGTGCAGGGAGCGGTCTGGGGGCAGCTGCCTCCCCGAGCCCCGTGCAGCCGGCGCAGCGGGATGGAAGGGCGACAGGCAGAGGGTGTGCAGCAATGGGCATGGGTTTTGGTCGGCAGCAGGGTTTGAACAGATGACTCCCATACAGAGGCACCCGCAGGGTTGTAGCTCGGGTTAACAAGCTCAGCTCCTGTTCTCTGTGGGGCTGGTGGGGAGGTTCCCCGGGGGCTGCCGTGGGGCTGGCGTGGAGCCGGGAAGAGTCACGACCGCCTGGAGTCAGCTTTGCTCTGGTGTAACCGTAACTGGGATGGAAGGAGCTGTGCGAGGATGAGCTGAGGCCAGGGAAAAAGAAGAGAGGGAGCAGAACAAGGAAAGAGAAGAGGAAACTTATCAGTTAACCCTAGAAACCCTGTTTGTGTGTGCGCATGTGTGTTAAGCATGGGTCTGCCATGCGGTCTTCATTCTGTCTGCATGGAAGGGGAAGATCTTTGCTCTCCCACCTGGAAGGAAAGAGGAGACATTTACAAAGAAACAACTGCAGGGTTGCCAAGCCAGGTTCATTCACTCTTTTTGCAGATCCTTTTGCACCCTTGTAGAAGGCACCTTTTCAGCAGGGATCTTGCCTCATCCCCACCTCGTTCCCTCTGCCCCTGTGCCTGCCAGGCAGAGCCGATCCCTTGCTGGCTCCTCCCTGGTCTGCACAGAAGCCTCCCCAGACGGGGCCGGATTGGGAAGCCAGGCCTCTCCCAGCTTTGGCAGCCCAAGGCTGGCCTTTCCCCAGCAATTCAACCATTCCTCCTCTCCCGAACGGAACGTGCCCCGACACCTTTGCCTTGAACCGAATTGCATTCAAGAGCCTGGGTTTGCCCACACATGTTAAAGGTAGGGCTGGAGGCGAAAAGCAGGGAAAGCCAGCCACAGCTCCAGCGTGAAGGAAAAGGGGAGCCATCAGCAGAGCCCAGAGCTCGGCGCTTGCACCCAGCGATGAGTGTGGAAGGGGGGCTGGCTGCTGGCGCAGCTGGAGCAGCAATGCGTACCCCGGCTTCCCATCACAGCTCTTTTCCAGAAGCGTTCCTCCTCATCTAATGTTCGGCTTTTTGAGTCAGGATTGAGCATCCTCGGGGAGATAAACCATCCAGAGGAGGAGGGCTTGATCTGCCAGGGGTTCATTGCCACAGCGTTGCAGCTGCGTGGTGGTGATGGGGGTCTGGAGGCAGGGGTGGAGGGAGCGGGAGAAGGGATGGGCATAGCGGCGTGGGAGCGATGGGCCGAGCCCAGCAGCGCCGGGGGCTGCGGAGGCTGCTTGGCACTCGCCGGTGTGCTCCTCCCCAGAGGGCTTGCCCGTGTGGGCAGCAGCACGGGCAGGGGTTTGCAGGTGTGAGCTGTATGTGGAGCACTTTCATCCTTGCCAGTTTTTAGGTAGAAGCAGCCAAGGAGCGGAGTATGGTCTTCTCCTCCTCTTCTCTTTTGCTCTTTGTATACGGAGGGGGAATATTATCTTCCTGCTCCTTCCAGTCTGTGCAGTGTGCCAGGATCTCTGGGGGAAGTGAGCTTCCATGGCCGGGGGTTGAAGTTTGCCAGCACTGGCTTGAGAACATCTGTATGCGCAGGCCCTGTGTTATGGTTAACGTGCAAGGGATATGGGCATCTGCCTCTGAGGATGAGCAAACCAGAGCCCTCCAGATTTCCCCCTGATTATTGCAGCATGTTTCTTCCTGCCACAGGTAGTTCATCAGATGCCAGCTGCCAGGCTCAGGAGAAGGATGCAAACAAGGCATGTTAAGTAAAATACTCCAGCATCCAACCTGGATGAGCAAGCTGTAAAGGAAAAGGAAATTACTCCTGTGGAGCGGGATAAAGGCTCACCAAACAGACTGCATGTGGGCAGTGCTCAGAATAGGGATAGGCTCTTTGAAGGGCATGAAAATCTGCACCAGCGCTAAAACCTGGAGCTGGCTTCCAAGTGGTGGGGCAATCATCTGATGGTAGATAAGGCAAGGATTTCATTAGGGACACCGTGACCGAGAGGAAACAACAGGAATCCTACAGGATGAATCCTCCTGCTCAAGCCCAAGCAGACAGGGCATGATTGCAGATGTGGTTAGTGCAGAAGAGCAGCAGGACTGGGTCAGACCAAAGGTCTGTCTTGACTCATCTCTGAACCCAACAGCAGATGCTTCAGGAAGAGGGAGCATAGCAAACATGTGGCGATACTTGCCCTAGATATTAAGCCAGCTTCCAGCCAGTGTCCAGCTCAGGCACTTCTGAGCCAAAGCAGCTCTTCTGGGGATGTTAGTGTTGGGGAGAAAGAGCTTTCAGTTTCCAGGAGACCCCTCATTTCATGGGAGGGAAATGCACCATGTGGCTGGTCAGCACTGGATACTCATTCTAGGAGTCCTGTGTTGTTTTTACACTCCTGGCTGTGAAATGTCCTATGAGTGGCTGGTACAGCCCCAGCCACCGGGGATTGTCCCGCCGGGCATGGCTGCGGTGCTGTGGCTGCCCTGGGCAGGCCGCAGACAGTCTCCATCATGCTGCGGTCAGGCTTGGCTTTGCGCACGGGGAATTTTGGCCCTGTAGCTGACGCCAGCAAAGTCTCCAAAACCCAGGCAGTAAAGGTGATCAGCGAGGTGTTTGGACAAGAAATAACAAGAGACTTGTATAGCCTCTTGGGTCCAACTGAAGCAGTGATCAAAAGGAATATGAAATTAAGAAAAATGTAGGGAATGCACATAAAAATGTGTCCTGGGGCGAGTCGTTTCCCAAGAATCACAGAATCAGAGTTAGGAGCACAACACCAAGGCTGACAAAAGTGGGCTTAATTGGGAAATAGCCATGGTTTATGTGGTAGGCTGTGATACAGAAAGTAATGTAACTTCTCCATGGCCAATGCAGAAACTGACTAGTCCCTGACACAAATAATTACCTACCGTGCAATTACCTTGGCACCAGAGCATCTGGGAGGCAGACCTAGCCCAGCTCTTGTTAGACTTCAGCATCACTGTGTGGCAAAGTACTTGTCCATATGTGTGTGTCCTCGCTCTGTCTTAATGCTACCTGGAGGAATGTGACATCTTTGTGGTTTTACACCCCATCAGATCAGGTTAAAACTAGACAGTAGGTTCAAAAATTAGAGGGAATGGCACTGGGACAGGCAGACCGATCAGAAAAACAGAAAGCCTGGGATCGTATAAGCCATGTGTCCTTTAGACTGAAAAGCGGTCCATGCTCCAGAAAGGCTGGGGGGAGCTTGGGCACCTTTGAGTGGGGATGGGATGGGATGGGATGGGATGGGATGACCAGGCATGGGCAGGGACGTAGCCCCCAAAGGAACCAGGGCTGCATTTTGCGAGGCCACATCTTGCTGCTGCTGAGTCGCTCCCCTACGAAGGACGAAGCCCTAGGCTTTGCGCCCAGGGGAGCAGGTCCCTCCTCCCGCCCTGTGCCCCGGCAGCCCCTGCCCCAGCAGGACAGCTACAAACCCACCCTCCTTGGCCGGGAACACCCGGCTCTCCCCGCTCCATCCCGCCCCGCTCCCGGCGCCGGGCTCCGTCCCTTGCCCTGCCGCTCCCCCCGCCGGCCGCGCCGCGCCGCTGCCTCCGCGCCGGGGGCTGGAGATGGGGCTGGGGATGGAGGAGGAGGTGCCTCTCCCAATTTGGGGCGGCAGAGGGGTGTCTGCCTCCATCCTTGTCTCGCTCCAGGCCGGGGAGATGCATCCCCTGACATGTTTTTCCCTGGCGTTGTCTCTTCGCCGGAGGTAGGGCTTGGTTTTACCGAGTTTGTCTGTGTTTGAAATATATGGGCTGGTTTAAGCCAAAAAGAAAGGGCTCTGCGGGGGATATGGGTAGTTCAGGAGGTGCTCAACGAGCTGGAGCCGGGCAGAGGGATGGAGGTGGTCCTGGCACCGTCCCCGCCAGGCACTGTGGGACCCACCCTGTGCCAGACCCAGCTGGTCGTGATGGGATCCCCCATCAGCAGCAAGTCTGGGTGTGCTGGAAGAGATACCTAACGCTGGGGAACAATAACTCCATCAACCCCACCACCATGGGCTAGCTGAATATGGGTCAAAGCCTGCAGTTATATGGCTCAATCTTCCTTTGCAGAACTGATTTTAGGTAATGAGGCTCGAGCCTGTGTGAAACCAGCCTTCGCACATGTTGCAGGATGGGTTTAACCCTGTGGGTTTCCAGTGGCACCATTAGCTAAAGCAGAAGCATCTCCAGGTGCAGCTACATCTTGCAAACGGTGAGCCTTGGAGCCCAGGCTTTTTGCATCACCTGCATTTGCAATATTTAAGCCACAAACCTTAATGCAGCATTTATGGCACAGTTTGTTTCTTTTGTAAAAGTAAGGGTCAAGAAAACAGACAGGAAAGCACTAATCTCTACAGGAATCTTTATCTTTCCCCATCTTCTCTCTGTCGAATGCAGGACAATGCCCAGTGAGCTGCTCTGTGGTGCTGCCCTGAGTACTACAGCAAAATTAGCCACCTCTGCCTGCAGATGCACTGTAGCACTCGGGTCAGATTGTGCTTGTGTCAGGCTGGTTTTGGATCCAGACCTTTCTGTTATTTTTCTTTTTTTTTTTTCAAGTTTGCAGACTGTTTCCTCAGTCAGCACTAACCACAGGGAGAATTTCCACTTGGAAAGTATAGGCAAGTTTCTTTACTGCTGTGCAGGCACTGGAAGGCTTGATTTTGGCTGTAACAGGGAAAGGGCTGTTCTATTCCACCCTTGCTGACCGTCTAGGTCTGAAAGCTTAAAAAGGCCAGCTTATTCCTGAAGTCCTGATGTAACCCCATGTATGGCATTTGCCGCAAGGCAGTGAAATTCCAGCAGCTTGATACTTCAGGCTGTGACCTTTGAAGGGTTAAGGGAAGCCCAGCTGCAACCTCCTGAGCTCACTTTGATGCTCAAGTTAAAGCCAGCACAGCTGCACTTGTAATAGCACTGAGTTGGGTCCTTTGGGCTTTGCTAGACTATGGGAACATGAGTATCGTCACCTGGGATGGGACATGGCCTTAGAGATGGATCCCTTTGTCTTCCTGAGCCGTGATTGCCGGCTCTCCTGGTGGAGCCTGCTGACTTTCCTGAGCTTGCTGGGATTTAGAGCAGATTCCTGCACAAGAGAGGAAGGCGGAGGAGAGGAGGGCTGGAAAGCCTTCCCTTGCATGGGAGCGAAGCTGCCCATGTCTCTCTGGCGGCACTGGTGGGGAGGGCTGGAGCTGGAAGGAATGTGGCTGCATCTTGGCAGAGGAGCGCGAGCGGGAGTTTCTGGCTGAGAGGGAGCGACTGGAAAGCAGGTTTGCACAGGGTGGCTGATCTCTTCTGGTCCCTGCCTGTCTTCCCATCCTCTCTGCTGCCCAAATCCTCTCTCACCAGCTTTCCTGGCCCGGAGGAGGTTTGGCAGCTGACGGCTGCTGGAGCCAGCTGGATCTTGCAGGTGGGGGTCATGGGCAGCAGTGTCCCTTGCTGTGCCAGGCCTCCTAAATCGCAGTGGCAGCCTCCGAGGGGGGGGAGGCATTTGCTGTCTCTCCATTGAGAAACCCCCCTCTGGCTAAAGCAGTGTAGCTGGGTGGAATGAGCCCTGGGGTTCAAGGCAGGGGTGAAAAACGTTTGCCTGGCCCCTCTGGTCACCAGCTTTCCCACTGGGTTCAGACAGCTGGGCAAAGCACCTGCAAAGTGACCGTCTCCCATGGGACCTGCCCAGGGCTCTGCAGCCAGGAGCGACCCTGTGCAGGATCTGACCCTGCAGCCTGCGTCTGGAGCACAGCAGGTCCGGCAAGGGGCTGTTAACAGGGGGACCTCACAGCTTAACCAGAGCTCTTGCAACATGAATATTTTTAGCCTGCGCAAATGGCAGTGTTTATTTTCTACTGTTGTGCCTTTTCACCTTTCCCAGGAATTTTATTGCTTGTGAAAGCAAGGGCCTTAGAGCTGCTGAAGTGACCCTGCCTGCCTCCATCACTCCAGCTCCATCTGCCCATGCATTACCCATCCGATATCCCCCAACAAGTCCATTTACAGTGAGGTGACAGGCTGTGACTGGCAGAGGCACCTCAGCTTACCTTGGACCAGAATCTTCCCTGGGGCTGGGATGCCCGTGTTACAACTTGAACGCATGCATGAGGTTGGGGATGCGTGTGCAATCCCCCTCATTGGGATGGGATGAAACAGAGGAACATTGCAAGCTTGTTTATTGTCAGTGTTTCAAATCAGTATTTTTTATTACAGAGACTCATCAGGTTGCTCACACTGTGGCAGGAATTTAATAACATAAGGCACAGGGAACATTCAGAGGTAAAAAAAAAAAGAGTTCTCAGCCTGTGAGATTTAACCATACCTTTGCTCCTGTCAGGACCCTCTCTATAAAGCAAAATCCAAATACCTTCTCCCTTCCCTCCTGCCCATTCCTTAAACCCCAATATCCACAACAGGAAAAAAATATTACAGCCTTTCCCTCGAGCGTGTGGCAAGCATGCCTCTTTCTGAGCAGAAATGTCCCTTCCAAGCCTGACACAGCTTCCCTGGGAAAGCAGGGCTGGAATTTAAGCATGACCAAGGCAGAGGTGGGAAGTGCTCAAGGGCACTGTGATTTGGGGAGAGCCAAGAGCTTTATCTCAGCTACGGCAGACTCACAACAGCAAGGTCAGCCACGCGTACCCCGGGGGAACAGGCGGCCGCACCCGATCTCCCTTTGCAGCACAGAAAACACAACAGCAGTATGGTCATTGAGTAATGGTAAAGCACGTAGCACTTTCAAACCTTTATTTTTTGAGGGGATTTTACAGGATGGGATGCGTTTCTTTTTATTTGTTTTAATTTTTGTGCGCTTTCCTATTTGTTGGTTTGATTAGCCCTTTTTTTTGTGCCCAATGATTGTTAAATTCAAGCCCTGGGAATGAAAAAAAAAAAAAGGAACACGAAATCCTGCCACTCTATGTCTTTCTCACCCCTCTCCATACCCCTATCATGAGCTGGGTGACCACAATGTCACCCCCAGCTGCTCTGCTCGAAAAGCCCAATCCTTCTACATCCTCTGGCTCTGCCTTCCCTTTCTGGTGGTCTGTAACTGGGGGCGGTGAATCAGCTGAGAGGTCTTTGTGTCTACGCTGACGTGTCCAAGAATGTGTTGTTAGTAAGAAGTTAAGAGAAGTCGATCCGAGAGCGGATACCGAGATGGAGCGGATATTTAGGACAGGAATAGGGTCGGTCAATGGTAAAGACACGTCGGAGAGAGAAAGGGCTGGTAAGAGCGTGTAGAATCAGCCAAGTGAGTAATCTAGTGGTAATAGATCAGGCTATGAACGAGGACTGTTATTTCTCTTAGCACCGTTACTACATATGTTTAGATCTATATTAGCACCTTGTTCCCAGGGAAAAAACAAAACAAAACAAAAGCAGTTTAAAAACCAAAGGAAGTGGGAAGGTTAAAACAAGACAAAGTTGGCAGCAGAGAAGGAAGCTGGGCGTTTAGATCACAAGATCCTTGTCTATGTCCTCTGTGGAAGGAAAAGAGAGAGATGAGATTAGGAGGCGGATGCTGCCAGGGTCCCACTGCTCCTGCAATCCCCCTTCCCCGCTCTCCCCTGCTTTTCCCTCCCCAGGACAGGCTGTTAGGCACTGCTTCATCCCGAGTGGGGACTTTGGGGGTGCTTTTCGGTGTCCCCTCCACCCCCATTCCTTCCCTACTCGGTACTTACGCTCCTTAATGCCAAAGCAGCTGGCCCACTCCTCCAGGGCGATGTACTTGTCGTTGTCCAGATCGCAAGCCTCGAAGAAGCGGGTGGTGCAGTGCTCCATGGGGATGAGGGGGGCACGAAGGGGGGCCAGCTCGGTGTGGGACAGGTACCTGCCGAGGTGACCGCACGGTCAGCGCGCTGCCCGCCAGCGCCAGCCGCCCTCCCACGCGAGGGGAGATGCTCTGCCGGGTACGGGGGCCAGCGCAGAGCAAGATGCTGGCCCCAGGTCTCCGTTTGGTTTGACTGCTGTCCCAGTGCCCTCCCAGTATCCACTTCTGAGTGTCATGAAGGTCAAGGACCGGTGTCCGCTTTTGCAACCGGCTGTGCTAGTCACAAAATAGCCAGCAGCTGGGGGTCCTCGCCAGCTGCCCCCACCCCATGGGTCTGTGTGTGTGATCGCTCTTGCGCCCATCTCCAGCTCGCAGCTAAGCCAGCAGCTGCTATTTCAGCTGTTGAAGTTATCCCGGGGCCTTTGGACTAAGATATTTTAGGGAACTATCATACGACAGTAAATCTGAGAAGACAGAAACTCCACACCCTAGGGAGACGGGAGCAGCTGGGGCTGGGGGAGGCCCCTCTTTCTGCAGAAGAGCTGTTTGCGGAAGGCAAAACTGCCTCTACCCCAGCCCGGTTTGCCCCAGCCCCTGCCAGTTGTGTGTAGGGGTTGTCCCTCCATGGGGCTTTGCCTGTGCCTCTGCCATCAGCCATCCACTTGTGTCACATCTCCAGCCTGCCTTGACACCTTCTGCCACCAAATCACACTGGTCCTTGGGCAGGAAAGGGTCTTTCGCCCGGGCTCCCATCCTGCTCTGCTGACACTCACCCATCGATAGGGTGCTGGTCCAGCTGCCCGAATTGCCAGTGCACGGGGAAGATGTACATGTTGTAGTTCTTCTCGAAGTCACGGGCCAGCAGCTCCACGGTGTGGTCACCGGCCTCCAGGCGCTTCTCGTTCTCGTGGATCTTCTTCACCTGTCACAGGAGAGGCCGGGGAGACCTTGTCAGCAGGCAGATGGGGTGCAAGGGGGGACCCTGGGAGGGCCTTTACATGGGGTGCCCACAGGTCATTCTGGATGGGCTCCCCATGTGTGCTGGTCTGTTGGTGGGGTGAGCTCCCAGGCTCCCTTCCCAATCCCTCACCTTGAGCTTCTGCTTCTCAGTCAGCAGGTTGTTGTCCTCATCGCGCTCATACAGGGTGATCAGCACATTCTTGAGCCAGTCCCGCATGCGCAGGGGGAACTCAGTCAGCTCTGTGTCCAGGCAGGCGGGGATGACTGGAAGCCATACACGGTGGTCACTGCAGCGTCTGGACACGCAGCCCCAGATCCTGGACACGCAGCCCCAGTGCCCTCCCACCTCAGCCCTGAGCCTGCCTGGACCTTTGCTCTCCCTCAGCCCATGGGCAAGGGGGCTTTGCTCAGGTTAAGGGTCCCCTTGTCTAAGGGAATGGCTCCACTTACATTTGCAAGGCCCAATGTAGTCCAGGTGCAGCTTGTGTCCCTTCTTGGTTCCCTCCAAGGTGCACTTGGTGGCAAAGAAATGGCAGGAGGAGTCGTAGGTCTTGTTGTCAGTGCCGCAGACCTGCACAGGATGGGGAGATGCTGCGTGAGAGGCAGCGAAGCCCAGCCTTGCTGGGGAGTCAGCAGGGAAAGCCTCCAAATAAGATATTTAACTTGTTTCCCTGGGGTGGACAACGGCTCCTTGGTTACCACTGGCTGAGGCCAGATGGGGACCTGCCACCCTGACTCTGACTGTCTTCCCCATCATGTCTGGTGATGTCCATGTGGGGTCCCTCCCCGCTCCGGTCCACCAAGCAGCTTCTGCCCTCACCTTCTCGAAGACGCCGGCAGTGGCTGGGCAGCTGGAGGGGTCCTGGCACACACACATGGGCGAGTTGTTGTCATCCACCTCGCACACCTTGCCATGCTTGCAGTGGTGGTTCTGGCAGGGGTCTGGGAGAGGGCAGGGAGCAAAGTCACAGCCTGCCCCATCCTCACCTCCCACAAGCTGCCCGGGGCATCTCAGCACAGAGGGAAGACAGAGACTTCACCAGGGAGAGCCCAGAGCATCTCTTCTTGCACTAGGAAGATGTGAGGGTTTCCAGAAGTCCACATTAGCCCTCGGGCTAATCCTGGACTCCTTTCTGTAGCCACACAATGCAATGGCCTTTCTGTTGCAAAAAAGGGCTTACAGAGAATCCAGTGCTGGAAAGAGGCCATGCACCTCTTTTGCTCTTAAGTGTGCATCTAGGTTGGCATCATCCCTGTGCTACAGCCCTTCCCAAAGAAGTCCCTCATTGTTCGGGGTGTCTAAATCTCCCCCACCTAGGGAAAGAAAGATGTGTCTGCCTGCTGGAGGGCAAGGGAAGGGCAACTTACTCTCTGCGACAATCTCCTCTACATCCTCAGTGGGTTCCTCGAACTCTCCCACCTCCACCTGGACAGGGTTAGCCCCCACGGGCTCCTGCGAAAGAGGGCAGTGTTTCTGGTGGGGGTGCACAAAGAGCTCGGCCCCAGAGATGCTATTCCCAGAGCGGTAGGTGCTGCAAGGGATGGGTGACGAGGAGGAGCAGAGTCACCTACCTCTGTGGTGGGATCTTCGATGACCTCCGTCTCATCGGGCAGAGCCTCCTGCTGCAGGGCAAAAGGACCATGAGCTGGGGTCCATGGGGAGGATGGTCCCAAGGAGGGGTGACCCGCTGGGACAAGCAGTAGGGCCACCCTCAGGTTTCCTTTCTCCCTGCTGCCCCCCCATCCATCAGGGCTTTATTCATTATTAAAAAAAATCCCCATCAGATACATTGGATGGACAACCCTGAAAGCAGAGAGGGTCTGTTGTCTCCCGTACTTACCGGAGCTGCCAGGGCTTTGCCTGCCAGGCAGAGAAGGAAAAAAATCCAGACCCTCATCTTTCAGCAAACCCTGAATAAAAGAGAGGAAAAGGAGGGATGAGGAAGGAGGCCGCTATGTGCTCCTCGGCTCCAGGCTGAGCTCACGGCTGGCAGGCAGACACTTAGAAAAGAGCGTTCTCTTCGTTTCCTGCCTTGTCTGTTCAATCTTACAGACCCACATGCTGGCTTTTCTAGCCAAAACCTTAAACCAAATCATGTTTCCAAGACAAATTCTTTTGATTTTGCAAAATGGGATGGTGGGGGTTTTAGGTTTCTGTTGCTTTCCTGGATAGCTTTAGAAAAAATGGAGTCAAAATGGCAGCTCCCCTTGCCTTCACAGGAGTTTTTTTGGACCAAAAGAAAATTTTTTCATGTTAAAAGCCCCTGATATGAGCCCCAGATATAAGCAATGAAACTCTCTACTGTTTTATTTGTCAATCAGAGGAAAAATGAAAGTGGAGGAAGGAAAGAGAGAACAGAGAGACAGGGAGATGGGACACTTGAGAATTAAATCCTTTAGAAAACTCCTTCCCACATGGACACAGACATCTCTAGGGCTATCAGGGACCAATCCCCCACCCCAAGCAACCCCAAACGTTGGGATCTCTACTGTAGTTTTTCCTTTTCCTGCTCAGGCCCGAGGGTCCCCCAGCTGGGTCTGAGGGATCCAAGACGCTTTGGGGTTGTGTCCTGCCAGGAGCTGAGCTCCAGGAGGATGAGCCCTTTGCACCCTCCCGGTTCGGGCTGTTGCAGGGACTCTGTAGGATGAGCGAGCCAGGCAGCCCAGCTAACACCGGCCGCGATGCGAGCCAGAAGGAGAGCGCAGCTGGTGAAATCGCCCTGTCCTTGTCCCCCCCTGGTTCCTGTTTGGCAGGATTGAGCCCCTCTGTGTGAGGGCAGAGAGGAGCTCAGCTGGCCGCTTAATATGCTGGTGGCATCCCACTCCTGACAGCCGGGAATGCCTGCTCCCTTCCGCCTGCTGGGAGAGCGAAACACCCCCGGTTTGTCTTCTGCCAGCGAGGGGACTTGTCCCCCTGCCAAGGCTTCCGCTGCCTCCCTTCCGCTCGCCCTCCTCCGCTCCACCTGCGGGACTGGGGCATTGCAGCCCACTGGCTCCCTGGGGCTGGGTGGATGGATGGATGGCTTTGCTGGGACAGAAAGTGTTGGACAAGGTGTCGTCTTCTCTCTTAGCGAGCATGGATGGATATCTAATTTGCCAGTGCATCCTTTCCCTTCCTCCCCATGCACGGAAGCTCTCTGGGTATAAATCCATGCCAATGCTGTGCTGCCAGGGCACCAGCCAGGCTGGGCTGTGCTTCCTAATTTAGCAAGGTTTGACCACGCAGAGGCTGAAATCCTCCTTCCAGTCTCAGCACCTCACCCAGCCTTGGCGGGGTGTCTGTGCAAAATAGGTGTCAGGGCATGGAGGGCAGATTCCAAGGGACATTGGAGGGCTGGGAGCACGGGGTAGTGGGGATGGCTGCTGTGGTGGGACGGAGGACCTGTGGGGAGAGGGGCTGTGCGTGGGGGTAGATGAGCCCGTTTGCCCTGGCGAGGCTGCAGCTGAGCAGCTCCCTCCTCTCCTGCTCAGTACATGCCGTCCCTTCCCCTCATCTGTATTTGCTCTGGAGGCTGCTGAGAGCTCTCCCGGCATTTGCCAGGAGACATCACTGGTTCTTCACTTCTGGAGGGGTGGTTTGGGGGGGAGGTGGAAAAGTACTGTTGAATCTGGCCATGTCTTCCCTTGCTGCCATCCCCTGGCTTGTCAAGGCTCCTCCTGGGCTTCTCCCAAGGGGCTTGTTTGCTTTGGAAGATGCTCTGACGTTCAGTGATGCTTGTTGGGCAGAAACACGGCAGTGCCCAGCCTGGAGCAGAGGACAGTGGATGTACACGTGGAAGATGGCATTAAGGGAAATGCAACCCCAGACCAAGGCCATCTCAGATCATTTCCCCAAGCCCCCCCAAAACCCCTGAATTTCAAAGTCTGGGCATGCAGTAAGCTGGGGTCAGGGAATTACATGCTTGCTAGGAGCCAGCAGACAGTCAGAGCTGCCAGTGTTGTGTTTGGAGGAAGAAGGAGCACGAAAGAGTCTGAGCAAACAAGCTCTGTAGACCTGTCTCACCCTGGAGATGGGAAAACAAGTTTATTTGAAAAGCAACATCCTCCTGGAAGCAGAGCCTGTGCACAGAGGACATTGCAGCATCTGTGAGCCCCTGGCTCTTTTGCAAAGGCATGGTCTTTCCTGAATGTCTGGTGGCCAAAAGTCCTGAAATAATGGCTCAGGAGCCCTGTGCACAGAGCTGCTCTGGCAACAGACCCTAGTCCATGGTGCAAGTCTCCCTCCTTGTGGACCTACCATGGTCCTGCTGTCCAAGAGGATGCTCTTTGGAGCTGGCAGCTAGGCCATACCATGAGCTCAGCATCCATCCTGCAGCTGGAGGGGCTTGGGGGGATCCCTGCAAGGGATCCTGCGCTGGGAATGCCTGGCACAGCTCTGCAAGAGCCCCACGGAGGGCAGAGGGCAGCATGAGGGACAGAGCAATGGGGTGCAGCAGGGAGTCATTTTGGACAGAGGAAAACAGGACTGGGAAAGAGATTTTAGCAAGCAGGGGCTTACACCCTTCTGTGTCCTAATGGAATCAACAGAAGCCAGCACTTTGCAAGATGCTGGAAACCAGCACATCGTGGGCACAGAGAGGGCTGCTGAATATAAAATAAGAGAAGCCTCCATGGTCACCACCCCCTCCTCAGGCCTGCCCTCCTGACTGCTGATGATGGAGAAGACAGCCTGGCACCCACGGGCTGCAGGACCCATGGCCTGCACTGCCTTTCTAATGCTTGACCCCACTTGCACCCTAAGTGGGGAATCCAGCTCCCAGTCACTGTGTAAACAGTCTTGTGGCTCCCATAAACCCCTCACAACGGTTCACCTTTCTAACACGGCCCAGGCTATCCCTCAGTGCCAGCTGCTCATTGCATTTTGCAGACATGACCCTAACAAGAAAGCCATGGGGTATAGAGAGGTCTGAGGCTGACCCTCAGCACCTCCATAAATTCAAAGCAGGCTACTCAGGCAAACGCTTTACCACCCTCTCCCCAATCCTGTAGCACCATCATCAGTTTCTTCTGCTGGGGAAAATACCCCACAGTGATGCATAGAGGAGAGTCTGCGCCACTGGGTTCTGTTGGTCCTTCTTGTCTCCTCCTGCCCAGCCTGGGAGCCTTTGTGGGCTGGGGGAGGACAAGGACCAGGTGGGTGCCGCCTCCGGAGGAGGCTCCGTGGGTGGTGGACCGTGGCCCATGTGGCGTTGGCCCTGGCCAGGGTTGCATAAGCCCTTTGGGATGCCACGTTAGCGTGGGGAGGAGTCTGGCAACTTTGACAACTCCTCCCTGAGGCCACTGGGATAACCCCGGCTGCCTCCACCGCTAACCCAGGCGAGGGGCCCCGCTGCCAACCCCCATTGCCAGCAGTGGAGAGCAGGAGTGGGTAATCGTTGGGCAAAAACCGTCTCATGTCTCGGCTCCCCACCTGCACCCCAGCCCGGCCACGCGGGAGGCAGCCAGCCCGAGCGGCAGGGTCTCCCGCACCCATCCTCCATTTGCTCCTTGCTCTTCCAAGGCTTTGCAGAGTCTGACATGCCCCAGCACCTCAGACTGAACGTAAAGGCAGGACCGACCCAGAAACAGCTTCTGCCTACAAACCCCACCGTGGGCCATAATTTTCAAGGTGCAGATGGGTGACCAAGTGTGGCCACCACAGAGACAGAGCGTGAGGGCCGCGACCCCGCTGCCTGGCCCTGACCTCCCTATGCAAGCAAGACCCTCTAAGCTTTACTCAGCCAGCCGCTCCCAAGCTAAAATTCAATTTGAAGTCAGAGTTGTTTGCGTGAGTCCCCATAAAGCTCCCTGCTGAACAGGTCCTTGCGTGTCCGGGCCGTGCTGCTGAGGGTGCCGGCTCACCCAGAGGTGCTGCAGCTGCACTGGGTCCCAGGGGAGCAGGGCAGGAGCAGAGGACTGGGCAGAAGCCAGCCTGGCTCCCGCCACCTGCGCAGTCCCCTCGCATGCAGCGTGCAGGCTCAGAAAGCCAAGCTAGGTTTAGATAGAAGTGAAATTCCCTTTAACTCATGCACACGCTTACACACTCCAAGTAAAACACAGGAAAAAAAAATCTATCCACCACACCTGTCTATGCAGAGTCACTAAAGACAGGTCTACGCCACAATGCTGTATTAACCCATTTCCCTTGCAGGGAGTTGAGCAGCTCTGCGCTTATAAATGCTTCACATCTTACAGGGCTTACTGATATAAAGGAAAGAGCCCATATGCCACTATAGTTGTGGGCTGGCTTGAAGCTGTCATAGTTTGTCTAGGTTGCAAATTGCATCCATAATGGGAAACAATTAAATTAGTACCAAGAAAAGTGCGTGGATGAGACCTGGGCTGCAAGCAGCGGTTCACCGATGAGCCCTTTGCAGACCTCAGTCAGAAGGACAGGCGATACAGCATTTTGCTGTCCTGTCTGAACTTTTTCTTTTGTTTGGGCTGGACGCAGGCCAGTGCCAAAAGCAGCCCAGATACTTCTGTGCCAGGTGCAAGTGGTCCCTCTGGCTCCCGGGGGATACAGCGAGTTGATCTTGCACAGCTTCACAAAGGAGGGAGAGAAGAAACTGTCCGCTAAATATTCTGCAAAAATGCAAACCATCTTCAAAGCATTCCCTGGACTGGCCCTGCCACAGCCGCTCCAGTGATAACAGCCCCGACATCGCTCTGACCAGAGGACCCAGAAAGGGTTTCCATGGGAGCCGACATTCCTCTGGGGCTGAGTCATGGAAGAGCAGAGGACTGTGGAAGGAGTGGCTTGCAAAAAAGTCTGAAAAGTTTATTTCTCCTCTTCCCCCTCCCAACACCGCCCGCATCCCTGCTCCTGCCTATGTGGCAGACAATAGCTTGGCTTTAACTGCTGCGCAGAACGCAACAGCCTTTTATTTCCACTTAAAACTCGCCTGATCGACCCTAACAAACGGCTGCGATTTACTTTTGTCCTTTTGGAGGGTTGCTGCGTTTTTGGGCTGTTTCAAGTTGGTGGTAACTGAAGGCTCGGAGTACCGGCGACCTTCCCGGTGCCCCTGATTTCACTCCAACTTGAAACTGTTGCCTTTCGGTTTGGGTGGGAATTCAGCCCCCATCCTGTTAAGTTTCCTTTTCTTGGCTGGATGCGGCAGAGTGGAGCTTTCTTAGAGGAGGGACACAAAGAGCAGAGTTAGACTGCCACGCACGTCACCGTCACGGGAAGGACAGCGGCTGCCTTTAAAGGAAACGAGCCCTCGGCTCTTCTGCGTGGACCTAAAATTGTGCCTGACCGAGCCCAAGTTCTTAAAACTCTAAAAAAAAAAACCAAAAAAGAGCTTTATTCCTCCTCTCCTGCAACCTCCGTCTCTCTTAACAGTTGATCAGCTGGATCAGCAAACCAGGGCAACAGGACTTGAAATGGTTTCAAAGTCTGCTTGGAACAAAAAGCTGAGTGTCTTTTTTTTTTTTTTAGGAGAAATAAGAGCGGCTGTACTGAAAAAATAAAAACGCTGAGATGAAGTCGACAGCTCTTTTGTTCTTCCTCTAGATATTCTGGTGAGTAAAACATCACCTGCCAGCGCACCTCGGGCTGGGTGTAATCGGGACTGGTTTGTAACTAGATCTGATTTGCTCTGCAGATTGGTTTGATGTGCCCAGACTTTGGTCTCACTCATCTCGCTAAGGAAATACCCCACAACAGAAAACCCAGAGGGGAAAAAGGGAGGAGGTGAGAAAAATTAGGCCAGGTTAAACTTTTAGGGTCAGATGCCACCAAAGTGTTAAAGCCAGTAATCTGGCAGCAAAATACAGTAACAGACTCAGTTTAGGAGCGGAGATGCTGCAAAGAGGAGAAAGAGAAGTCAGGAGGGGTCTCTAAATGCATCACTCGGGGTGGGGAGCGTCCACCTTCCCACCCTAAGCGATGCACTGCCCAGCACCGGCCGCACCCCACGGACCAGGGACCCCCCCGAGTGGGGCTAACGGGACCCCCACGCCGGGAGAAATAGCACAGCAAAGGGAAACGCGAAGGTCTCGGGCCATACCTCGCAGTCCCGGCAGCAGGGCTGAGGAAACTTCAGGAGCTTCGACAGGCTGGAGGAATCTGCAGGTTTTAGAAGGAGGCAGGAGGAAGCCAAAGGGTGGGCTGGGTTTCCCGCTGCCTCTCCTCCTCCTCCTCCTCGCTATCTTTCCAAATCGGTCTCTTCCTCTCCCTCGCTCCCCAGTGGGCAGTCCCACCCGCCCGAAAGACAGGCTGAGGCACAGCCTGGGTCCAAAGGATAGACCAGAGAAATCAAGCGGGGCTGGAGATCAAGGGGGTCTCTCGCAGGGACGGATCAGCCCCCAGCGCGACCTTCCCAGCAGAGTCATTGTCGCAGCAGTTGCCTGCACTGCTGCAATGAGTTTGTCAGTTCTCTGGCTCTCTTGGACTAACAGCACGGGGGGAGCAGGGAGGAATACCATCTCTCTGCTTGGTTTGTGCAACTCCTAGCACCTTGGTCTACTGCAATTAAAACGTTAAATGCTGTCATTTCACAATGGGGTAGTTCAGTCCCTGAGCTGGTGTTTCCCGTCCTCAGGGAGATGCAGAGGAAGGCAAGAGAGTCCTTACTTCTCCATCCTCTCTCCTAACACTGCTGCCATCTGGGACTGCCTTGCGGGGAGGGCGAGGAAAGAATGATCCGGAGAATGTGGAGAGTTATGACATGTCTAAAATATGCTCCAAGTAGGCAGAGAAATGCTGGGCTGGTAGATGTGACCCTCAGCAAATTGGTCTCTCTGCTGCAGTTATCGTTCTGCAGATCTGGACTGATTGAGCAAAACTCGCCGTCGAAATTGCCGATCAGTTGAATCTGATGGTCTTTTCAGACATCACTAAATATTTTGACCTTACAGATCGTAACTCAGCTGAGGCAGCTGCCCAGCCAGAAGCAGCCAGACAGCAAAGCTGTTTGGAGTTCACTTTCCCCATCTGTTCCTCTCTATGCTCAGGGTGAAAACCCAGCTCCTCTCTCCTTGCATCTCACCATGACTGAGAGGATTTGAGGTTCATCTGCTCCCCTGGTGGAACCAGACAGCACGCCTTTGTGCACCAGCATGGTCACGGCACTGCATTGCAAAGTAAAACCAGCAGCCAAAAGGAGAGGCTTGTCAAATTGCTGGAATTTAGGCGTCCCTGAAGAGTGTCTCCATGACATGCAGGGCTGTCCTGAGCACTGCAGATAGTCCAGCTCTTTGAAGCTTGTGATCCAGCTGTGGTACCGACCCTCACCCCATCCAGGGCGATGCAAGGTTGCTCTCCAGGGGCTGCTGGAAAGATGGTGGCTCGTGTAGCCAGCAGGACTGAGAACAAGTCATTTGGGCACCAGCAGTCTGATTGCAGATGCTGGGTGAAGGACACCCAAGACCATAACAAAATGCAACATCGTGTTTTGTCTTGGCTGCCTGGGGGTTGGGTTCATTCCTCATGATTCCATGCTATCTTTGAGAGGGGCTGAGACACCGATCGGGTGCTTAACTCATCCCACTGATGTTGCTGAGGATTTAGATATCAACATAGGAACTGGCCTGCCATGACCTGCCAGGCTGTGCCAGCTCCTTGCTCTGTAGGATGCCTGTTACTTCGTGATTTGTGATTCTTTATCAGTTCGCTCCTTATCTGGCCTCGCGGCACTTCGGCCGCATGTGAAAGAAACAGATGTAAGACTAAACATCCATATGGCCAATAAGAAACAAAAAATAAAACAGAAAGTGAAAGGGGAGGGGAAAGATAAGGGAGGGGGCTGTGAGAAACCATCATCACTTCCCAGTGAGATGGTTGATCTCTGTGATCAGGCAGCTTGGGAGGCCAGTAGGAAAGAACAAGAGAAGAAAGTCTTCTTCACCCATTTCTTTACTTGGCTACACACCACTCAAAAGCCATCCCTGGGTGCTGATATGTGGATGTTGATATCACTCACAGAAACATCCATAAATACTCCACACGACCCTCTGGGTCCATGTGGAGGCCAGCTTTGTGACCGTGTCTAAGACCCCATGGGTCCTTCTAACACAGCCAACTGCCTGTGGCATCTGGAGCACCTTCTCCTCCCACCACAAGTGTCCATAGCTCCCACATGCAGCTCAGTGCCACGCGTAGGTCCAGTTTGGCTCCAGAGGTCACTCATCCCCTAAGCCAAAGTTTCATTTGCTTGATTCGCACCCCAATGAATTGAATGCTCTCGTTGAATGCTCTCTGCGCTGGATTAGTCACGGCTCACATTGAAATCGTACAGCTGCTGGTACTTCTTCTAAGGAAAAAAAAAAAAAGACATCTGGAAAAAATTTTAGGGAGGCAAAAAAAAACAGAAAAGAAACCACGTCTTTTCTAACTGACAACGTGGCAATTGCTTAGTGCTCTTCACTGTAGCCTGAAGCTAAGCCCTCTTCTAAGGGCTTAGACAAATGACAGTGCCAGAAAGATAATTATAACAGGGATTTCTTTATATACGTGGCGGCTTAAACCCTGGTTTTGAGAGAAAGCAAAAAGCAACCTGCTGCAGTGATGCAGTCACATCTGGAAATGGCCCCTGAGCTCACGGCGGTGAGCCGGGGTGGGTGGGAGTGAGGGGTCCTCACCGTCCTCCGTGCACATGGTGGGGACAGCCGGGTCCTGCATCTTGTGAGGGGCACGCTGCCAGGCCGGGGTGTGCGTTGTCAGCACTGGGATGGAGGGGGATCGCACCGAGAGGGAAACAAGAGCCTGGAGCAACTGGCTGACTCTTCAATCTCAGCAGATTTAAGAAGCGCCAGAAATGACTGAGAGCTTGCAAAGGAAGTGCTGAAAAGTCCTCTCCACACTTATAAGGCTCAGTGGGGTCATCAAAGAGGAGATTTTGGTGTCACGCTGCCAGGAGGAAAACTGGACCTCACACATGCTTAGAAGGTCGTCTTATGCCATCTGCGGCACTGGATGGGCACGAGATCGCCCAAGGGGTCTCATCAGCCCCGGGAGCCCTCGCAGCGCTGCCGGCCTCGCAGGACCACCTCGGGCTCGTCGACCACGTGCCAGCAGGGTGGTTCGGGCACAGCCAGTGCACCCCAGGGCTCCCGGCACTCGCTCCCAGCTCAAGTGACGGCACAAACTCCGATGGAAACAGCAAACAGGACAAGACCCCTCAAGGCTTGAACTCAGTTTACAGCAAAGCCAATAGGTTTGCAGGGCTGAGGTTTGAACTCCAGCTAACCCCAGTTCAAAATCCAAATTTCTTCATCCCATTTCAAGCCAGGTCAAGCAGATCTGGGCTGGCGCAGTTGAGAAAACCCCAGTGCTCTCTAAGAGGGGAACAATTCTGCTGCAAGAGGAGAGAAATGCAACTGAGCAGCTTGGTAGAAGCAATACAAGTACGGATTAATAATCCTGCTGTCTCCTATTGACAAATCTGTCAGTCTAAGGAGCCTTTCCTTCTTTCTGCTCTGGGAGGGATTCTCTAATGAGTTTTTCTGGAGAGGATGTTTCTGCATTAATTGCTGGTGGATGCTGCTGTAAAACAATGAACCCAAAGTGCATATAAATAAATTTTATTCCAGGGTGCCCTGGAACCACTGCGGGAATGTCACTTACTAAGTCTTCATGGCTGGGTGTGTGGCTGGAGGCTGAGCTCCTCACAGGCACAGGGCAGCGTGGGGAAAGGCAATGGCCGCTGGGGTGGGAGCCCGGCAGCCAGCTCAGGAAAAGGCGAGTGAGACAAGTAAGTGCAGAGCAGACAGGAATCTGCTTATCCCAGGAATGTCCAGCTCTCCTGCTATCTGGGAGTGTGTCAGCAGGTCCTGCAGGAGGGTTTCTGGTTTTTTCCATTTCAGAAGCAGATCAGAGGCAGAAAGGCTGTGCTCTCTAGACTCACACTAAGCAGATGCCTGGCCACTGGAAGCACCATCTGCACACGGCAGGATGAACCCAAATTGTCCTGGGAACTTGCCTGAGAGTGGCTTTGTCCTACATGGGGCAAGGATTTCTTCCCAGTGGGATGGGACTCTCCCCCCCAGGCTCAGCAGTAGGACTGATGCCTGGTTCAGGTGGAGCAGACTAACACGCAGCCAAGGTCTCTTCCAATGCCTGGACCGGGAAAGCCTGAGCCTCAGTGCTCTGCAGATGGACTGGGGGTGAGCTGGCTCAATGGGGCAATGCAGGCAAATGGGGTGCTGGCTCTGTCAGAAGCAGGCGGAGAAGGAGCAGTGGATGTCATTGCAGATTTTCAGCTGTAAACCAGAGTCCTCCGGGGCAGCGGGTGGAAATCCAGCTGTGCATGGCTCTGCTGTGAGTCACGACCTGGGAGCAGGCTGCGGAGCCAGGAGGCAGGGCATGCTTGCTGTGGGATGGCTTGCTCTTTCCGTGGTGTGCGTGGGCTCTCACAGCTGTTCCCTGGGGTCTCCGATGGAAGGCAGTTCCCATGCCCCATGGGAGGGATCTTTCCCCCACCTCTTTCAAACTACCCCTGCAATGATCATCTCACTCGCTTGGACACGTGTGGGGCTGCAGGCTTGGGAGAAGCTTATCTGTCCTCCCTGAAACCAAACTGAATCCAAAGAAGCAGGGGGAAAAAAAAAAAAATCCATCACCTTCCACAGCTGTGGTGCAAATAGGGAGCTCTATGTGCCACAGTTACCCCTACACTGCCCTGGATGCCTCTCGCAGGCATCAGGTCTGCACGTCGCAGCTGTACCTGCCCCCAGCTACACCCAGAGTGGGTGGTAGATATAAGCCCTCTGGCCGTAGCCCCCCACTGCATCCCTGCAGCAGAATCCTTGCAGCACTGCCTGGAGCCGTCACACCATGCACCAGCAGATGGGACAGGTCTTCAGCTGCTTTGAAGCTCCCATGAGTGGTCTGGGCACATCCAGCCTGGCTGAGCTTGGTCCCAGTCCAATATCCAAAGGACCTCATTGCTTTTCCTAAAAGGACTTGTCCCCTGCTGCAGGGGGCTGTTCTCTATTAATCCTAAACACGGGGATGTTGTGTGCCTGAAATACAGTCTGGTGTCTTAGCCTGACTTTGCTTTTGCTCGAGATCTTGTGTTGGAGATGTGCCTATGACTTGCAGAAGATGCAATAAAGCTTCCAAGGGAGAAGTGCAGCAAACACTGCTAAATCCAGGCAGTCCCACATTGCTCCTGGTGTTTACCTAAGATGCACTTTTGAGTCTTCTTGGGCCTGACAGATGCGGCTTGGCAGCTTTTGAAGGCTATGAATAGAGCTGCTTAAGGAAATAAACAGGAATCCACCTTCAAGCCCCTGGGACATGCAGAGGGAAGTTCCTGGGCTGCAGTGGCAGCTCTTTTGCATGGATAAACACAGCCTAAAAGTCTCTCCTAAAAGGCAGCCTTGATGGGAATACCCAGGTGAAGCTGTGCCAGCTCCAGGACATCCAGATGCCATCTGGAAAGCAGTGGCAATAACCATGGTTGAGGAAAAGACCCAAAAGGCAAATGCCAGGGTTCACAAGGCTTTCTGGGGCCAGCTGCCTCTGCTTTTTTGGCTCATGAGCATGAAGTCCTCTTAGAAAAGCTTGATTCTGAGATGAATTGGCTACATGCTCCACAATCGCTGATAACCACACCCCTTTCAATTTCATTTAATCAGCTCCACAACCTTACATCTTGGAGTGAAAGCAGTGGTTTTCCTGGGCCATGTCTTTGCTGGGAGCCCCTTGGTGATTTGCTGGGAGGCCATTTAGCCGGCTCCCCTGCCAGGGACGCGATGCAGTGGGCAGACTGGTGAGTGTCCAGTGGGGCTGAGCGGGAAGGGGCAGAGCTGCCGTGGATTGGGAACACGGCTGAGGCAAAGCAGGCAGCAGGGCTTGGTGTTGTCCACAGCATAATTTGCTGGCTGCAGGAGCATGGTAGCTGAGAACATGGGCTTTCAAGGATGGCTGCCTTCGCTCCAGGCTTGTGCACTGCTGGAAGTGAAGAGGAGCAGGGAAAGTTGGTCTTGGGGAGGGCAAGGCACACTGGTGACCAGGACGCTGGGCTGCTTGTTAAATTAAAGTCTGGAAAATTTAGCAGTTCCCTGTGGAGGCTGAAGAACAGGACTTTATTGTCCTCCTATTAACCATCATCGCTGGCAAAACCCTATCAAAATATCCCCCCTCCTGGCCAGCCCTGCCCCACAGCAATTCAGTCTGTGTATGGCTCGGTGCTCCCAGCACCGTCCCCATCCCCTGCCAGCTGTACAGGGCCGTCCTGCTGTTGTATAAGCCGGGAAATGCAGCTTCACACCGTGCAGAGGGATCCCAAGAGGCCACGTCCTCTCCAGCACCGCTCACGGATGAGCTATTACAGCATCCCTGGATGGGAATCGGACTGTGCTGGAGCTGCGGCTGCATCCCAGCATAGCTGGCAGGGCACAGCGCAGGTGTGCCCAGGGTGCCTGGCGTGCTCAGGCCACCCCCAGCTGAACCTGCCCATATCCACCCCGAGAATCCGCATTTTTCAATCTATCACTCTGACGCTTTCTGCTCGAGCTTAACTCACTTCAGAACAAGCCCTGGCTTGAGATTTACCAGACGAACAAGCCAGACTGCTGGATGCAGGAGGGTCCCTAAACAGGGTGTCCCTTAAAGGAGACAAAATGAGATTTATTTTGGCAACGTGCATTTGGGAGGATCTCGTACAGAGGAAGAAGCCAGTCACAGATAGGCTTAGAAGCAAGAAAAGAAGATACAGGGGAGACAGTAGGAAATGCTTTTTGATAGCAAGGCTTTGGAGCAGGATATCTTGGGAGACTGAGCCCTCCCCGTCGTGAAGCAGCCACATGAAGGGCTGTTGGGACAGGGTAGGTCAGGCTGGTAGGGGCACTACTGACAACTGTTCAAGGATTTTAGCATCTGATGACTGTGATTTATAAACACAGCCACTCCAGGCCAACACCAACAGCAAAAGCACTGACCTTCCTAACATGTCTGCTTGCTGGCTCCCTCCAAATCATCCCCAAGTGCACTTCTGAGCCCCTTTAAACTCCCCTGCCCAGCCTGGATTTTATCCTGGGGAGTCTAGGTCCATTAAAATCTTCCTACCTTGAACAATTCATAAATATGCATAAATATGCATAAATATTCTGCTCCTTGCAAGGGCCAGTCAGTGGAGGAATCATTTGCTTCATCTGTCTGGAGTTTGATGGGATTTCACTCATCAGGGGGTAAAAGAAACCCAAGAGGACACAACCCCCTTAGCTGGATGAAAATACAGCTGCCATCTGAGGGCATATGCAGAAAATACCCCGTCCGTCATTGCTTCAGTGTGATGAGTTCTGGGGATCTCAATTTAGCCCTGAAACTTGTTTACTTCCCTTCAAAAACCACCATCCAGTTTGGCCAGGGTTTGGCAGGAGCTGGTGCTGTGGGCAGGAGCGGCACTGTGGGCAGGAATAGCTGGGCTGTGGGAAGGCTCGGGGCTGATGCTGCACCACGTCTGTGGGCTTGGGGCAAGGTAGAACATGGTCAGCCCCAAAATAGCGAGGTCGTGCGGGGCCCTGAGTGAGCGCTGTGACTTTCCATCCTGTGCCTGGCCCAGAGCTGGGTCCCTCTCTTGGGACCTTCTACTAAAATTAGCAATGTTTCTCCACGCCGTATGCCCTGCATCTGTTATCAACAGCTGTTTAAGGAGATGGAGGGACCAGAACCACAGTTTAAAAAAACATCAGACTTGGAGAACTCCATTTTAAGCTTCTCTTTTATGGGAAAAACTTATGGAAAATGTTCTTCCCTGAAACAGGAGCCCTGGAGAGAGGCCCCTGGACTCTTTCCTGTGTGATGCTGAGACTGCTAATGAACATTAATCGTATCAGGTATCTGCAAAGAGTAACCAGAAAATTACAGAGGTGAGACATAAGCATTGGCGATGTCACCCCCCAGCCCCTTAATTTCAGACTTGCCCAAAGGTGCCTGCCGCATCCTCTCTCCTGCGCTAACCTGTCTGCCCACGCTACCCCGGGGAGTGAGCTCGCCCAGGATTTATTACCAGGATTAATGGAGTGGATTTTTAATGGCATGAATGTTCCAAAAAATTCTGTCGTTCACTTCGGGGAAAAGGTGGGAGCTGGGAAATTAGGGGAATACCAGCTTTCTCGATGAGTGGGATGGTGCAAGGAATTGTCTGGGCCTCTCTGGAGATACTCAGCTGCAAAACAGGAGGGAGACCACACTGTGCTTTGGGATTATGGGTGGTGACCTGTCTGGATCCAGGCAGCTCGCACCATACCTGCGCGGGGATATTCAGCTATTCCTTCTCTAATGCACACAGAGGCCAATGCAGCTGTGGACAGCAAGGGCATCCCTGCAGTGGGCAAGGGAGCTTGGCTCCCGCTGTGCCCAGGGGCTCCTTTCCTGCTCCTCTCCCCGCAGTTAACTCTGAAGAGCGAAGGTCCTTGCTGCCTGAGGTGTGCCTGGGCTGACACTGATGTCATCTTGCTCGAGGTTTGGCCCCCCATGCTGTTCTTCCTCCAAGGAATTAGAAATAGTGAGTGGTACTGAGGGAATCTGTGCTGCTTCTGGATGGAAAGGGGGTGTGTGAAAAGGTTGGACAGGAGGAGACATCTCTTTCTCCGTCCCCTCCCCAAATCCCTCTGTGTTCAAACTTTTCCAGTGGAATCAGAAAGTGCATCCCTCCCTTTGACCTTGCTGAAACTCTGTGTGGAAGAAAGGAAGGGAGGGACTAACAGGGAGCGAGATTTCCTCTCCTGGCCCCCTTTTTTTGCATCTACCGATGACCACATCTGGAGCGTGGTCCCAGGCTGATGTGTTGGGGAGTGGGCTCCAGCTGCTCGCCCCCAGGCTGGGACCAAGCTCTGCTCTGCAAACTTGGGAGGACCCATTTCAGCGTGGGACAGGGACACTTTCCCTCCCCACTCCCCCATGAGCTGTGGGGCTTAGCTGCTGCCCAGTCGGGGGCCAGAGAGACAATGCCAGGAGTGGGGAGCAATGCCTGGTTTTCATTTTTATGCACACACACACACAAACAAGTTTTCTTCTCTGGCAGCAATTGGCAGCTCCTCTGTTGGGTTTGTAAATCTGGAAATAACAGCTGGAGGTTTTTCTGTGTTACCCCACTCTAGAGATGAATTTTAAAACCCTCCCGCGTTGGGTTGCATGGGGTTGGGTCTATTGTTTTCCCTGGCAGAGCATGGTGCTGGTTCGTGCCCAGCTCCCTTTGCCTCAAAGTGGCTCTTCCAGCATCTACCCCAAGTGCAGCTCCTGCTGTTCGTTGGCGCTCTGGGCAGCTCACAGAGAAGGTTTGCTGCCTTCTTGCTAACACAGCCTCTCTGCTGAGCTGCCTGGCATGCAGCTGAGCATCCACCGCTCCACTGGCATGCTGAGACCCTTTTTGGAGGAGTTGTGGACAGACTGGCTCTGCCAGGGAGAAGGGAAGCAAGTGGATGGCAGGAGGGGTTTGGAGACACTTAGCTGAGACGATAGGTGGGGCACAGGGTCCCCACCTTTCTGGTTTTCCTTTGGACACACCAGGAATTGTAGTTCCAGCTGTCCTCAGCAGGTTCATGGTGGAGGTGGCCCTGGGTGGCCAGTGCTAGTGGCAAAGGACAGTGATCCTTACTTGGGGTTACATGTCCCTGTCTTCAGCACGTGCACCCTTGGTGAGAAGCCAACATCTCAGCACAGAGCCTTTGAAGAGTCAGAGCTGGCCTCTTGGCTTCCTATGCTCTTGCTTTGACCATACTTTGACATATTTTGACCTCGGGGCAGGGCAAGCTTGGAGGGCTGCTCCTGAAACTGGAAAGCTAAAAATCCCCCAGCAGTTGTAAAGCCAGCGGGGAGGACTCTGGATGTGCCACATCTCTGCTTTTTTGGCTTCTCCCCTGGCAAAGGACAGGCTGAATTAAGAAAGCAAATGGAGAGGAAACCGTGAAGAAATAAGAGCGGCACTGTGAGTCGAGGACGCTCTGGACTCAGTCCCGTCCCGGTTGCCCTGGAAATTGGATCGTTCCCACCGAGCCGCCTGCTTTGCTGGCTGCTCCTGGGAGGGCACAAGCATTTAGGGCTGCTCAGAGGCAGGGGAAGTGGGGAAGGGAAAAATAAAGGGAAATATAGTTACAAATACTGGTATCTGGGTCTTCTCTACCAAAGGGAGACCCTAAGCTCTTTGCCCCATGCCTCTGTGGGGATGGTATGAAGAACTAACCCCCACCAGCTCAGCTGAGACACAAAGGCAAGGCAAAAGCCAAAGGACCATAGGCTCTCTTTGTAGGTCAGCAGCGCAGCACGAGCTTGCCCTGTGGCTCGTCTGCCAAGCCCGGGAGATCCAGCCCCAGGGACACCAGGACTGCTCCCTACAATGCTGTCCCAAGCAGGCAGCACCCCAGGCACCCCCCCACTGAGCCCTGCCCGCCCTCGAGACAGCCCCGTGTCCCATGCAGACTTCTGATGCAATCGGCGGGATCACCCCGACAATAGCCGTGTGGGTTGGTTTTTTTAAAAGCTGTGCACAACAGATTAAGCCAGCGGCCCCTGTTATGATTGCTGGGCATTGTGCACCATGCTGACGCTGGCTTCTGTGGGCCAAGCTCTGCCCACGGCTGTGCAGGAGCTTTGGGGGGGGGAATTCGGTTCATCTGAAATGGGGCAGGAGGGTACTCGGGCACACTGGATTTCTGCTCCATTCAAGCGTCTCCTTTCATTCACAAGGGAATGAGCTGCGTTTGTTGTTTTAACATTTTCTCATCCATCTGTTGAAAACGAGTGAGCAGGTCTCAGATGGGCTGACAGAGACGGTGCTGCTCTGGGAATTTCATACCAATTGGGAACTGTGGGGAAGTCTGAAATGCTGCAGCATCTCTCTTCTGGCTGTGCCCTGCCCCAGTGACAGCACAGTAACCCACTGGCCTGGACTGGTGAAGAGGAAACCAGAACCCAGCTATGTAGCACCCAGCAGTCTTTCGGAAGGTGCTCAGGAACAGGCATGATGAGCAGAGGGACAATAGCAGGAAGGGCCAGGCTGAAGGCTCCTGCTTACGCAGACCAGTTTCCCTTGTCTCTTCCAGGTGACCTGGGACAGGTCCATGTAGCAGAACAGTCACAGAGCAGATCTGCTCTCCCCAGAGCAGCCAGGGACCTTGTATCCTGTCCCGTGTATCCCACAGCACCTCTGAGGGAGCTGCTCACTCATGAAAGCCAGCTCTCTACCTGCTCCCTATCGCTGCCCCAAAATGCCACCGCCTGCAGCAGCTGTGGGACTGTGAACCTCAGCTCTCCGGAGTCCAATAAATTAAACCTTAGTCCGAAAGGGGCTTGGGCTGCCTTTTGCAAACAGAGGCAGCACAAAAGCTGCCTTTCTCCCTCTCGTTTGACTTTTTGTTTTCTCTCCCTCCCCATCTGCTTTTAGCCAAATGGTTGAATAGCTTCAGTATATACTGTGGGAGGCTAAAGCCAAAGGTGGGAGCACCAGGGAAGGAGGCAGAACAGCAGTGCCCTGTGGCCGCTGCCTTCCGGAGGGGCTGGGAACTGTTTGCTGCCCTCACTCTGTAACCTAGCCTTGATCACCTTGCTGAACCCTTGGAGAAAGCAGCTCCGAAAGAAAATATTTGTGCTCTGGCTAGCACACATGTACACATTTCCTGCTCTTGAAGTCCTTAATTAAGCCTGTTTTTTGTTTGTGTTTTGTTTTTTTTTTTTTTTCCTATTTACACTGCCACAGTCTTGGAGGGGGAGTCTGTCAGGTCCCCATGTGTTTTGCTGTTTTGGAAGCTGCAATGTGGAAAGCTGCCTGTGACGGTCACACAGGGAATCTGCGTGTATTGACAGGGGAGTGGGAACCAGCAAGGGCCTTTGGTGTTGCTCTGTATGTCAGTGCAGCAAGCATCAGGACAGCTCAGCACATCACCCATTACAGAGTGGCCTCAGCCTGGCTGTGGCCTCACGACTGGGAAGATTGGGTCTTTGTAGACCATATTGAAAAGATGCAAGCCAGCACATCTAATGCAGAAAGACTGCCAAGCTTTTTTCCAGCCAGCTTGGGAGCTTGAGTCCCTCCAAGGGACCACATTATCTGTCTGTTTCATCATGCTTGGCCTCCATAGGCAGAGATGTACGATCACTTAGGGTGATGCTTGTGACTATGGACACCCAGCCCAGTGCAACTGGGACCTTCAGGTCCAGCTGCATGGCCCTAGTTCAAAAAGCAGCTGGTCGGGGCAATGTTGCAGGTGTTGATCCCAAAAGTGTGGGGGTATGATCCTGCCTGCAAGTCAAACATCAGTCATGGTGCTCATCCAGCTCCCAGCTCTGCTACTGCCATGCCTGGGTTGGGATCAGGCAGGCGAGTGAAGGTGGAAGCCTAAGGCGGGTTGTTTCTTACAGCAAACATTTAACAGCAGAATAAGACTAGAAAATCCCCATCTCTTGGTAATGAATCCCCTGTGTAACAGTCTTAACACCCAGACATGACACGCCTGTGGAATTCCTGAGATTGTTGCAAACTGAACCCTTCTTTCCCACCCTGAAATTTCACAGCAATTTACGTCTCCAAGCCATCAGGGATCACCATTTGCAGGCACCGAGGGGGATCTCCCATCCCTTGTCTGCTTTCTGCAGCCTGCGGTGCTATTTTGGAAATTCTCTCATTTACTGGGTGGTTCAACTGAGTACAACTGCTCCTTTGGCTAAAATCATCGCGTGTCTGTCATCTGGTAATTAGAAAGCACCAAAAAGCCAGTGGTGCTTAAGGCAACTCTGGGATGACCAAGGCAGCTTTTTCTTTTGTGGATAAAGGACTGGGCTTTGGAGGCTATAGACTTTTCCACTGAAATCAGATTTTGGTTTAAAAAGAAGGGGAAGGTAACACTGGGTGAAAAATGACACCCAGAAGCACAGCAGCACTACAAGAAGGGCAATGATGGGTGAGAAAAGCAAATGCCTTCTGTTGGAAAAACCACAGCGGGGCGGGGGGGGAAGATAATTTTGAGGCAGGGGAAACAAAAGAACCTTTAAAGCCCATCGGTCCGGGTTTGCCCAGTTCTTACTGGTGCTGCAGCTAGGGGCAATTCACGGACTCTCGCAGTTCAGCTGGAGCTGGGCTGAGAACCTCGTGAAGAAGCCAGAAGTGAACTCCTGCTGCTGGGAGGACATCTTCATGGATGGCAATGCACTGAACTGCACCTCACCAGCTGCTCATCCTGCAGCTGGAAGAGCTGACACATCCCTCTTACAGCAGGTCACTGGGATGTCCTGCAGAGCCAGAGTGTCTGTGGTACAGGAAAGCTCCTTTTCCAAAAAGTGCCACCCTTTCCTGTTTGCATTGCAAACTGAGCATTTCCTTGTCTGAAAACGGCCTCACAGTGTCTGGCATATTGTTTACTGTGGAAATTATTGTGACCACGTTAGCTGTGCAGGCTTGTTGGGGTCCCTCTCCACGACATCCAACCTAGGAGCCAATTTCAGGGCAACCTGATGAACGAAGATTTTGAAGATCTTGAAGTTGGGCAGCGGTGGAGCAAAGAGACTCTGCTTAGGTACTGACTGTCTTATCCTTTTAGACTCTGTGAAGGAGCTGTTTTTTCTCCCAAAGCTTTTCCATAAGCCTCTCAGACAGCCACCCTGCGGGTCTGCTGCTCTGTTCAGACTGATCATCCTTCCTTAACTTCCCTAGCCCAGCTGTAATCAGCCCAAATGCAACCCACGCACCAAAGCAAGGACTGTCACAGGGTGCCATTACTCAGATCTGGCTGCATGATCATGGGAGATGTAGCCTTTTGGGAGGCACCCTGTGCTCCCGCAGAGCCACTGCTTCAGAATTGGTGCAGAGCCTCCTGTGCTTACTGTCCTGGAGGCAGGACCAGCAGGTCATCTTCCCCAAACACCTTATCTTATCCAGAGGAAAGGAAAGCAGGCAGAACGAGAGCATTCTACAGCTTGCCTGGTCTGGCTGAAACACCCTGTTCCCCGATAAGCCTGCAAGGTTGATGGGGAAGCACATGCGATGCTGCCCCGCTGGGCTTTTGCTGGCGAAAACAAGCTGCAGCTTGGGTGTCATCCTCCAGCCCTGCTCTCATAGGAATTGTCCCAGTTCTTTGGTATTTTCACTAAATGTGCCTGGAGTGCTGGGGTTAGCAACCATCACAGTGCTTCCCTCCTCTCAGCTGGAGAAGAAACCTTAGCAGATCCCTTCCCTTCTCCTCAGGCCTGGGGGAAAGGAAGAGGGATGCAATGGGAGGGTCTGAGCACTGGGGCCACTGAAGGAAGTCTGAAGCAGGGCTGACAGGAGCCCTTGGTGCTTTCCCAACTGCTCACTCCCATCAGCATCCTCAGGTATGGCACCAGAGACAAGTGGCCTATGCAGACTTGTTATCCCTCTGTCCCCTCTGCTCTGGAACAGCAAGTGAGGAGCAGGACATCAAATGCCAGAAGCCATCAGGAATGAAAGCCCACAAACCCAGCACACGCACAGTCTCCGTTGGAAAGCAAGTGGCAGGGACACCTCAGGAAAGGGGCTGTGGGCAGCCCCTACCATGCTGCGCACACAGGGAAGTTATAGGGGCTCTAAATGACACTAATGGCCGGGTAGAGCACAGCAGCCTAGCGTAAAGATTTCTTGCTGGGAGGGACAGTTAGAGGCATTTCTTAAAGCCCAGGGCAGGGACCAGGAAGGGAAGAGTCCCCAGCCTGGACATCACTGCTCCAGTGGATGCAGACCAGCTCTGGGCAGGCTTTGTGAAGGGTCACTCCTCTCCCCTCTGGGCAGCGTGTATTCCCACCACACTCTGCAGCCAGCTCGGGCTGGCCACAGCTTGCCACTGCAGCCAATTTCCACCCAAAGCTGCAAAGTCATTTTTGCAGCAGGAAAGAGCTTAAAGCAGTGTCCAGCCCCTGCACCCCCACTGAATGGCAGAGGGGAGGCCTGGGAGGCTGCAGCCCTGCAGATGGGTGCTGAAACTTGAGGTATCTGCATGAATCTCCTAGCTGGCTGTGGGTAGAAACCTTTCCTTGTCTGGCTCAGAGATAAGCAGGCTTTAACCAAAAGAGACAGTTCAGGAGAGCAGGGAGAGGGGAGCAGAGCAGCTGGGGGATTGTGGATAGCATAAGCTGCAGCCTAGACATCAAGGACGAGCAGCCTGGTTTACAGCAAGACAGACTGGGAGTTCTCCTCTGTGGGCGCAACGCTGCCAGTCCTGCCTGCCAGTATGGCAGAGAGCAAGTGCCACAAGGACTGCTGGCTCCAAGGCCAGCCGTGCCACCACATGCCATCCAGCTCCACGCCAAACCCACAGCACGTGTCCTTCCCCAGCCCACTGCCACCAGAGCTGAGCCACCGGGCAACCAGCTGCTGGTAGATGCACTGGCCATGCCTGGGAGGAAGCTGAAAGCAATAAATAATAACTAACACTGGCAAACACCAGCTCAGACCAGCAAGGGGGGGGGGCTAGGGAAAGGGATTCACTCACCCCGGACCCCGGAGGTGTCATGCCATGCATCTGAGTGGACAGGCACAAAGCAGAAATAGGTTGTGGTTCTGGGCCTTGGTTCTGGAAACTTCCTGCCACTGGGAGATTTTAACGCAAGAAAATAATGCAGTGACGTTACACTTTTATCCTTTAGCTTCCCTTAAACTAAAAAGTAATAAAAAGTGTCTGCAACACATTCCTTGAAGTGTGTCCAGCCCCTGCAAGTGCATCTACAGCAATTAATTGTGCTTTAGATCAATGGTAAAGAAGAACTTTGAAGTACTAAACCACTCTAGGAAAGTACAAATTACAACTATGTCAAAAGTAATCTCAATGTACAAGGGTGAAAAAATTCTTAGAGTAATGTTTTCCTTCAAACTTTAGTTGGTTTTTCCTTCTGTAGAACAATTCACATGTGACTGGTAGGCATGGGAGACATCCCCCAGGTGAAACGAGACACAGCAGACTGGGACAGACACATGCAATCCTTTCACTGGGCTGAAAACTTGAATTAAATGGATGGAAGCTGGGCAAAGCAACAGTATAGCCTGTAACACTGGTCACTGGGCTGAGAAGTAAGAGACCTTGGAGAGATTCCCACTCCCTTCCCTTCCTCCATCCCTTCTGCATTTCTTATCAGCACAGGCATTCTACTGTGTATGTGGGTGCATGCAGCACCCAGGGATCCTACCCTGCCAGGGCCCCATGATGCTATTACCTATTCGGTTGAAATTTTGTAGGTGGGCAGGGAAGGGGGCAAGAGGAACACTTGCTAGGGGAAGGGACCGATCCAGGTGTCTTGAGGTGGGCCCAGGATCCGGAATGATTCCTCACATTTATATGGTCACGCAGTGCCCTAAAAAGCACTGTACTAAACCTAGGCTGAGTCCGTGTTCCCTGCTCCTGCTTGCAATTTGGTTGGCCTGCGAGCTCAATCATGTTGCTGGGGTCCAGTGACTTCTGCCTCGTGGGCCCATCTAGCTCTAAAGGACCTTGACTTACAGGGGCTGCAAGAGTCCCTTCTTCCCAGCACCTGCATCCCAAATGGAAAGTTTGTCTGTTTTGAGATGGAAAGACATCTGCCGAGACAGAGATTCCCTGAATCTAAGTGACATTCAAGCTCAGTTCTCCTGAGACATGTCCTTCAGGCAGAAATTGCAGTCAACTTCCAAAGATAGGTGCAATTTCCTGGGAGACCTGTCTTGCATGTAATGGGTAGCTTCCCATCCCTAAGAGCCATCTCTTTCACAGAAAACCACTTAAAGCAGTACAAAGACACACAAGACACATAGACATGCACTGAAAGATAGAAGCAGCACCTCGATTTACTGTGGGACTAGAAACAGCATATAACCTCCTCCCTTAGATTTCTCCACTTTTAAAGCCCAAGACGCAGTTGTCTCCTCCTGCCAGCCCTCTGCTTTCCGACATCTGGCAGGGCAGTAAAGGTCAAATGACAGAGCAAGTTGGGACATATGCAAACAGTTAAGCCATCTTTTTGCTGAAGTCATGTTTGAGTTCCTGCAAAATAAATAAATAAATAAATAAATAGATGGAAAAAATACCAAGGCACACAGGAGATAACGTTATACAAAGATGCCCTCTGCCGGTCACAAGCCAAACGAAAGCCATCCACCTCAGCTCTACGCCAACGATTTGCAACTTCCCTTCCTCCCTCCCTCCTTTTATAGATGAACGCCTAAAAATATTCCCTATGGAGGGAAATGTGCTGTAAAACTTAAATTTAGTGCTTTTTCCCATGGCAGCTGAAGTGATCTAGCAACAAACTACTAGCAAGGGCAGTCCAGCCACCCCTCTCCTTTGTTTTGGATCTTACGATCCTTGGGTAAGTCAAACAGCTTCAGTTAAATCCAATAGGAAAACAAAAGCATCAAGAAAAATGTTGAGAACACAGGGGCAGGGCAAAAAGGGACACATCCACATTATTCAAGATTGGCTTTGCTGTAATGGTTAACTTTTGCAGGCATTTGAGACACAGTCCACAAGTCCCTTCAAGATGAAAACACGTCTTGTGGTCAATACTCCCAGCTGAAAACTATTTAAGGCACTAATCAATTCAGAGCATGTTTCTCTCTCTGTTTTAAATAGCAATGTTATTGATTATAGCTATGATTTTAAATAATTTCCAAGAAGTACTGAGAGCTTGCTCAAACGATACAAATTGCAGATTTTAAATCTGTTAAGTCAGTCTGTTAAAACAATGCAGATCTATTGCACACACACATCAGTATCAGCTCCACTCTTTCTTGTAGCAGTTTAATTCCTGCTGATGTAAATCCTTGATTTAATTTACTGACAGGGAATTAAATCAGCATGAACTGGTTTCAATGCATCTGTGCTGGGCATTTGTGATGATCAAACTAGACCAGTTTAAAACAATGTCATTGGATTAGAAAGCTCCACTGATAGAAACAAGCTCTTAAGAGATGCAATGTAATCATCCTGGACACTAAAGAACAGTACATGCAGTGAGTGAGCAGCCCTCTCCTCCCAATTCATTCTTTTCCACTGAAATTGAACCCTGTCTGCAAAAACATTTCACAGTCAGGGTAGAGTTTCGTACATGTCCTCATAGTGCTGGGACTCTAGGAAAACTGACAGGCTGCAACAATCAGGTTGTCTTTGGGATAGATGTCCAGTTGGCCAGGGGCTTTGAGCACTGGGAGCTAGTCTGAAACCCAGCATTTTATGTCCATGAGGGTAGCAGGGTGCTGCTCTTTTTCCATCCTTGAGTTTAGTGGAGGATTAACAGCGATATCAACAGAGTCAGATGTTGGAGGTCCTGGTGCTAACAACCAACCCCCTGAATCACATACCCACAGGGGTCTTTGTGTCCCATCACCCTCCCTGGTATTGTTGGGGGCCACCACTCTCTCTGGTCAGCTTGTGACTCTCTTTGGGATTTGTTTTCATGCATGATACATTCTGGCAAGCTCTAGGTTCACCTGGGAACGGCACAGAGGCTGTGTTCTACCTCTCCACTACAGCCATGGTTGGGATCACATAGGCTTTCCAGAGTAGCTAAGGGGTCCCACACAGAAATGGTGCTGGCTGCACACGGTCTTGCTGCTTCTTCGATATGAGGGGTTTGCTGAAGCTGGACCTGCAGGTCCTTCCTACTTTGTGCTTCCCAGGAAGCAGCCTGTTTTACTAGGAAAGCTGGAAAAATCTCAGATCTCTCTCTTCAGCATTTCATACACCTGGTATATACCTAGCCTCCTCACACCAGGCAAGGCTACTGCGCGGACTTCTCCCCAAGGTAGGAAGCGTTCTTTCCAGTCTTCTTTAGGGTTTCCAATAGGGTGTCGACATTGTGCTCTGAGTCGATGCACACCTTCTTGTTGGGCAGGTCAATATCAAACTGGACACCTACGAGGAAAGGAAAAAGATTTTGCACAGCTAGAAGCAGCCAAATGGTGTGAGCACAGGGAAAACTCACCTTCACACATTTGATGGCTCTCAAGGCCATGAGTCAAATGTACATGTGCCTCCTGCCAGCAAACCCTGATACCACCACCAGCCAGCAAAACCAAACTGGTGTCCTGCAGCAACGGTATGAAGGAAGCCAGATCTCCTACAGATCCGCATCGGGCACCACAGTTTCTCATCTGCTTTAATCTGCTCACCCCACCTTGGATCAACACAACCACTCATGCAATAACCAGAATGAGCTGAGTTTAAACCAACCACTATAATCTCCAACCAGCTCAGCCTGTGCTGTGGTTTAGTAAGAATAGGGACTAACGAGGGAGTTAGTGTAGGGGTTAGGACAGGGTCAGGTCAGGTTTCCTCAGTGGTGGTACCAGCTAACAGCTGTAAGTAGGAAGAGGGAAAAGACATTTTCCCATGTGGATTTCCCAGTGGCTAATAAGGGTAAGCCACTCTCAGCCCAGTGAAAGGAACCGGACTTGAAGTCTCTATCCAGCCACATATTTCCACAAAACTTGTAGGTGTGTATCAGCTTTGAGAGCTCTGCCACGTCACCACGAGGCTGATATTGGCCACCATGTTGAAGAGTGATGGAGGTGCTGACAACCACACACAGAAGAAGTGGGATCACCACAGCCTGGTGACAGGGTCTGGAAGAATTTGCAAGGCCTTAACCTTGGTGACTGAAGGCTGTTCTCACTCGGTGCAGCTCGGAGCAGGATGACAGGTCCTCACCACTGGTAAGTGTGGGTTAGATCCTTCTCTCTTGGTAATCCCAGCACAAAGGAGGCATGCGTTATAATTTTCCAGGTGGTATTAAAAACGGGCTGTACAGACAACCACCAAACACTCTGCTCAGCAGCTCTTCGCTGTGACAGCTCTGCACATGGACGCTGATGACACATCTAGGGAAGCACCACAGATACCCCAGGCCTCCTTGGGAACAATGCCTGGCAGGACATCACTTCCTTCTGGCAACCTGAGCAGGGGTCTACCAGTGTGGTTCCCAGAAGGCTCAGGATGAGGCCCTGGTGATTCAGAGCCACCTGAAGCCACGGCAGCTCCTCCCTCCCGTGACATTTCTCCAAGGGTCACACAAGTCCTGCGAATGAACAATCAGCGACTCCTCACTGACTAAGCAGCAGGCTCGGAGCAGAGGTTTCCAACCAGCCACCTTCCGCTTTTACCCACAACGCTACCCTTGCAAGGCGGAGGATCCCAGGGCACTGACATCCTGCCCCGGAGCTGGCGTTGCTCTGGCGAGCTGGCTGTCACACACCCGGCACTGACTCACCTCCCAGCCTGTGCAGGACACGGGTGACCGCATTGGAGCAGCCTTCGCAGGTCATGTCCACAAAGAACTCGTGTTTCTGAAAAGAGGCAGACGAGGGGTCAGGGAGGGTGCAGCTGGCAACACACCACGAGCACTCATCCTCCACACTTGCCTTTTTCCTTGGGGAGGTGGGTTCAAATCCTCCCCAACCAGAAGGTCCATGCATGCCACTAAGGGATCCTCAGCAAAACTGACAGCTCCCGGTACTCCTCCCTATGGCATCCTTGTGCTGTCCCTCACAGCATAATCCTGAGGGGCCTTTGGAGACTGTATGGCCCCTACTCAGAGCAGGGCCACCTTCAGGGTCAGCGCAGGTTGCCATCTCTGTGGGCCTCTGCTGGACTCACTCCACTTGCCCTGGGGAGCCCAGAAAAAGCAAGTCTCCTGCCTCCAGCTACCCACTGTCCTGACTGAGTCTGCAAGGTTTTCGGTGCTTGCCCATCCTATCCTTCTTGTGTCTACAAGGCCTCTGGTCCCCAACATAATAAACTTATAAAAATATCAACAAAACTGAAATTTAAGGAACCTCAGTGCTGTTTTTTCATCCCTTCGCTCCCCTGGGGCCCCAGTGTTATCTTCGCTACTGGTGAGAGATACCGGGTCAACATAAATGTGCTTGCCTGTAACACTAATCATCACGTTCAACCTTGGGCACCAGACGGATCCTAATTTCCTTTTCTTGCACATGCTTTTTACTTTCCTTAAAAAAGAAAAGTAAAGCCGTTTTTTATTTGTTACCCACAACCCCTACTTCTTTCTGTTCAAACCCACCCTTTGCTCCCCCGCCACTGAGAGGCTAAAACCCTCACGGACACAATTCACCCTGGAAAGGAGTTTGGGAATGGCGGTTCCCAGGAGGATCTTCCAGTGTAACTAGCATTCTCTCCATTTTTATTTTACAAATGCCCTGCGTGCTCTGGGCGGGAGGGGGCCGGTGTGCGGGAAGGAGGGATCGGGAGGAGGCGGGGGGGGGGGGGGATCCTGGGGCAGGGTCGGTCCCCCTCCCCGGGGCCGACCTGTCCGCCCAAGCCCCGCTGGCTTTTGGGGAGCCCCGGGGGCTCCTCCCGCTACCGGGCAGAGCCCTCCCTTGCCCCGCCGTCTCCGCCGGCGCTGGGCCCACCCCCACCACGGCCCCCGGCCCCGCGGCCTGCCCCGATGCCCGGCTCAGCCGGGCCTAGGCGCTGTGCGGGGCCGGCCGAGGACCGCGATGGCCCGCCCGCGCCCCCCCCCCCGGGCCCGGCACCCACCGGCATGGCGGAGCGCAGCGGCGGCGGCTCCCGGCTCTCGGCGCGGAGGAAGGGGCGGGCCTCGGCTTCTCCGGGCCCAGGCCGGGCCCTGAGCGCCGGCCCCGCACAGCGCCCCCGGGGCCGCGGGGAGGGAGACCGGCGGCCCCGGGCAGCCCCGCGGCCCCGGGCAGCCCCACACCGGCCGCAGCCCCCCCGGGGAACCGGGCTCGTCCTCTCCCGTAGACGAGGGCAGCGGCGGGGCAGACGCCGCCCGGCCGCTCTCGGTAACCTCGCACCGGCAGGTTCCGGCCGTCTGTCTTTGTCTCTAACCCCTTAGCTCCACCGAAGACGGGGTTTCAGGAGGTTTTGCAAAGTCACGCGTGGGCCAGGAACGGGTGTCAGCTGCAGAGAAGCCCAGGGAGGGCAGCGAGGTCAGAGGCAGGCGCACAGAGAAGGTTTCAGCACGCCAGGGGTTTGGGACGGGTGGCTATTGTTTTCGCTGACGTGAACTGGCTTAGGCTGTGGGACGCTGGCGTTCAGACTCTCTTTGGCCTGTTCTTAACACTGACCGAGGCTTTTAGTAGCCTTTTGGGGATGGCGACTTAATTCTTAGGAGTATTTGTTGCTGAAACACAGCCCCGCTTCTCGCGGTTATGTTTCTCTTCCATTTTTTCTGATACTAAAATGCTTCCACTCCTCATGAGGAGATGTACCAGGGCTGTGGCTGGACTGATGCCGTCCGGGTTAGGTTGAAGCCCGAGATGGGAGTAAGGCTGAGGCAATCAGAAGGCATAAGGTGCCAGAAAGGGTTAAGGAGAAAGTGACAGAGAAAGTTTGTACTCGGTGAGGATCCCTAACAGCTGCCCAGCACCCTGCCCAGCACCCTGGTCCTCTGGCTAGCCTGCTTTACAGGCTGAGGATCAGCCCAGAGACAAACTGGCTGCAGAAGGAAGGTGGGAAGTGTCATAAAGATGGGGCAGGAGGCGTGAGGGTTGGCTGGGCCGCTTCAGAAAGCTGGTTCCTCTCTGTCCTTTGAGGTTTTGAGATTTACTGGCTTAGGAGAGCTCTGGTAAACTGGATTATTGAATGAGGGAGGTTTGGGGGTGGGTCTCTGCTTCAGAGTAGGTTGAGAGAAAGGATGGTGGTCCCTGAAGATGTCTGTGTGTCTGCTTCGGGGTGGATTTTTTTGTTTGTTTGTTTTTTTCCCTGGCTATTTGGCCCTTTGAAGGAGAATGGGCCTCTTTCTTCAAAACTTGAGTGGAGGAGGCTGTGGTGGGGGCTGGGAGCAGCTTGGGTGCTTTGGCAGTCTGCGGGTAACCAGGAAAGGAGATGGTGCAGTACGTCAGGGCTGATAAGAGCCGGCAGATCGGTGTGGGGGGCGATACTTCCTGACCACGTGCTGAGCTTCGGTATCTTCCTGTTAAGAAGCCTAACCTGTAGCAGGAAAAATAACGGGGGTGTTTCTGGTTATTTGCTACCACACCAATTGGAGCTGCGTCCTGGGATGTCGGCTGGCCTTGGCTAACCCTTTCCCTCGCACTGAGTTGGTGCTGAACAGGCCGAGCCCCTGCCAGGGAGATGCGAATGCCTTTCCTAGCGAGCTTCTGTTGCATGGGGGAAGTGAAGGCATTGATTTTAACGTGCTTAGGACCCTGTTGTACTGACCTTTCTATAAAAGAGGAATTACCTGTCCCCCTATTGCTCTGGGGAGAGATGCCTGGGGTCCCCATGGCAGAGTTTATTTTGGACGGCTGTTGTGCTGGGTCACTGGTCTCATGTTAAACTTTGCGAAAGTCTGCGCTACTGATTTATGAACTGGCAGATTGCAATGTGGCTTAGTCTATAAATAGCCGGGGTGTGTGGGGGGAAGGATATTAATGCTGAGCATGGCCCCATGCCAGTCCACTGACTGTATCTCTAGCTGCAAGGCATAGTGGGGGGGGTTTAGGCAGCGTTCGGGGATACAGTGGTGGGGAGGAAGTCACTTTTATAGGGTGAAATACATCTCTGACTGCTTCGTGTCATACATTTGGGATGGGATGCGACACAAACAAATGGAAAGCTGTGGCCTTCTGCGAACTGGCTGGCTCAGGGTGACTGTCTGCTTCCTTTCCCTCCTGCTCTCCTCAGGCTCCTGGACCAGCCTCTGCTGGTGAGGAAGGATGTGTGAACTCTGAGGCCTTTCTTCTCCTTTGCAGGACTACTTGGGCCTTGCAAGGTGGGTTAGAAAATGTCCTTGCTTGGCTTGTCTTTCCTCTGGGGCAGATGATCCCTCTGTCTGCTTTGCTCCGAAGTCGTGAAGGAAAAGCAGCTGCACAAGTCTCCTGGCTCTGCCGGGGGTCTCCCAGGGACGGGCAGGGGAAGCCAGCCCATGTTTCTCTAGCCTGGAGATGGTGGCTGGGCCTCTTTCTGGTGGAGACGGCCTTGGCTGCAGCCCTTTAGCGTGAAAAGCCCCCTTTATCCACCCCCACTGGCGGTTTCTCTCAGGTGAGTGGGGCAGTTGTGCCGGGACTGTGGGTCCCCTGGCCTCAGGCCGGGTGAGCACCTGTGGTGCAGACGAGGCTGCGTTCACCCTTATGGGTCTGCAGCCCTCACCCGTGGGGGACCAGGTGCCCCCGCGCCGGGGGGGTCAGCAGCAGGGCCTGAGCGCACAGCACCATAGCCCAAGGCACATGGCCCGGCCCGCCCCGCCGCCATGTTGGGCGCCGTCCCCTCCCTCCAGCAGGGGGTGGTGCTGGGCGCGAAACGCCGCCCCTCGTGGCGGGCTGCCTGTCCCTTTAAGAACGCCGGAGGCGGCCTGTCCGTCAGGGCCCGCCGCGCTCTCCCATTGGCCGCGGCGCTCAGCGCCTCACCGAGGAGGCCGTCCTGATCTATAACGGGGTTTACCAGCACCTTCTCAAGGGCGCTGCTGTGCGGCTCAACCATACTATGGCGTCAGGGCTGGCCCGCCCCGCGCGCCTAGTAGCGCGGGTAGCGTCGTCCTATTGGCTAAAGGGGAAATCCATCAGGTCTCGTCCCACCCCGACGGGGGCAGCTCCACGGCCCATTGGTTGTGCTAGGTGCCGGTCACTCTCACTGCCCCGCGGAGCCAGGCCGCTTGGTTGGTAGATTGAGCTGCCTCTCAGCTATCCGCCCGCCTCTTTTCCCTCAGTAGGCCAACTAGCATCCGAGTGAAGGCGACCGCCGTTCTCTGATTGGCTGAGCCGCCTCCTGCTGGGGTAGGCTGCGCGCCGGATATATCTAGCCGGCGGCAGAGCACGCCGTTGCGTGAGGTGCTTCTCGTCCGCCGGGCAGGCCTGTGGTGAAGCGGCGCCTCCCGCTCCCGTCCCGCTCCGCCCGTAGGTGAGGGGGAGGGTCGGCGGCCGCGGGGGGAGCGGGCGGGAATCACCGGCGGGCTCACGTCCTCCCGGGGACGGCTGCGGGCCGCACGCACCGGGCCTGGCCTGAGGCGCAACCCCCCCGCGCCCCCGGTAGGCCGCGGTCTGTTGGGGGAGGGCGGTTGCCGGTTCTTCCCCCCCCCCCCCCCGCTCCGTTCCCGGCCCCGAGGCGGCTCCCGCTGTCCCGGTCCCGCGCGCGAGGCCCGCCCGGTCCCGGCGGCGCTTTGTGGCGAGCGCCCTCCCGTCCGACCCCGTGGCCGGGCTTTCGCAGCCCCCTGTGGGGCTCTGGAGCGGGGCCCTCGGGCGGGAGGAACGTCCTGGCCCCGCGGAGCCCCCGGAGGTTTCTGAGGCGGGAGCGGGGTACAGCGCTGCGCTGCTCGGCCAGTAGTTATTTAGAAGAGAGCGTTATTTGCGGGGGGGGGGGAGGTGGGATCGGCTGTTCACGGGCCTTCATTGTGCGGGTCGAGATGTGGAGCTGCGAGCTTTGTTCTCGGCTTTACAGACTCTGGCGGTTTTTTTATCCGCTGGGGTTGGGGGCTTTTTTGGTGTTTTTTTGGTTTTGTTTTTTTGGTTTTTTAAGGGGGGCGGGGGTTAGGTATGAGGCGGCCCGAAGCCTGGCATGTAGCTGAGATAGCCCCTTTCAATAGTTAGTTGTAGGCGGAGGTTGAGGGAGTAATCCTGGGTGCTTACATAGTGAGGTCGTCAGATGTATCAGATCGTAGGTGTCTCCTTTGCTCTAACTTTATAGATGATGGGAGTCATAATTCGAGCAGAAGTAGAGCGTGTATCTTACCCTGACTTACCGCATGACCTTGGCTGAATCCGAGATTAAGCCAAGGTTTAAATACAAAGTAGTGCTCATATGAAGACTTTATGGCCTCTTGCAAGGCCCTAGATATACTTGCTGGAGGAAGACCAGAGAATAGGTTTCCATACATCTTTCAGGTACATTTTAGTCTTGATCTGGATGATCTGATGTGTTATTAATTCTCAGCGGGCTTACTTGGTGACCTTTTATGTTAAGGGTTACATGCATGTAATAAGTATTCTTTACAAAGAAAATTATGGTTTTTTTTTTTTTTCACAATTGGTTGAAAGCAGCATTTGCAGCAAGCCGCCATGTTTCCAGTGTGTGCTATTTTTGTCTAGCCTGTGCTCTCACAGCCAGGAGTGACAGCTTTAGGAAATGTGGACACTGCTATCAAGCTCTGAAGGCTAATGCTTCCAGGTGCCGTAAATCAAATGTGGGGGGGGTGTGTGTGTCCGATTTGTTTTTAGCTAACAAGACTTTTTAGATTGGTGTTGTAAAGAGAAAGGAGTGCAGAAGTTGACAGACAAAAAACTGCATTTCAAACCTTTTCTGAAATCTTCCCTTTGACCAAGTTTTCACTTTTCTTATTCCCAGTCTGTAAAGAATAGCCTAGTGATTTTTCTAAATAGATAGTTCTGTGATACTTCCATGATACTGGTGGTAGCATGTTCACATCCTGTGAAATGAACTCACCTTTTCCTGGGGTGTTTCAGTCAGTATACTTAATGTTGTGAAGTTGTGAGTCCAGCTTAAAAAAAAAAAAAAAAAAAGCTTAATGGATGGAATGTATAGCTAAATTGAAGGCTAGCTGTAAGTATTTATGTGCTTAAGGTCTTATATCCTAATAGTCACAGAGCATCTTTATGATGAAGATCTCCCAACTTTTTGATAGCAGGGACTAGTTTGCTTAAAAGGCAGTGTTAAAACATGCTAGAAAGTGTAATTGTACAAAATCTGTAGAAAAAAAAAATCAAATCAACATTGGAACCTTTGCAAATGTGTATCTTATTTTTAAATGTAAATCTTCTTTTAAAAAGAACCTTGTATGCATCAGATGATAAATAGTGGTCTCTAGTTCTTGTGTCAATTAGGCAACTACCTTTTTTTGCTAGGCTGTATTCTTTTAAGTGGGAACTTCTTGAGTTGAAGGCTAGAAAACAAAGTTAAGGTAGAAGACCTGGTGGACAAGCTTTCCTTTGTGTGGGTCAAGTGTAAACACAGGATCTTCTGTAGGGATGCTTTGCATTTGCAGTCTAAGAAACAACAAAAACATACAAGAAGACTTGTTTGTACTGTGATTATAAGACCGCTGCTCTACTGTTCATTTTGCTGCTGGCACAACAGCATCAGTAGGGTTCAACACAACTGATGATACTCTTAAGTTTGAATGTCTTAATTTTAAACATGAAATCTTTATGCACCTGATGAAATGGCAAGCTCCTTGGTTGGTTCAAAAAGCTCGTGTTTTCTTTTTTGCCTTGCAAATTACAAGGCAAACATATACAGAAGAATACTTTTTAATGAAAGTAAAATAAAGCAAAGGTGATGTTACTCTAAGTACATATTGATATTTCTGTTCATAACAGTAGTATCTGTTGAGAGAGCACTCATAAGATTAGCATAAATGGCCTGTTTGATGAGTTAGAAAACGTTTTAATTGATTATTCCAGTTTTTACTATTAGAACCTGGCCCTTTTTGTCTGAATAAGTAACGTGACGAATGAAGAATCAAAGAGGAAATCAAAGTAGAGCAGGGCTTTAGCAGGGTGGTGCTAGTTGTTATGCTGGCTGTAACCTGCTGTGCTTGAAACCAATCAAAGGTGAAAGTGATAGTTTTGTCTAGAAGACTGGATGCTTTTTTACAGGTGCCTATATAAATTCTCCAGAGTTGAAGTAATTACTAACTTCTTGCTGAAACTGCTAATAGACTAGATAATCTTCAGCTACCTCACTGAGTAATTAAAAAAAAAAAAAAATCCGAAGTCTGATCTTCAGCTACTCTAAAAGAATCCCTAAAACTTTGCAAGCAGTGAATATTATACTGGTCTAAGGTCCTAGTTTTGCTATATTAAGTCTGGACCTCCTCCAGAAAGACATAGCTGGTGGAGTACTGCTTTCAGAGCTAGAAGATTGTGAGCTGTCAGTTACGTACAAATAATCTGTTATGAACCTGATTCTTTGCTGAGGCAAATGTGAAATACTGCATTCTAAAATGCTGGTGGCCATCTTTTGTTTTCTTCTGCGTTGCCCTGTACTGTTTTCTCATTTAACTTAAAATTGCTATTAGGATGACTTTTGTTTTTAAGTGTCTAACAATGTAACAATGCCATGATGGTTCAGTCTTAAGTGCTAGGATCTGGTTGATATATGAAGGTTAAGAGTCTTCTGTGGCTAAAATGGGTAGAGGTGAAAGGGTTGACTCTCTTTACAGGTATCTGTTGCTTGGCATGCAGAACCTGGTGATTTTAATTCAAGTGGGAGTGAGCTTGAATTTCACTGTAATGTCTGTGTAGCTAGGTGTTCTAATCTGCCTTTTCTGACTGCTTATGAGTAACTTTTGCTTTTTACTTTAAGAAGCTGCAGTGGAGCCAAATGGAAAAATTGCAGACCTAAGAGAAGATGACTGGACCTGCTGCCAACTTCATCGAGTTGTTGGAGCAGCTCTTGGATGTCAAAACAAAACCTGTTCTAACGGCAAAATCATAGGGTCTAAGTAGCTACTTTATCATGAAGCAGTCTGGAGAGCAGTATAGGCATAAAGCTGACTGTTATTTTTAATTCAAAAAGCCCCGAGTAAACAAACTGTTCAGACTAGCACTATCCTACCACCCTTTAGGATGAAATTTGTGTGGTTAAAATGTAATTTTACAGAAAAACACTACTTCTAATTGTAGAGTAAATGAGGTTGGAATAGGTCCAGTTAGAAATGAGAAAGTCCTTCACCCAGGTGTAGGAGAGAGCCTGTTTAGGACAATCTGATTTAGTATTATTAAAAAAAAAAAGGAATATTTCTGTGAATTCTCAAGGCTTTTGAGTTTTGAGAGAACTCAGATTCTCCTTCTCTTTGTATTGCTAGTTTTTGTGTTGCTGAATAGAAGTGATGATTGTGTGATACAAAGTAGAAAATTGGAAGCCCGTTGATACAGCTTTAAAAAGGAAGAAGGAAAAAAAAAAAACAAACCCAAACCCACACCAAATATGCCCAGCACTCAGGGAAGGCAAAGTGTTTTGAGGGGAGAATCCAAGAAACACAACTTGCTGAGAAACTCTTGTGATATCACTTACCTTTAATACCAAATTTTTAAGATTCTTCTACATTACATTCTTTTTTTTCTTCCCTTTTAAACAGGACCTAATTTGCTGTTTGTCTTTGGACCTTTATGTTCCTAACTGCAGGAATAATGTCTAGTATCTCTTTCCTTCCCCAGGTGAACATTCCTTACTGTATAGGTATAGATGATGGTCTCAACTATCTTAACTTATGCTTTAGGTAGTCATCTTTGTATTTTGTTTCTCTGTTTTTGAGCCTAATACTCTAGAAATGATATTTCTCTGAAATGGTCACTGTTCTTTTAGATTTTGAATAATACCAGTAGAAATCTTCAGTTTGTCTCTTGCTTGGCAGAGCTGAGCAATACAAAAAGCACTGAATTTTGTCTACAGACTGGCAGACTCCATCATATCCATCAACTTGTGGATCACACTTCGGTTTGTTAGCAGAAACACAGGCTGACTTCTAGAATGACAGCTCTTCTGTAGCAATTCATGGTTTGTTTATTTGTATTCTTATAGTGTTTAAAGGGCTGCGTGTTGCTGCTGAGTAAGGCTTCCCATCTGCCACTGGCAAGCTGAGGGGTTTTTCAGTACTAGTATGGGCAGTGTTGAATGTAATTCTGAATTACTTTTTAATCTTGCAATGAAAATTTTTTTCTTGCATTTAAATTTGGATTGATTGCTTGGATACTTTGATTAGAAAATAGTTAAGCTTCTAATTTGATTTTTCTTATCCATATGTTGCTGTAATGTCTAGCTTTTCTGTAGTGTCCCTCATCAGTATGTCTCAAAGGGCTTCAGAAGGGGGTTCAGGTATTGCTCTACCTTTCTGCAGCACCAGGATAATTAAGCACAGAGAAAGCTGATTGCCAAGGATGCAGCGTTCTGGTTGCTGCATGATTGGTTTTTTTAGGATCTAGCTCCTTGTAACACCTCAAGTACCCTATGAACTTAGGCACTACCTGTCTTTGTAGGTTATGCAGTTGTCATACAGTAGACACTAGTCACTGTAGTGCATGGAGAAATGGCTGTCGTAAGCTTGAGGATCCAGATCCATGTTTTATTAGGTGTTGGTTTTGAAGATTATTAATAAAGGCTCCTCTGTCTGCATGATATGTGTAGCACTTCACACTGCTCTGATCTCGGCTGGGAAGTGCCTGCTTCTGGAAGTTCCTAGTGAATACATATATCTTACAGACTACCTTAATGTTTCCAGGAGATACTAACAAGAGTTGAACGCTGGTAACCTCACAACTTGTTCCAATTTGATCTTCAAATATTTCATTATTCGTTGGAAAAGTTATCCCATCACTAGCTTTCAGGCTCTGGCTCCCAAGTGTCATGCCTCCTGTGAAATAATGCTACCTTTAAGATAATTTCTTTTAGACGGAATACTTTCCCTCTGATTCTGTCAAAATACAAAAAAGTTGAACTGGATGCAGGCAGGCAACTGTCTGTAATGGCTTCTGTATAAAATACAGGCTGTATTGCTGTGACACTGTTCCCTGTGACATTGTCTACTTGCGCATCCAGTGGGAGGCAAGTAATGAGACCTATTTTTTTAAAGGAGATTAGTGTTTTGAGGCTTTGGTTGCTCACTTATTTGAGGTGCTTTTTCAGCACTTCATAATTTAGGCTTGGGGTCAACAACTGGGTGTGGTTTCTTTGGGTGGTTTTTTTGTTCCCCTCAAATAGTTAAGGCTGTGTTAAAATAAGAAGGGTATCTCACATCTTGGTGTATCTGGTATCTTAGTGTTTTACGCATTTCCTTGAAAAGGTTTGCATTACTCTTCCTACTTGAGGGCAAGCTGGTGTAATGATATAACTCCCCAGCTGAGATGGGCACTGGAATTTGCCTAGTGATGCAAGTTTAGCTTGTTGGTGTTTCATTGTTCACTCTGTAATGTTTCGTATCACAGTTCACACAGGTACCAGCTTCTCTCTTTTTTTTGCTTAGTCAGCAGCACTAGCAGATGCTAGTCATGTAAAATGTATGGGGAGTTGGAATTAACTGGAATTGCTTTGCTTTTGTTGTTTAACTTTTAATCTATATCATGTCTGTTGGAGGCATATTAGGAGTTTTCTTCATGATTTTATTTGTATTGGCTGTCTTTTTCTTGTCCAAAGCAGCAGTTACGCAGCAGTAGTAACTGCTGCTAGTGCTGGTTACTCCATACAGATAAATGGTTTGTGGCTTTGAACATGCTCACCTGTTGCTAAGCAACTTGGAGAAATCCCAGATGACACTTAATTACGCGATCCTATTAACTATTGACCAGACCTTTAATGTCTAGCAAAATTGCTGTTTGCCAGCTTTGTAGTGTGATGTGCTTAGATACAGACACCTCTTTTCCATGTGAGCTTCTCTGGGTCTTAAGTTTTCAAAAAGCCTTTTTATGTTAAGGAATTGATATCACAATGAGGGAGTAGAGTTGCATGAAAAGTTAGACGTTCTGGTTTAGCGGGGAAAAATAGCTTCATCTGGGTAACACATCAATCGTACTGTCAGAGTTGCTTTTGTATAGTTAGAGGTAAAGTTGTAGGAGGGAAAGAACTGAATTATATTTCATAGAAGCTGATTAGGTTGTTGGAAACAGTGTAACAGCTCTATGAAAATATCTTATTTAAACCTGTAATTAAAAGGATGGGGGGACAACATGACTGCCTTGGTACTCTGTAAACTCTACCAATTTGTAGAGATGGGCAGGAATGTAGTATTGAATGAGTCACTTTATAGCACACGAATAGCCAAAAGAAAGTGTGAACTGCTATAGGGTTGTGCCCTGTGTCTGCTCTGTAATATTCCAATTGAACAGAACTATAATGCGTTGTAGTAACTTTGGATTTTTTGAGACTGTTTCTTGTATTGAAATGCAAGGCAAATACGGAGAACAAAGGCATAAGGATAATATTAAAAACAAACCGTGGCCTGTTTAGAATATGCTTCAATGTAAATTTTAACTTGTTTTTCTGTTGGTACTGACATTTTTCTTGACAGAAGATGTTTAAAATTGCCACACACTTTAGGAAGTGAAGTTTGCTATTTTCTGACTTGCATCTTGTATTTCAATGGAGTCTGGTCCTCTGGCTTGTTACATCAGGCTAAGTGGGTTCTGCAGTCACTGGTTGTCCTGAGAGCCTGAATGTTGTTTGATGTACATTGGAGAGATTTTGTTGTGTAGGAAGTCTAGTAGTAAAAAAGATTCAGACTAAACTCCTTGTCTGATTTAAAAATAAAAACACTTTGAGTTCAGACAGCAATGGTTAGTTCACTTTCACTGTGTAGCAATTTGGTGGGAAAATACTAACCAATGCTAGCTATTAGGTATTCTTTGAGTCTATTATATTTCTGAATACTAGTATGCTAATAGGTTTTGTGGACCTAAATCTGAATTTGCCAATACAGAATTTACATAAATGGCTCTAATTTACATAACTGTACTTTAAAAATACAGTGCCTAGCATTGATTTTCTGCCAAGTAGGAGCATTGTAACAGATGGCGGAATTTTCCACCAGCCAGGTGATAACCACTGTAAAGGAGGTATTTGTTTTCCTGTAAGTCTCTTGGCTTAAGGAAAGGGCTCAGTTATGTTGCAGAATTGTTCTAGTCCATTTGTTATAATTTAAATTATTGAATTTGTTTTACATATATGGAGTAACATGAATGCATGCTTATGAATGAATCTTAAATCATGTGATTTTCAGCTTTTCCTGTCAGTTTTCACCCTTTCTTCATTACCTCAATTGACACAAAAATGTGTGGGTAAGCTTCTATCAGGAATAATGTAGTGACAGTTCAAGCATTTGATACTGTTATGCTCTGCAGTAGAAATGCAGTATAAAATATTTGCAGTTATTGTTGGGTCAAGGAATAGTGGAGTAATAAATTGCTTATGAGTAGTAGGGAGCAAATATTCTCTCTGGAGATGCTTGGCTTCTATCATTCAGGTTATGCTGGCTGCAGAACAAGAACAGATGGCAACTGGCAGTGTAGCAGCAGGTGCAGCAGGAGTAAAAACAGATTGTTGTCCTCTGATTAGGTCACGTAAAGGTTTTTCCCATTTCTTTTCAGATCCACTTAACAAGAACTGGGCATGCTGCTATTCCTCTTTCCATGTTAAGAGTTAGTTCTGATAGTTTTTTGTTTGTTTGGTTTTTTTTTTTTCACCCTTAGCAGTAGGGAAGTCTTTTTTTTTTAGTATGTAAATGACAGACATAATCAGCACAAGCCCCTTTAAATATGTCTTCAGTACAGCATTGGGACAGCTCAGAACAGCATTGAAGGTGACATGCTAGTGGATTAATATGGGTGAGGACTTTCTGTGAGGAGAAATCTGAAAGAGCTTTTGGTGAATGAGCTGTTTGAGTGCTACAGGTAACAGTTTACCATTATGTGAGGATGTCAAGCTTCGTACATTCATATTCTAGAAGCAATTGAAAATAATTCTCAAAAGAGCCCCATTCAGCACTTAACAGAATTGAGTAGAAAACCTGCCTATTGACATCTATAGGAATAAGCTTGAATTCCAGGGGAAACTAGTCTTTACAAAGAAATGAAATGCACTCCTTGCACCTTCTGCACCCTCCCCCCGCCAAAAAAAACCAGAAAAAGAAGAGTGAACAAGCAACATGTGTATACTTTTTTATATAGAGCTCGTCATACTCCAAACAGTGATCTTGGGTGATATGGTAGGACTGGCTTTCTAACTGTAAACTCACAGCACAGAGGCAAGTTTAACTGGTGTGGAGCAATTAAGTCTTGATTTGTCAGTTAAGCTGACTGGGTCTAAAAGTGCAGGTCTTGTCTGTCTGCTGTTTCTACTCTTACTGCTTTAGGGTCCTCCTACCCCTTGTAATGATAGAGCTTCACAAGTGCTTGACACGAAAAAAAGTTAAATCAGGAAATCGGCAGTGGTACCCACAATTTAGCCTTTCTTTACCTGTGGTGTTTTCTTATCGTCTGATGATATTTTGCAGGGATCTAATTTAACATGCACCAGAAGGCAAACAAGTTCATATCTTTGAGGTTTTTGTCACTTCAGACTGTGCTTGATCTTGGACATCTGTATCTGTAATACATTACACTTACAATTTGAAGGCTTCTTCAAAACCACAGATACTGGGAACTTCCTAAAATGAAAGCAGTCTGCAGAATCTGAGCACTTCCTGTGGGCCAGACCCAATGATGGAGTATCACTTTCTTTCTGCATGGTTAGCTCTTGAAAATATCCTCACTCAACTGAAAGCTTCTGAATGTATAGAAAAGCCTTTTTCAATTCTGGGTCATGTTTGGTCTTATCCTTTCTGCATGTGATCATGTAAGTACTATTTCCCTGTATGGTGGCGATACACGTGCTTCCTACTGAAAGAGCGGGTGCTCAAGTGTACGCATTCTCTGGAGCATGTCAGATCTTTCTCCCCTGTGTTTAAACTTACAAAGTGAAAGAAGTATATGTGTGTGGTTGTGTTAAAAGCAGAGCAAAACACATCAATGTATGCAAAACTATAGCAGTTTTTGTTGTCATATTAATAGCATTCTAGTTATATCTTCTGTTTTGAACCTTAAACTGCATACCTGCCAGGGTAGGAATTTGTGTACTGTATCTCCAACTAAGCTGGATGTAGTGCATGCTGACCATTGCTGAGAGTTTGGGTGTGATCACATTCTCAAATATATTATCAGTGTGTTCTGCCTGTATGGTTAAACATTGCCTTGTCTTTTGATTACACCATGTTGGGCGTTAGACCACAGTTTGAGATACAAGGAGTTTGCCAGGTTGATTTGGACTTAGCTTTATCCCAAATACCAGCTTCTATGTCGTCTTTTTTTTGTATGTTCTTCTCTTTGGGGTTTGAAGCTTCTGTTTTGCATTCCTGATACATCCAGCAGTATGGTTGTAACTTCCTTTGCAGGCCTGTATATAGTGTGCATTTGAAACTGTCACTGTAATAACACTAACCTGGTAGGTCATTTCTGTCTTTTGAAGCTATAGTCTGTTGTCAGTTCTTAGCATTTAAAGGACGACTACTCTGAAATTCAGCAAATGTAATGAAAGTGTCAGACAAGATCCTTGGATGAACTGGAACAAGGCACAGTACAAGTATATGGGACGGACAGTCTGTTTTTCTTTCCCCCTTGCTTTGTTCAGATGATAGTTGTGGGCAACTCTGTTTACCAAGGATACAGGATGCTGTTATGTATAGTGACAAGAGAAAGCTTGTCTTAACATAACTGCCTAGGCATGAACTTTGCAGACTCCATCTGGATTAGTCTATGCTAGAGGACTTAGTTTGACTTCCTTTTTTTACTTGATGCTGCCACTTCTTGGAGCTATTTATAGTTGTGCAGTCTTAAATAAAAGCAGATAAGTAAATGATGACTCCTGAATTGCTTTTTAGAGGGCCGAAGTTAGGGTATTGGTATCGATTTGCACAACACACCTGAAGTATGTGCATATTGAATTTGCATACCATGTGTTTGGGAAAGTGTTGTGTAGGGGAAGGGATGGGGGATCAGTAATGGGAGGAAAGTTCTTTTGGCTGCTACATGTGGTCTTTTAATGCCCTTTTGGTTAACATCTGCTTGACTTATTGCAGATCGCACTTTCGGTAGCACTTTACTGTCAGCACTACAGGGCCTGAATAGTTGCAGGAAAATTAGCTATCATATAGTCTGATAGATCAACAGCAAAACTGTCCGCTAAGCACCCGTTCTGCTGCCTGTTGGTATAATTGAGCATGACGCAGAAAATCTACTTTTGTTTCTGTATTAGGTAGCAAGAATATGGTCTGGTATCAGTGTTTTTCCCTACCAGTTTGAACCTATTTTGTATGAGTTTGAACAGTGTGTATGAGTATTTGAAAGCAAGGAAACACAGGAATGTGCTTTGGTTTTGGCTGATGTGGACTGGAGATGTATATATTGTGTAATCTACTTGTAAAGACTTTCTTTTTGTAACTTACAGATCCATGGAAATTAAGTAGAAGGTACCTAGATCAATTTGTCCCTGGGCCTAGGTATGGGTGGTGCTGTTCATTTGACTGGTCTTCTGGGTTTAAGGGAGAGGTGACTTGCTGAGTTTGGAAGCAAGGGAAGGGCAGCATGCATTTGTTTGTAGCAGAGTAATTTTAATATAATCTGATATTCCTCTACAGCGCATGTCACTCACAAGCAAGGAGTGCTGCGCTGCTGATAAAAATAGATTGGACTTGTTCTGACCTTTTAAAAATGCCCCTAATACACTAGCACAGGCTTTGCCTTAGAACACCTGACTTTTAATTCTGATTGTGAAGTCAAGTGAGGTAAGTAGAACTTGGATCAACTGTAAATGACTTAGCCACTTAGCAAATCCTCTTGAAGAACCATACTTGCTTGCCACCTGCTTTTTACTGAGGGTATGTAGGATGATTAAATGCTGGCATGTTATGAGGTAATCTCCCTTGCCCATGCAGCCTCTCCCACCACTGGTTTGGTACCCAGCAGTCCTCTCCTCAGCACCAAAGACTGATGACTCTGAAAACACGTTGGTTTAACTGCTTACTGTGGTAAAACAGCTAAGGGGTTTTGTTGCGTGCTTTCTACTGTGATTACGTGGCTTATGCTATCAGTGTGTGAGCAGCAATGTGAAATGCTCATGTTTTATGAAGCTTTTGATTTTTCCATAGTTTTCAGTTGACCAAAGAAATGGTGATGGAGAAGCCAAGTCCCCTGCTGGTCGGGCGGGAATTTGTGAGGCAGTACTATACTCTGCTGAACCAAGCACCTGACTATTTGCACAGGTAAAGCTCCGCTTTACTTTATTATCTATTTTTCTGTGTGAATTTCTTAATTTCTATGTTAAAATTGGTGAATAAGCTTATTAGCAGGTCTTGGCTTGCTGAACTTGGACACTTAATCTGATTTACTCAAGACAGATGCTGGGTATAGTTTGCTTTCAGTTTTGATCAGCTGGGTTAAAACATGGATAATAATGATTACAGGAGTTATATAAATATCTGTGTTCTGGTTGTTACTGAAACGCTGCTAGGCATGTATTCCAAGCAAAAAAGAAGAAAAAATATGAATCAAAATGCGTTACTTTCTACTTCTGGTTGTAATCAATATAAATGAAAGTTGGATAAATGTTATTTAGTTAAGCATTTTTGTAGTTTTGTCTTGATACACTGCCCCCTGACTAGGGGAAGAACATTGAAAATGGTGTGTGCTTGTATATTGGTATGTCTCAGTAGTCATACCAGCTAGCTCTTTCTTAAAGGAAAATCAGAGAAATTATGAATGTGTAGCAAACGACAATCTGTTATCTAAATAAATTGGTCTTGTTTGATTTGACAGGTATCCTACATTGCTAGAACTAACCTCGTTTTTGAAGATAGGCTTTGTTTTGCTATGCTTGGAGTAGCTAGACAAACAATTTCTGAAACCTTCCTTCTTCCAATCTCAGGAACACTTAGAGTATTTCTCCACTTAGGTGGACAGCTGACCTTGTCCATTTGGGTCAGAGGAAAGTTTACAATGAGCCACAGAATTCAGTTCTAGTCCTTTATCTGCTGGCAGAATGCAGTCCCATGATGTTTATGACACTTTAGCTTGTAATCCCTCAGTTATGAAAAGGAAGATTGACCTGCAGTACTTTCTTTACTGTAGATGAACAAAAAAGTACCATTGCTCCTTGCTCAAGCCTTAAACTAGAACTTGAGGGGAAGCATTCAACATCCTGGGTGTCTGGAGTACTATGTTGCTTTAGGAACCTTGTACAGAAAGGAGAGAATGGGATTGGATCATCTAGCTCCTATGAAACTGGTTTTGGCTGTTAGTGCTTGGGTATCTGATATATCTGAATGCTACAGGTTACACAGGAGAACTTTGCATTCCCTCCCGACCCCAAATTGCTAACAGAATTATGGAATTGTATGGCTGTATTCCAGTAATTCAGACAGAAAACTTGCTTGAGAGTATATTATTCGTAGTGTACTCTAATGTAGAGGCTCAGTGTTCTTGCATAACAAAGCTTAGTGTTAAAATATTTCTTTTCAACAGGTTTTATGGAAAGAACTCTTCCTATGTCCATGGTGGCTTGGATTCCAATGGAAAACCAGCTGACGCAGTCTACGGGCAATCTGTAAGTACTTAAAACTTACTGTTCTTTACTTCTTTTTTGTCACCTTTGTGGTTGAGAAGAGACACATATCCAGCTGTGATTCATTCCCCTTTGTCCAAGTGCTTTCTGTAAAAAATGGGGAGAGAAAACTGTTAACTGTAAACAGCAATAGTTAGGCAAGATATGCTTCCTTTATTAAAGTTCATAATGTAAAATTGCTTGCAAAGCAAACTTAAAGATCATACTGCCAAGCTTTCTCCCTAGAGTTAGGGAATATATTATGAAACAGTTTTATGTTTTTGCTTTCTTTGAAAGCTGCTAACTTGGCAGAAATGGCTTCTGTGGTGTAACCTGTGTACCATTCTTTCATAGGATATCCACAAGAAGGTGCTGTCATTAAACTTCAAGGATTGCCACACAAAGATTCGTCATGTGGATGCCCATGCTACTCTCAACGATGGTGTTGTAGTCCAGGTGATGGGAGAGCTCTCCAATAACATGCAGCCTGTGCGCAGATTCATGCAAACATTTGTACTTGCCCCTGAGGTATGCTGTATTGAGTGCTAGTGTTATAGTGTTTCTAATATCATGTCAGGATTAATGAGGCCTCTCTGGTTCAGTGTTGGAATGTGAAGGGTTAGACAGGGAAGGTGGCTTGCTACAAAATTCAGCAGTAGTGTTCTGCAAATTCCTTAAGAAATTACACTACTTCTGTACGGTCATACGTTGACCTTGGATATCATAATTACAGTTGTAAATATCCTAACTTTTGGCTACTAGGTATGTGTAATGCCTATTTTTTTCTTAAGCGTTTTAAAGTTATTTTATCTTTAATTTGCCCTCCTAGCAACTGGTCCTCTTGCTGAAAAGATCTAGTAGAGAGAAGAAAATGCTTACTGTCGTTTGAAGACATGGGTTCCAGACTTTCTTGTTGTATAAAGCGCTGGCTTAGCATTTGAGGTGGCTTTTGAAATAGACACCTTTTTTTGAACAAAACAGTTCACATAATTGAAAATAATAGTGAAAAAGGAGTATTGCAAGATAACTTTATTTTTCAATTTGACTTGGAGCTAAGAATTGATACTTTAGATCCCAGAAAGTTCTCACTCCTACTTTCTCAGTGTTGTGAGCTATTGGAATTAAAAGCGCTAATATGATTTTTTCCATTTTCCATGCATTGTTCCATGCATACTTGGCTTGCTAGTATGATGCATCTTCTGCCACCCCCTGAAAAACACACGTTTTGTCGAAGGAGGCAAGTTTGGATTAATCTTATATGGGAAGGATGATTTGCTCAAGCTGTTCTTGTTTTCTCGTTATTTCAGTTTTTACATTACTGCAATGGGTGTAATTGAATCAGTTCTTCCCTTCGATTTGCTTCCAGGGTTCTGTTGCAAACAAGTTTTATGTCCACAATGATATCTTCCGCTACCAAGATGAGGTTTTTGGTGACTCTGACACTGAGCCTCCAGAGGGTAAGTAGCAGGAATTTTTGGATGGTTCTACTGGTATTTGTTTCTGGGTCTATATCAACACTCCATTCTCAGATCAGAGGAAATCTTGCTGGAGAAGGCAGATCAGCATTAAGCTTCGTGTTCTAGATTTTTTCCTTGCCTGTAGTTTCCTTGCTCTCCAGCAAGGAGTTGTGACATGCAGGTAATTGTTATTTTTCTGGCATATTCTGTTTCTATTAAAAGAACTGTGAGACTTACTTTAGCAGTTGCGGTCAGATTTGTAGGCTATAAATCTGCTTCTCTGAAGTATTTGGAATATGTTTGACCTTGGTCAAAACTGAGTAACTGAAGTGATAGCAGAAGTATAAGGAAATGTCTGTTCCATGTCACATCTTGGTAGTGCTTCCTGTGTGGTCTTCGGCAGAGGCTTCACCTGCATGTTGTCGAAGATGCCTTGTGTTTGAACCAAGTACTAAAGACGTGTGTGGTGTATTTTCTCCTTTTCTAACTTTGTTTAGAATCAGAGGAGGAAGGGGAGGAACCTGAGGAAAGACAGCAGACACCTGAGGCTGTTCCTGATGATACCGGTGCTTATTATGAGCAGGCTGTCAGGTAATAATATCTTATTAGATGAAGTCAGATGTTGTGTAATACAGACTGCTTGTAGAACAGGTCAAATGAATTTATTGCTGCTCATGATTTTCCTCTTTGACGGTCAAAAGATTTCTGTTTATTGGGCAGCTGAAACCAAAGTGTTGTTAGGCTGAACGCAGAGACTCTGGATTTTCAGTAGATGTAATGCTTTTTCTGCTCTATAGTGTAACAATGTGAAACTTGCATCCCTGTGCAATGTGGCCTTATTTAGACAGATTAGCCTTATTCTTCCTCACGAATGCAATATGCCTCACTTCTGTATTGGACAAGTAGCATTACTTACTACCCAGTAATAGAATCAAATACAATACCACCTCTTTTTCTTGATTTTTGCGGTGCTGTATGATAGCAATGACATTGAGGAACACCTGGAAGAGACGGCTGCAGAGGCGGAGCCTGAGCCAGAGCCAGAGCCTGAACAGGAACCTGAACCAGAGGTGCATGAAGAAAAATCTGAGCCAGTATTAGAGGAGTCGGCTCCAGAAGAGACTGTGGAAAAGAGTCCTTCTCCAGCTCCTGCTGATCCAGCTCCTGCAGTGCAAGAGGACTCCAGGGTAATGACAGTGGATGGCTCTTTTCTGTGATGTGGTAGTTTCATCACAGTATGTTTGACTCTTCTGTTGTTTTACAGATCCTCTCTCTGGCAAGAGGAGAAATTCCTGGAATTAGAAGTGTTTAAATGCTCTATAATTCCCTGCCCAAATTACTCTTCTCATGACCAGTTGCCTCCTTCCCATTTGTTCCTATACAATAACACGTAGTCGAAATTCTAGCTAGTAGCTAGTTGGTTAAAATACCAGGAACTAAGATAGGGCTTTGTATAATTGGTAGGTATAGGAACTGTGGCAGCAGTGAGAGGTTCAGATTCTCTGTTTGTAAACAGAGCTTCTGAAATTCTGAACAGACTGAAACCAAAATGCTGAATCAGAAAAATGGGAGAAATGTGACTTTGTTTCTACCTGGGGATTTTTGTCACTCTTCAGTGTTAAGAGAGGCAAAAGTGGACAAATGGGTACGCAGGAAAGCAATACTTTGGTTAACCTTGATGTGATACTTGGTCTTAGGCTACTGCTGTGTCCTATTTCAACTCTATGTAGAATTTAGAAATAGGGTGGAAGTGTGACTGTATTGTCATTACACTAAGTCTTTTGAATGTAAATGATTTATGGGGAAACTGTTAGCAGCAGGATCCCGAATTTCAAGGACAGGTTAAAATTTATTACTCTTATCCTGTGTCTGTTAGCTGTGCTATCAGGAATATATTTCAGAAGGATAAAAGCATCTGGAATTGAGTTACAATCTTCTCTCTCTTCTGCTTTTTTGTTTTGTTTTGTTTCTTAGACATTTTCCTGGGCATCAGTAACCAGTAAGAACCTCCCTCCCAGTGGAGCTGTTCCAGTATCAGGAATACCACCTCATGTTGTTAAAGTACCGGTCTCGCAGGTAGGAATCCAGCACCTAGAGAAGTTTAAGTGCTAAACTGGCTGACAGTAAACTGAGGTGGGGAAAAAATATAGTGAAATCTACTTGCTTATAATCTGAATTCTCAGAGACTCCAAAGACTTTAAAATTCAATTTTTCCTGATAGACTTCATAAAAGTGTTATTCCTTGGCTTGAGAAGGAATTGTTTCTCACAGAAAAACGAGGGAATGTTCATGGAAGTGCTGGATGTATCTGCCATTGCACCCTCTTAAGGAAAGATGCAACTTTTCTTTTTCCACTGCCTATTCATGAATGAGGTTTTGTCATGAATGCATTTATGTAATACAGTCTATCTGCATAACTGCTGCTGCCCTTTGGGCAGACACTTTATTGTATATAACTGTGCATGGGGTGACTTTGAAATTCTAACTTAGTCAAGTGACATGTTTGCTTTTAGCATATAAGCCAACATGAGCTAACATGCATTTTAGTCACAGGTGGAAAGAACTATGATTTTTTTCCTGTATTTTCAATTTATTTTATCAACAACTTCATAGTGAGCTCTTAAAAGCAGAGCCCTGCTGTTACATCTGATTCTTTCCTGTCAAGTCCTTTTTTTAATTTCTACAGCCTCGCCCTGAGGCAAAGCCTGAATCTCAGACCCCACCTCAGAGACCGCAGAGGGATCAGCGAGTGAGGGAGCAGCGAACAAGCATCCCACCACAGAGGGGTCCTAGACCAAGTAAGAGAAGCTACAAAGAATAAAGTGTTTCCCCTATTTGATGATTTTGGGGAAGCAATATGATGATTAAAACTTTTAAAATCTAATTAATTTTGTCAGTAAGCGAATGATTCCTACTTTTATGGATATGGTTATTTTAGATGATCTTGGTCTGAATGTCTGGCAAGCTTTAGAGCTGAATTTCACTAGCATTCTATTGAGGTATCTAGGTTTCTACTCAAGTGTTTGGCTTCAGTCAGGTGATAAAAACCAAACAGTTACAAACTTGCTAGTGTAGAATGCTTACCTTTATATATGAATGGATAAATAGAGTGTGTATTCTGATTCTTTTATAAGGTGCTAATTCTGACCATGGCTTGGGTTTTTTTTTTTTTTTTGTTTGTTGCGGGGACTGGCTTTTCTCAAACAAGTCTTACTTTTCTGTTCAAGTTCGTGAGGGTGAACAAGGCGATGTGGAAACGAGACGAATTGTGAGATACCCAGACAGTCACCAGCTGTTTGTTGGGAACCTTCCCCATGATGTGGATAAAACTGAACTTAAAGACTTTTTCCAAAGTAAGTTAGTTGCTTTGCTGTACTCTCAGGGTTTGGGGGTTGCAGCCATAAGCGTGGTCAACAGAGCATTCTAATGTATGACCCAAGAACTTGGCTTTTCTCTTGCAGGCTATGGCAATGTTGTTGAACTCCGCATCAACAGTGGTGGAAAGCTCCCCAATTTTGGGTTTGTGGTGTTTGATGATCCTGAACCAGTTCAGAAGATCCTTAGCAGCAGGGTAAATAAACTGCTAGTCAGTGGTTTTTGGTCTGTTAATAACAGGCAATGTTTTTCAGATTACTCTAACAATAAAAGATTCTACTTGGTCCCTTTGGCCTTTCTTGAGCATCTTAAAGTAGGTGTGATGTCTTTCCCTCCTATTACCAAGACTTGTGCAGCATTTGTACAGATTGAGTCTTTTGTCATTGAAGTAACAACTTAGCTGAACATGGATTTATTCATTATAGAGCCTTTTTCGAATGGGAAGTTGCTGAGCTCTACACAGGAAGCAGGTAAATAGCTTTCAGGAAGGCAGGGCAGAGAGAGTCTGACCCTATGGATAAGTAGAATCTTGTTTGTCGAAGAGGTTAAAAGGAAGAAGCTATACTAGTGTTCAGGTTGAAAAGAATTTGTGCTAACAGAAGCAGGTGGTACCTGCTCGCTTGTTAGCAGTGACTGCAAATGCAAAATGTGCACCCCATGACTGTACGGTGTGGTGGTAGGCAATGAATCTGGATGCACCATAACAGCTGTGCAGTGTGCTTGCTTACAAACTAGCTTTTCACCAGACAGGGACATCCTTTCTTCTTTACTTCCTTACTGTACAGCAGTATTGCCAGTATATTTGTTCTTGATTGAAAGGTAACTTGGGTGCAGATTTTTAAACCTTGAGATTTGGTCTGAGCTTGGGATATTTCATGTGGCTAGACACCTTTAATTGTGGGAAGCCAGCAGCATTTGTGGCAATGCTTGATGAGTTAGTGCATATGAAGTCCAGCAGCCCTAGTTCTTTTGCAGGGAGCTGGTGATTCAAGATGGAATGCTGATAGAGAGTTGCTTCCTTAAGTGCTTTCCTGCTATCCTGGGCGGAGCAGTTCCAATGTGGTCTAGGGTAAAGTCTAAACCAGGTGATTTGAAACCAGTGCTAAAAGTAGATTGAGTAGATCTGGTTGACTTTGGCCTGAATTGGTGTGGGAACAAGTAGTACAGTGACAGCAGGTCCTTAAGCCATTTCTTAGCTGCAAGCAATATGTGAACACCTTCAGCAGTCACTTAAACTTGCATGTTTGAGTTTTTGCTGGAACAAACTAGAAATGTTCACTCATGAGTTCTCTTGCAGTAGGGGAGGTAGGTAGGAGCTGAGGGCCAGACTTCATGTCCAGGGAATACCAAAGGCACACTCAGCTGAGGGATTTGTGGCCTTTGTTTACTTGTTCAACTGTGCCACTCTGTGTAACTGGAGCTGGAGAAGAGAGTGAATGCTGTCTTCCAGGTTAGGCTTTGAATGTGTAATAGTTTGTGTGCTCAAAGTATCTTTTCTGCAAGCCTAAGTTACAATGGATGGGCATGGCTTTCCGAAATAAGATTTTTTTTTTTAGATTTTTTTTTTATATAGACTTAAGTCCTATAAAAGCAGTTTAACACACCTTCTACCCTGCTTTGAACAGTGCTAAATTCTGTTTGTAGTATCCATTGTGTGAATTCTTTTGCAGACAGGTCTGGTGCTTTGAGCAAACATATGTCCTGAAACAGTAGGACTTTTTTCAGGATAAGCTTTGCTATAAACAAGTTTAAAAGGCTTTGGTAGACTGTTAGCCAGTGAAGCTAAACCTGATGTCTGCTGCCTGATGTGAAATGTAGGAGTTTACACTGGAGTCGGTAATAAGGCTGTAACATGATGCTTTTTGATCTTTGTCCAGCACAGCTGATGGCTAGAGGAGGGCAATGTTCTTCATCCTTAGATCAGTTCTACTTCTATAGTCAGTTCAGTAGAAGTGAATGGCTAATCTTTCCATTTGATGAGAAAGCATTGTGCCTCTGCCAGTGATGGATTGTATTTTTCATGTTGTTTGTTATGCAACTGCAGGAATAATTTGAAACAGGTGAGTCCTTATTCCTGTAGTTCATGGATTCTTGCAGGCTTCAACTTTTTGTCTGCAATGGGGTTTGTGGGATGTTGCAGTCCTGTTCCTCTCTGTTCTTGCTTCAGTGAGGTTTCCCAATCAAGTGACCACTTGTCACTGCAATTCTGAAAAACTGAGCTCGACCTAAGTGAAAGACTTCATTGGCCTATATAGCAAGGTGGGAGAGAAGATCTGACATTCTTCATGCCATAAGAAAAATCAACTGGGACCCTGCATGGTGGCAGACTGAATTGCTACATATTAATGAAAGGAGGTTACTGTTGATAGTTCAATTCCTTTTCTAAAAGGTGTCAGAATGCTCAGTGTTAAGCCTGAGATTGCTTTTCAAGTGTCACTTTCACATCTTTTTTTGTATCTTCTCCAGTAAAGCCACAAGACTGGATGCATAGTTTGAGTATCACCATTTTCTAGTAACCAATCATAAACCACTTCAGTTTTCTTTCATGGAGAGGAGGATGTGAGACAAGGTTGCAGAAATCTGCTTGACATTGAAGAGTTACTGGTGAGTCATTAATGAAAGTACCTTTTCTGCTTTTGTTGCAGCCCATCATGTTCAGGGGAGAGGTACGCCTGAACGTCGAGGAGAAGAAAACGCGAGCTGCCAGGGAGGGTGACCGCAGAGATAACAGACCACGTGGACCTGGAGGCACTCGTGGGGGGCTGGGAGGTGGGATTCGAGGGCCTCCACGTGGAGGAATGTCCCAGAAGCCAGGATTTGGAGCTGGAAGGGGGATCGGGCAACGCCAGTGAATGCATCACGGATGTTGACATGGTGGCGCAAACCCTTTTTCCTGCAGATTTGTGAATTTCAGCCTTGGGTATCTTGGAATGTGGCCCTAGCCTGTTATAGACTGCTACGTTTGATACTATTTTGGCCCCTTTTTGTTTGTGTTATGGTTTTGTGATTTTTTTTTTTCTAGTCCTTGTCCCAGATTCCAGCTTTGTGGAACAACGTTTTAGGAAAAGTGGATTTTAAAAAGAAAAGAACTGAGTTTTCTTGTTCACCTCAAACTTACGGACTGGATTTTTTTGGTACCAGTGGTTTTTCCTAAAGGAATGTCTCTTTATTTTTTTCTTTTTCTTTGTTCTCCCCCCTTTCTACTGAATTTGGGTGCGTTTCAGTCAGTGGAATAATATTTCACGTGCATGCGTTCAAGAGCCTGTAGGAAAACATAGTACCTGGCAAGTATTTCAAGGGCAGAAAAACAAAACTATTGATTTATTCCTTGAGGGTCATAGCAACATCCTCTGGTCCGGACATATTGCCACTTGAAAAATTGACATTCACCTTTCTCTTTGTGGCGCTGTAAAAGTGGAATAATGGGTATCCGTAGAATCTTTTTTCTTTTGATACATGATCACAGAAAGGAATTCGAACTACTGTTTTACCACTTTAAAATTTTGGATTGTGGGATAGGTTTTAAATGTCTAGAACTTGACTCTTAAAACACTTTTCCTGAACTTGTGAAATTTTTTATTGAAATAGGGAGGTTTTTTTCATGTTTAGTTTGTATTTGTATAAAAAAAAGCAAAATTGTTGTGCCTTCTATTTATCTCTCATTCCAGTCTTGGCAAATTGTTTAAAAAAAAAAAATAATAAAAAAGGTCTAGATTTGCTTTATCAAGTCAAGAGTATGTTGGAGTTTTTCCAAGGGGAAGAGGTTCTTCCTTCAGTCACTAGGTTTACTAGGTAGAGGTGGTTATAGCTGAAATTTGTAATACCTTATCTTCATCAGTTTGGCTGCATTTAAATAATTGAAAACAAGTACTTTTTGGATGTAGAATTTAATACCTTTGATTCGAGGCCCCATTACAAATGTTGCAAAAGTACAACTGAAGCATAAATACCTCTGTCACATCCTTTACAGTTCAAACTACTGTATGTAATAGAGTTATTTTTGCAGTTTTGGCATTAGTTTCATCCCCTGCTTCTGCCAGCCCTGAAGTGGATGGATGGCATTTTTGTCAGAAGTGCATAAGGTGCCTGTCTGTCCTGGTGTTAAAAAAGGTGTTGAATGCTCTCTACTGCCTCTGAAAGAAGATTAAATTGAAAATAAAATAGAAAACTGGGTAATTTCAATCAAAGAGATCTTGTAAGACTGTACTACGCAAAGCAGTATTATTTCTGTAATGTGTGGTGTTAAACATCTGGATGAAAATGGCAGGTTTGATTCTACACCAGACCTTCAGAGCTATTGGTAATACAAAAGAGCTGCTTAGTAAGTTTGCTTATCTGCGTCAGGGTTCATTGTTTCTATATTTTCTTGATTTATTGATACAATCACTGTGCATATGCAGTATATCTCTCTTGACCTTTGCTTGCTTTAAAGCTAGAGCAAAACTGCCCGAAGGGCAGATAGGTATTACCTGTTCCAGAACAGTAATTTTTTGCCTTTTACTTGCCAAACTTAGTGGTTGAACCTGGTTGTACTAAATGTCAGTAGAGATTTGGTTTCTGTTTTATTTTATCTTCATCTTCAGAGTTGTTATGCTCTTTGTCCCTTCCCTCCTTATGAATCTTTCTCAGATTGACTTGCTTACAGTCTCTTCCTGAAGACTTAAGTATCTTAGCAAATTGGAAGAGAGCTGAGTGTCAGCAATAGCTGTGGTATACTCTCACAGCCAGCATACTGGCAATACAGACTGCTTCCTCTTGTGGTGGTAACCGGTATTTAAAAAAAACCCGCTTTCTGCATTTTTCATATCTGGAATGACTGTGAGGTGAAAGTATGCAATGGAAGTCTTTCACTGAGCTCTGTCCTTGTTGTTTGTGATATTTTTTTCTTATTTGTTGGGTTTCTACTGTTCTTGATGTTAAATCCAAGACTGAAGTAACAGTTTGCACTTCAGACTTATCAAAGTGCTATTAATAGAAGCTTTCATAGCTCTTAACCTGCGAATCTGCAAAAGCACACCAAAGCCTGAAACACCCTTTCTGTAGTGGGAGTTGGACAGTTCTGGCTCATTGTTGTCTGGTTTGAGAAAGAGCTGAGGAATGTCAGTACCCATTAGGTAAAGTGTATGCTTGTTTTCATATGAATCATACTCTCAATATGTTGACCCAGAAAGTGATGATGTTCTCCAAGATGACAGGCAAAATTAAGTATTTACATGAAATTTTCTTGGAATGTCTTGTAAAGAAATACTTTTCAAAGGCAAGTTATGTTGCCAGCATCTTGAACAAAATGTAGAGTTGACTCTTAATATTTGCATTTTGGTTGTTCTGTGACTAGCTAATAAGAAAGTATGCTCAAAAGACTTGCTGTAAAATATTGTCACATTGGCTTTTTTGTTTAAACCTTCTAGTAGCCTCAAGCCCTTCTAGTTTCTGCATTGCTGTGCTGTTAAAACCTCAATATCTCTTGTCTAAGGTCTTCAATGCTGTGCATGCATTAATGGTGAAGATGACTATGAAGAAGTCATGATTTGGCTTGCCTCAGCTGGTTGCAGTGAGCTAGAATAGCTACAAGGCTAACCTCTAATAACCAAGGTAGCTTAACTCTTTCCAGAAAGAAAATGCTACAGGGAAGTCTCAAATGAGTAACACTGTGTGTCTCCCTGCTAGCACCTCTGCTTTAATTGAGATAATGAGGTGTTTGCTGAAGTGCTCTTGATGTCCCAGTGCTCTGCAGGGAGTAGGAAGTGGAGAAGTTGGTCAGACCTGTCACAGGCTGCTTTTGCATCCACACAAGCCACATGGATAGTGATAGGAACAACCTTAATGATCCTTATACCTTAATGTTCTGCCCTTCTGAGAGCAGTGGGGGAGTTTCATGTATGACTAGTGTGATCTGGCCTCTTCTGGCTGATCTTAATAGTGTAACACAAGTAGAAATAAGACTATTTCATTTACAGTAGTATTTCGTACCACCAGAACTGGAAGCCATGCTGCCTTTGCTGCCTCCTCTTTGGTTAAGGGTATTGCACAATTAACTAGGCTTAGTGATCCCCTTTTCTTGTGCAGGGAGGAATTCCTTCTGGAGTACTCTAAGTACCAGCAGACTTGCACGGGGCTGTTGTGTGAAGTTGAACTGAAATTTCTGTGTGTTCAGGACTGCAGGTGTTTGTTCTGCAGTTGGGGATTCAGGCAGGGATCACTTGCTCTGCAGGGCCCTCTTTACAGGTTTTTTGTTGTTGGTTTTTTTTTTCTTTAAATTTGTTCAGAGCTGAAGCTGTAGTGTTCCTGTGTATACACTGGCCACATACAGGCAAGTGTGGAGGTGGTGAGCATGCTATTGGAAGTAGGGCTTTGCAGAGGGGATTTATTCCTGGAGTAGGAAACTGAGCCTGTGTGCTAACATGCTGTGTGGTAACAGGGAACTCTGGCTTGAATCTGAATGAGAAACATTCTTCAGCAGTGCCACATGGAAGGGATGTCCTTTAGACCTGTGAGTCCACTTTCTTTGGTGAAAAGGATGGTTCTGGGTGCAGGTATGAAAATTTGGAGTTGATCTCTGCAGCTGCTGATTCTACACATCTCAGAGGGACATATTTTTGTACAAAATGTGGCTGTTTGTTTTTTTTTTTTAATTGTTTCTCTTTCTTTATACACTGCTGCCTGGGGCTAAGAGCACATGGCACAGTAGCAGTTTCCCTAAGCTGTGCATGCTTTAGCAGGAAGTAATTATCTTGGTGATTATTTTCATTTCCCAGCTGCACCATTCTTACCCTGGCTGGTAACTTGAAAAACTGCTCTCCTAAGATCTTGATAATCTCATTTGTATGTTGTGTGGAAGATGGGGCAAGGGGTTTTGTTGATAGCTTCTGTGGTTATGAGACATGAAACAATTGAGTAAAATGCTTTCAAACTCCATCGTTCCTTAAAGACAGCATATTTCAGAGTAATGGTGTGTTCTCAGAATAGATTTGAAGGGCAGGATGTTGCCCTTCTATTTTCTGTCACAAAATGCCACTTGCCAAGCCAAGTGGGATCTGCTCTTCCACTGATGAACTTGACACAAACTTGACAAAGCACCTGCCTGGAAGGAAAAATACTTCATTGTGTCCATCTTTGAGATTCAGTGTGAGTGGCAGTCCTTTAACTGTCTGAAATGTCGTTTTGGGTGTCTGGACCAAGGTCATTTCATCTGCCAAAGAGTATTAAGGCTATGTATAAATAATGCCATGTCCTAGCTTGCAAGATGGTACATAAAATACCTTTTTTTCTTTATATGGACCCTTGCCAGACCCTGTTTCAACTTGCATGAGAATGTAAGGCATAGTTTTGCTCTATTGGAAGTACTGCTGTTCATTTGTGTATGACTTTAAAATCCAGGATATTGTAAAGACAACACAAACAGAACTTTCTGTTTGGGTGCCTATCATTGCTGTGTGAAAGACCAGAGCAACTTAAGAGGTGCTTTATAGAGACTAGAGATGTGATACATCCCTCTTGTGGAAAACTTGCTTCTGCTGCCTGGACTTGATCTTGAATTCTGGGAAGGGAAGGCTAGCTGTGTGTTAGCTAACTGTGTTAGCCTTGCAAGAGTCTGAAACAATAAAGAGCAGTTCAGGAGTCTGAATGCTATGGCTGATACTGCTGCTGCTGTAGGAATTCCTTTGTGGGGTGGAGCTCAGGAGGTCACAGATGGGAGAGATTATTCTTCAGAATAAAAGGCTTAACACTAAAACTGGTCTTTTGCCTTATTTTCATGAAATGTTACGTTAGCACAAATGCACCAGCAGTGTGGGCTGCAGCATGGAACCTCTGGCACTAAAAATCCATGGAGAGAATTTCAGAAAAATCTTTTATTTTTTTTATTGGAATCAGCATGAATGTATGATTCAATAAATATATTTTATGTACATGTAACAGCAGAAACTTTACATTCCATCTTCAAACTGCTGAAATAGAACTTCTGTTTTAAAATTTTTTACAAGCCAGAAAAATAATCTGCCACTGTTTCTGTGTGGTCATGCAATTTGTGTAAGTTACAGGTTTATTTTATCATGATGTAAAAATGCTGCTTTTAAGGAAGCAGTTGCTTTGCACTCTGACCAATGTAGCAAAATATCCTTAAATGGAGTGTAAGGCCATACCAATTTTGTGTATGTATATATTATATGTATATATAATAAATTCATATAGAAAAGACAGGGAGGTCCCTTTTTAAGGTGGGTAGGGAGAAGACATGTAAGCACTTCATGATTAAGCTAGTTTATTCTTTTTGAAGAATTTTACATCCTAAGTTTTAAGCACGGGTACACTTTCTATTCTGCATTTCTCTAGTCCCTCCTCTGTTCTTGAGGGAAGAGTAGCATGAAAATTAATAAGGATTGACTTTTTCCATTCTTTTTTTTTCAGACTTGTGTTAATGAACCAGTAGAGGTACTCAGAGAGCACTTGAGTTGCCCACTTCTCTCTTCCTTCTTACCTTATCTCCAGTAATTTATTACTCTGTGAATACTTTTCTGATTATCTCCTGTGAGATGCTGGTATTTTAGCACCCACCTTGCAAGGAAGAAAACTAAAACAGCTGAATATGAACTATTTCAATGCCTGTTTCAAAGAAGCTTATTTGAAGTTAAAGGGAGATGAGTTTTGTCCTCTTAGCAGCAGCTGCCTCTTTTTTCCTATGTGTAAAAGAATGGATTAAACTGGGGCATTTTAATGCTACTGCTTCCTTCTGAGGTCTCAGTAAGATTGAAGAATGAAAAGAAAACACTGACCTTGTTGCCAGTCCTTCCCTGATTATGAACAAGCTTGAGAAAATATCTGTATCCTGATTTTTTTTTTAACAGGCACACACAGAAAAAAATTGCAGAAGTAGTTCAAATCTGGATTTAGTATTTACAAAATTTAGTATTGATAAATGGACTCTGGATGGGTGTGTCAAGAGGGTGTAATCCTTGGTGGTCTGTCCTGCCCCTTTGCAGGAGGGTCTGTCCCACAGCTGAGGTCTTGGTCTGTGTTGGCAAAACCCCATGGTTTTACCCTGAGCTCCACTAGAGAGTGGAGGGTGACTGGTATTGTCCTCTCTGGGGGGGACAGTGACTGCTGGCAGGGGGATGGGGCAGCCGTAATGTCTTAACACTGTGGCTGCTAAACCCAGCCTAGCTCGTTTGTCAGAGCCCTTGGCTGTCCCTGGTATAAACAGCATCAAAGCGCTGTTGTATTTTGGAACAAATGAGCTTTAGTAAGACAAGCTTTGGAAACAAAGATTTTCTTCATACAAATGGCTTACAGATGGGAGATGCAGAAAATAGGACAAAACAATGCCACTACTTAATAGGCTTTTTCCAGAAGTTTTTTGGAGGTATTCTTCCTAGACACCAGGTTTTTGGGGGCTTGACCAGTGAGGTGGATAATTCGGGGAAACTGAGACAATGTTTATCAAGGACACAAGGAAAACACTCTGTCTAGGTGCTGAACTGTTCCCACTTCTGTTTGTTTTACATGTTTTCAATTAGAAAGTATTCCAGCTGTGTGTGTGTGTTGTGTATCTCCCCTCCAAAGTAAAACCAAATGTGCAATGGTTGTCCTGAAGACAAATATCTTAAGTATTTTTATTTTTCTTCTAGAGATAAATTCATTTACAAAACAATGTAAATGGGTGTGCGTTTATAGTTGGAAGGGAGAAATTCCTGGGTCTCCCCCTCCTTTTTTTATGTCACGTAAGTGTCAGTTTTTCATTACTCCTCATCTCAGTTTTAATATAATAAGCATGATATGCTGTACACTGTGGTGGAATGTGAGCAGACAACACAGTCCGTAAAATGTCACTGTCCACAACGATGTTAGCCTGCTTATGGCGGCTGTTTGATCTTGGGTGGGTGTTTACAAACAGCTGCTTGGGACAGGCTTGTGCATCTTCAGGATTCAAAGGCTGCTTCCAGAACGCTGTTCACCAATGTTGCAGGGATGGTAAACTGCGATGAAATGCACTGTGACCTTTGCATGTCAGGCCATTTTTGGGTGAAGTCCTTAGCGCGTTGCTTCATCATTACATTTCTCTATAGATCTCTTAACTCACTGAAGTTTTACTGTGTCTCAAATCATGTGTGAATGGCTTTTTAGCATAGTTGCCTTCTGTTTCAGTTCTTTTGAAACAGTCATCTCTTTGCTGCAGCTCGGTAAGTCCAATAAAGAAGGGGTGGGCTCTGCCCATGATTAGTGCTCTCTGTATGTTGTGACCAGACTTGGGAACCACAAACTTATCTTTTTGCCTATGAATTCCATTTCACAGTACGTTTGAGATGCTCCAGGCGGTGCATTTTTTCAGGATAATTAATTCCACATGCATGTGGTGAGTTAAGTCACTTGGCCTTTGTGCCTTAATGTCTGTGTCTTGTCACCTCATATGCCTTTGGAGTTGGCTTGTGTCTCCTGACCTACCGCACCAGTCACAGGGAGTGCAGCGCTGATCGTACAGTGAGATGCTCTGACATTGCAGTGAGCAGAAAGATGGAGCTCAAAGGCAGAGTTCAAGCACAATAGATCGCTCCTCCCAGCGAGGGGAAGGTAGATTACATATCTGTCTCTCAAATTCTCACATAACATCAGTGTTTGGACCTTAATGTTTATTTCCCAAAAATTCCAATTTGGTTACTCCCAAAGCTGACAGATCCCCAAATTAACCTGCTGACTTGACCTGATTTAAGGAGGGATGTATCAATCATGGTTTTGAAATGCATGTGTCTTTGAACTGTCCTGTCGAGTTTAATAACCCTACTCAGTGCTGGAGGACTGTGAAGGGGGCATCAGTCTGGGGGGTGCTGTTTTTACAGTTCTCTGCTTTGAGTGGGTAAACTTAGGGATTTGTCAGCTCGGTCCATGCTGCTTCTGAGCTTATTTTCCCTGCTTACTTCTGATCTAACCCTGGAGTTGGGAGAATGCCAGTGTTTTGGACAAACATAAGCAGGTTTGGGAAGAGGGGGACAGAAAGAAAACAGTACAAGTTCAGTGTAGGCAAAGGCAGAGCAGAGTGTTTCAAAGCCCCTTGTTCATTTGTTTCCCCAGCCTAGGCAAGCATAAAGTAAAGGAACTTGTATTCTCTTCTGCTAAGAGTTTGTTGGGTCAGAGTCTGAGCATTTCTTATAGAGCTTAGCTCTACTGCTGTGACCAATAGCACTGGCCATGGTTACTTAAACAAAATGGTAAGGAGAGGATATAACAATAGCCTAATTCATTAGTAGTGGGTTTTTTTGGTTGTGGTTTTTTTTTTTTTATTTTTCCTGATAAAAAGTAGGATTGATGGCAAGTGGAGGCATACACCTGATCAAGGACTTGCCAGGATTGCTCATTATACTCCTGCCTGTGAAGTATGTACTGGTGTCCCTCACCTTACTGTGCAGTTGTTCAGCGAGATGCATTTCCAGCACCGTTCTTAGGTTACCAAGGCTGCCCCTTCTCCACTTCCTTTCTTTATTTGCTAGTTTCTTGAGCTTTGTTTTCAGAGGTGACACTACCCATGCTGTACCATACCTCTTCCTCTATGGGACAAATCAAGCCTCACGAATTCTCTTTCCAACCCCTCAAAGAACAAGCAGGAGTATTTAAAGCCTCAACTCCCAGGAGGACAATGTGGACTGGGGTTGCAATTGTGACTGCACTTACTATAGTGAGGAGTAAGTACTACAAGCTCCTGTGCCTTACATGAGTTGTGATCTGCTCTTCCTTTCTCACCTCTGATCCCTGCCCTCACTCTACTCCTCTACTTCTAATGCTGTAGCCTCAGAGGAGCAGAGCTGACCTAGAAGCTGTGGTCATAACACAGTTGTGGCCATTTGGGGCACATCACAAGCTCTAGAGCTGGCCCTGCTCTTCAGGGGCTTGCTTGTTGGTTCTTTAGCCCATCACAAGCAACTGTGATGAGGATACTTTTTAAAACATCTAAGTGCATATCCAGGAGAGGTGGCTAAGGCACCGCCCTTGGCACTATCTGTTCAATATTGCATAGTTTTACTTCAATAAAGGTCAGTGCTTGGGGATTAGGCATCAAGAAACATGGAAGCCCAAGCCCCAGTTCTGCTATCGTTGGAAGTCACGGCCTGTTGGTGTCTGCAGGGCCATGACAGGGTAATGCTGATTTAAGCAACACTATTATCAGGCCTTCACTGTAATTGTGACTGTGAGGGTGTCTTCACTGCAAGGTTGATTCAGGCTTGAACCTGGAGCTGTAATTTAGTGCCCAAATTCCGTGGTGTGCTCAGCCTAGGCCAGCTGGCTCAGCTGGTCTGCAGCCTAAAGCTTGATTCATGTTTTTGTCAGACAAGTAACCCAACAGTGCCCCAGTATCACCACGTGCCTAAGGTGGACGTCCTCCCCCAGACCCACTGGGGAAGGTGATTTCAGCTTGCTACAGTGCTAACAATCCTGGGACCAGCTTTCCAGAAGCCTTAGCAGCAAGAGCTACTTCTGAGCTCTGTGGCCCTCAGACTTGGCAGCTCCAGGCCAGCTCTACCTGTCCCTGCTTGTGCCAAGCTTGACTCACCTGCCATAGCAATGACACACTTGCAGCTCTAAGCCAGAGCACGTAGTTAATGACAGTACCTTGTGCCCCAGCCAGCCTCAGCCAAGTTCCTTGGGTAGGTGAAGAGGGTGTCCTTGTTTGGCTTAAGCTACTTATGCAATTCAAGTGGCAAATCTACAAATAAAACCTAATTTCAAGCCAGGCTGATGGCTTATTTATGGCGGTATCATCCTATGCCCAGGAAAAGATGGATGATTTTATGCTGGAAGCACCACCATACTTGAACCTTAGGCTGGTAACAGGTAGGAGGGTTTTGTATCCCCTCTCCTTGCTGAGAACTACCGCTGTCGGGAAGCTGCTGAGGTCCCTCTCCCTTGTGCTTTTTGTGGCTGGCTTCTTACTGTTGGTAGGAGTAGTGGCAGCACTATAACCACAGCCTGCAAACCCCAGCAGTGATGCTTTGAGCCCTGATGGGATTGTTAACCCAACATAAAGCCATCCCTGCCTTCCCCCAAAGTGGCAACATCTCCTTGTGCTAAATCTGTTCCCAGTGCATGTGCTGTCTGTGTGTGTGGCCTGAGTCAAACCCTGGCTAACCCATCTCCAGCACTGCTGGGAGCCGGCCCTATCCCAGGCTGGGCTTCAGCACTCTGTCTGTAATACACCCAGGAGCAGGAATGTCACAAACATAAGACTCCCTTACAGTTTCTACTCGGAAGCCTGGCAGTAAAGTTCATGAGGACTGCAACTTACGTTAGCTAGACTTGATGGTCCTGATTACTTAATACAATCTCATCATTCCTGCTGCCAGCTTTGACACTTGCATCATACCTGTTAGCACTGTCTGCCTTGAATGCCAGGAGAAGACAGTGATGTGACATGCAAACAAACCTCTCCTGTTGCTTTTCCTTTTCTTTCCCCTTCTCTTCCAGTCTATGCCAGGATCCTAATTTGACAATTTAACCAGTAATTTCCTCTGCTAGGTGCTGAAATCATCCCTTTCTTTATAGACTGCCATGTGGTTTGTGTCCTTCACCATGTAACAGTACCAGGAGCTTTGGTCCTTTGCTGGCAGCATGATGCTGGGACAACATGATAGGGTGAGCGAGGGCAGAGATGAACCAGGAAAGCTGCAGACTCCACAAATTAAAAGGTCAGCCTTCCTGTGCATGGTATGCCTGCTGCAAGGGAGATCACAGGTTGGGATTCCTCGCCTGGCTCAGCCTGTGCTTCCCATTACCAAGCTAACTCTAGTCTCCAGTCCAGGCTGTGCACTTCACTGTTCCCTCAGTGTGGGATCGCCTGAGGGCATCACCCAAGGGCTGCTCATCCCAGCAGTTCTCCAAGGAGAATGACTCACCTAGGGCAAGCACCAGCATCTCCCCATCAGCTGCAGGCAGAGCCTGGAGTAGCTCCGAGCAGATGCCCCGTGCAAAATGTGCAACAGCTCCTTACGCATTGCCTGGTTTACAACAGCTTATTTCTTCTGGGGCCCTCTGCTACACACCACAGTAGAAGGAATATAAGAACCTGGTTTCCAATAAACAGCTGCAATATAGCTGGATCACTGAAGAACATGGAGCCCTACAGGGATAATAGCCGAAAAGTCTGCCTTCTCTCTGACTTAATGCTGCTTTGCTTTTACGCAGAGCACAGTCAAAAGAGACCTTGCTGGCCACCCTCACATTCCCCAGGAGTCCTCCTCCTGCATGCTTTGCTATGAGAGCGCTTCCCTGGTAACTCTGTTACCCTGTCTTCCTAGGACGAAGGGTTTTATTCACATATTTTGCCCTGTATTTCCCAAGACACCTATCTGTGCAGGCCCTTCAAAAGTTGCAGAGCTGAGGAACTTAGCCCCATAGAAATGAAAGTTCAGGTGGTGAAAGAAGGGAGATCAACACAGAAAAATGTCATTTACTTGAAAGGGGTAAGAGACTTGTGTAGATTCATTTGAGCAAGAGAGATGTGCAAGTGCCCTTAAGAAATAATTGTTAAGGAGATGAGGGGATGGGAAGACTTAAAGGACCTGAAGTAATTTTGAAGATGCTAAAATAAATGAATATTAGCTTCTGCTTTGGTGCTCATCCTAGCACCCCGAAGAACAATCAAGTATCTCAATTTTCTACTTAAATAGTATACTGCCTCCACACAACTGATGGAAATCTATCAAAGCAGAAGCAGCACAAGATTCCCCTTACATCTTCTTTTGAGAAGGCGGCGGGAGAGTGTCAGGTGCTTTCTAGCAGGGAAGGGCTCAGATACTTCTTTCACTGAACTGAGCTCTGTGGGATGCTCCAGCAGGGCAGGACCTGCTGCTTGCGGTTACCCAGACAGGAGACGCACAATGTCTGACTGGCAGGCAGTGATGCCAGACCTGCAGCCGCTCTGGTAAGATTGGGTTTTGAGGGAGAAGGGGTCCATATTGCATTACCCGCTGCTGTTAGTAGCGAGATTTTGGAGTGAGGAGTGGGGTATTGAAAGAGATTGTCTGTGTTTTGGCACAGGGATAAGAACTATGTTTTATTAAGGAATGGTAGTACAGTACAAAAATATGATTGTATAAAATCTATGAAAAATATGGCACCGTTTAAAATAGCCTTTTCTTCTTTCATATGTTCCTTTCTTTTTTAAAAAACCCCCATATATTGTAAATACTTCTAATCTTTTTTTTCCACCAGCACTAGGAAACCAAGAAAGGTCTTCAAATTACAGTTGAGATAAAGGACAACCAATAGTGTAATTTGAGTTCTCTTGGATTTTCCTTAAAATTAAAGATCTTCAGAAGAGGCAGAAGGAAAAAAAACCCAACCTTCCAGAAAAGTCTGGGGAAAACAAAATGTTTCTGTTCACAGGATGTGGGAATATTCAGCATTTGAAATTTTGAGGCTTTTAGGAACAAAGTCCCCCAGCTGTGACGAGCAAAGGCTTTTAGGACAGGAGAAAAGAGGGCACTACCAGACCTATGAAGCAAATGACCCTGCCTGTGTGTTTAAAGGCAAGCTGGTGCTTTGCCAAGGACAAAGTTAAGCCTTGCAGTCTGTAGCAGACCATGCGCTTGCTGGTCTGTCCTGGACCCCCTTCAGCACCTCTCAGATTTCCATGGTACTGGAATCCCAGATGGAAAGTGGCTTTAATCAGGAATTAAAGTGGGAAAAACTCATCTACCTGACCCAAAAAAAAGTTTATCCTACTTGTTTTTTCTTTTCTGCAGTTATATTTATATAAAAGGAAAAATAATTCCTGCTCCATCAAGTGATACATTTCCAGCAACATCTGGAAATAATGTTGTTTGGGATAAAGCCCTGTTTTTCCAAAGAGTCCAAGTGAATTAGGACCCTATTTTCTCTCTTTACTGCCAGACGGACTGCTGTCTATTTTATTCAGAGGTTTTGCTTCTGAGCCTTGTTCTTAACAAGAGCTAACAATTACTGACTTAAATTCCATCAGTATGCCTGGAAGCGACCCTGCAATATCAAATCCAGTACATTCTTACGAATAAATATAATTGCTGGCACTATTGAAGCAGCCTACTTTGAAGATGAGATAGGTTATCAAAGCAAGTTCTGTTGCAATACAGAGACTAAACACAGCCTAGTACAGATGGTGAAAAACGTTTGATTTTGAAAACTACGCAGACTTGCCAGGGGCTCCTAGGACAGTCGAAGGTCTTGTCTATGTGGTGAAACTGGCAGGATGTCTGTGGGACAGCTATCTCAGCGCTGTCAGACCCTTGCCAAGACCCCAGCATGGTTCATGTTGGGATGTGAGTGCTGCTCACTGTCACTGTGCAGGCAGCCCTGGGGCTGGAAAATGGCCCGAATGGAAACTGGCTGCTTAATGAAGAGAAAACAATGCTGCTTATGGTGTGAGCATCAAACATGCCTACTGGTTGGTAGAGTCAACCTGGATGCAAAGGCAGGCTGGTAAGTCTGTAATTCTTATTCCAGTCCCTAAACTCCCATGGGCTCCACTGGCCACTGAAGTGCTTCTGTATGAGCAGGAAACGCAAGCATCTTTCTGATGATTTCTAGTCCCCAATTTGCCTTCCTCTGGCCTTACTTAGTGCCAAGAAGTGACATTGGAGCTCTAGTGAAGGAGTAACTGCGAGCTTATCTGCATGTCCAAGCAGTAGGTCTGGGATGAACATGGGCTTTCTCTTCGGTCTCCAAGCCTGAGCAGAATGAAGTGAGGTGGGAACGTATTCCTTCTCCTTGCTCTGGTCTTGCCCTTGGGATGTAGGATCAAAACTCACTTGGGTGGGAGGGTGGTGCATAGGATTTGTTAATAACCTATGGGCAACTCCTTAAAGCAGCTCCAGTTAGGAAGGAAACCTGCAGCTGGCTGTGCCCTGGTGAGCCATCCCTGCTAGCCTGGGGGGACTGAGGTGTTTTGGAACCACGACCAAATTGCCAGACTCCTAAGTGCAAGGTCTGGGCATTGAGGCAGGACCTTTTTTGCCCAAACAACACTGATTTGTGGTTATTGCCCCTGCATGAGCAAGGAGCTGCAGTTCATGGGCTGCCAAGCCTCTGCCCTGCTGCCGGGCAGGGAGGGGATTTCCCCGGATTTGCTCTTTCATCTCAGACAAGGATGCGCCGTTTAAAGCAATCGCACAACCCGCAGTTGGCACAACTGGCTGTCACGCATGCAGGGAGAGTTCAATAATTCAGCAAGCAAAACCAGAGCCAGCAGCAGACTTGGGCTCCAGCCAAGGCTCGGAAAGTTGTCCTAGCATCAAATAACGCCTCTGCTCAACAGCTTGAGATCTCCCTGCTTGGGAGAGCACTGACTGCCAGGGGACGGAGAAAGCCTCAGCCCACAGGTTTTCTGCTGCTCCAATGGAGGGAAGGGGGTAAGGGGCTGATCTACTGGTTCACACTGGTATCGCATGATCTTTCCCTGTCTCAGCAGCACAAAGGGACTCAAAAAGCTAGGTGGCCTTTGCCAAAACACTAGGAAATATTGCCGTTTGCCCTGGTCCACACAGTGCCCACTGCCTTTTTTTCTTTTTTGTCCTTTTTTTTTCCTTGTTGTTCTTATCTTCGGTTTCTTTTTCTTTTCTTTTTTTTTTTCTTTCCTCCTCTTTAAATAAAGTGTATTTAGTGCTGGTGAAAGGTGCTGAGTTGGCAGCCTCGGAGATGGGTGTCCATCTACCCAGCCCAGGAGAGCCCTGGTGTTTTCTCTGGGCTCTCTCCTCTTGGCACCAACCCTGTGCTAGGAGGGCTCGCAGGTCCCCACGCTCCCCCACCCTCTCCCATAGCTGCCTCTTGCTGCACTGGTTGGGACTCCCACCTCCCATCCCAGGCTTGGGTGCTGCTCATCTGGGCCAGACTGGACCTGACAGTGCCAGAGGGTACTTTGCTGTGAGCTGTTCCAGCTGCCGTGGAGGATGCAGCTTCTGCAAGTGGGAGCCTGTCTGTTCCCAGAGCAAGCATCAGATCTGCAGCCCAGGTCAGCTGTGGTGCAGTCCTGAGCAGGAGACGGGGGAGAGGAGGGAGAGTGGAAGCACCCGTTAGGTGCCACTTGTTTCTCTGCCTTCATTTAGTGCCTAATCCAGACCCGAGACCAAGTGCTTCAGTGCAGACTGATTGTCTCTTCCTTCGTGCTCTCTTTACCCGCCTCACTAAAGTGCAAACGAACACACCTGAATCACCCCGGGTGCTGCAGCCTGGCTCGTGCCCAGGGTCCCAGAGAGGCAAGTGGGGCATGAAGCCCTTGACTTGCCCATGTCAGCCTTGAGCCAGGCTTTCAAATAACACCCTGGAGGCATTTGGTGTGTGTCCCCCCACCCCAAATGCCCATGCCAGCCTGTGCTACCGCTTGGCCAAAGGGAAACCCCTTTGCTCACCCATTCCCACCTCCCTCCCCCCGCTTCCCTATCCCCCCCCAAACTGTGCTGGCCTTGCCCAGGACTCTGCTGGGCAGCAGAGAGGGGCAAAGCAGCCTGCTCCATCTTCCCATCCATGTTAAAGCTAAATGCAGCACCAAAATAGATACAAAAATAGAATTTTGGGTCCATTGACCCAGCTTTGCTATTAATATTACTGCTATGTAATGTCTGAAAATAAAAGTCACTCTCTCTGTACACACCTTTCCCCCACCCCCCCTTACTGACAGTATTGCCATTTGCCCGGTCCTGTTGCGACAAGGCATGAATATGCCTGTTTTCTCTATATTTTAAATATAAGTTCTGCTTTAACTCATCCAACGCTTCCATCCCCCCATTGTAAACAAACATGGCAGAAAGGGGTTTGGAAAAAAAAAAAGGGCTGTTTTAAAAAATCCTTCATCATTTCTAGTGTTCTGAATAGTATTTCTGACTCCTGGGACTTGAATCCTGCCAGGTCATTTAAAAGGACAGAAGGTACCTGTGATTTCTGATGAAGGCCCTGATGTCCTTCTCGGGTTTCCCATTGGATGCTCTCTGATGGGGATGAGAGAGATAATGTATTTGCTTTCCTCTATCCAAAAGTCACAAAGTGTTTGATCAGCAAACCCGTGACTAAAAAAAGTAAATATATAAAATAAACAACAACCCGCAGCCTCTTTCTTAAGTTTCCCCGTCTATCCAGTTTCCAAAGTGCAAAACCTAGAGAAGCATAGAATGATTTTCTTGGGTTTTCTTTTCCCTTTTGTTAGGGCTTTTTTACCCCACGTGCTTGACTGGTATGGCCTTTCTATAGCAAAAGTCAGATAAAGCGTAATTGCAGTCATTTCTGCACATGGAATTATGAATCATTCCAGTGACTTGAGAATCTAAGCTGTTAATAGGCTAAAAAAAGGATTTTTTTTGTTTATCTTTTTTCTTGATTGTTTTCTTTTTGCATTATAATTAAGCATGAATATATATTAATATATTACACTGATTGGATTGCAGCTGGAGCAATCCAAACCTTCCTATGCTGTAAAACTAGCCCCACCCAGCACTCCCCAGATCAAGAGGTTTTTTTTTCTCCTCCCTGTGCCAGTTATCCTCAGTTCACATGATTAAAAGTCCCTCCCAGCCCCCCCCCCTTTTTTTAGTAGATATTGCCACATTCTTAAATTCATGCATTGCTGCATTGCTATTGCACATATATAAAGGATTGCTCACTCCCTCCCAGCTGCTCCCCTTCCCTCACTGGTTGTGCACATCCTCTCTGCGGACGATCTTGTAGATGATCCAGTAGAAAATGTTGAAGATGAGGAACGCCATGGGGAAGCCGATGCGTGAGATCTTGTCGATCTTCTTGGCTCGCTGAATGAACAGCTTTCGCATCTCCTCGGGGGAGCGGGACGGCGGGGGAACCGGGTTGGCCGTGTTGTTGTTGTTGGCGCCCTTGACGGAGATGCCATCCTTGGCTTGTAGGCAAGCTGGTCCCATCCCGTAGGCAGTGAAGTTGAACCTGCCTTCACCAGCTTCGTCCTCCTGAAACAGATTCAGCATGGGACTCTACTTAAAATGAGATATAGACAGTGCACCCTTGCTATAAGGCTCTCCACTGACAGCTTCCTGCTCTGCAAGGGGGAGATGCCTCCGTCGTGCCCTGAGCTCAGTGCCCTTGGACAAACCCTCTGCTCTTAGGAGATCAGCCTTATAGAGGGGTGCCAGCTGTGTGATGCACAGATGCAAATCAGGGGATCCAGGCACCCCGTGGTGAACAGGACTGACTTCCACCCCACTGGGGTCTTTGACGTACTTGAAGGGTTTATGGTACTGCTTTCATTTTTCAATTGCATCCCCTGTTTTGCTTCTGCCTTTCCCTCCCCCCGCTCCTATCGGCACCTTCTTTGCTTTGCCTGTGCTGTATCAGCTTGCCCAGAAGGAGTGGGCTCCATGTAACTCCCGTAGTCGAAGCCGCGGCGTGAGACTTCCTACAGAGTTACATGGATGCGCAGGCGCCGAGACCTGTCCAGAAAAAGACCTCTGCAGGCGGCGTGCAACCAGCCCTCCACTCGCCTGCCCACGGGACCCCCTGAGCCCCACAGCCCCTCCCCACAAGCCATCTTCCAGGTGAGGAACAGAAGGGCCCTTCTGTGCGTCAACAATAAGACGTGGCTGCTTGTGCTAATTCCAATTATTGAGCAAGAAAAAGAATTTGTTTTCCAGTCTAAAGGCAAATGCGATTGCTGGTTTTGTGGTGGAGGCCTTGCAGGCTTCTCAGAATGATTTAGCCCTTTTTTATCGAACACGGGAACGTAATCACAGGGAAAACCAAGTTTGGCCAAAGTAATACAACCAGTGAGCTGCAGAGGCAGGGTGAGAAACCCAAGTCTCTTGACTACAGGTCACCGAGGCTAATTGTTAGACCAATGGCACTAATTATCTGTCACAGAGGCTGATCCACGCTGTGTCCCCCAACACGGACCTGTGTCCCCCAACACTGCCCTACCGGCCCCCTCCCTCGTAACCCGCCTGCCCGAGGTGCCCTGCTGCCCCTTCCTCTCTCCTTTGCAGAGTGTCTTTTCTGGATGGCCCCGGTATCGAGCGGGTAGCTGCGTGGGATGGAGGCACTGTGCTGGGGGTCTGGGGCAGAGAAGCAGAAGGGAGAGCACGCTGGCATATCTGAGCAAAGCAAAACAACCCAAATAAAATCAAACCTTCTTTGTTTTGGGTTTTTTTGGGGGAGGGTGGCAAGCTGGTGAGTTGTATGACCTACCAGCAGGCTTATTTGTTTCAGAGTCCTGGCTGAGACAATTTTGCAGGCCTTTGGATAATTCTTCCCTGCTCTAGTTGAGTCCCCTTGGTGTATCTCCGGTCCCTGGCATCTGAAACTTGACAACCTTTAAACGTCTTTGACTGCTAACAATGCCTCTGGGCATGAGGGGGCAGTGCACTGGCTGGGGAAACTGAGGCACCAAAAATTAGGGCCCAGCTGCTCTCGGGGCTGAGCGACTCCATATGCTGAACATCTAGTAAGTTACTTTGTGAGCTGGGAGTCAAGGATCACAGAAACTCTTCTCTTGGGTCCCTTGGAGAGATTTTTTTCAGTTAAAAGGCTGATTTTCTGATGATAAGCGATGCAGGCATTCTACTTTTTAGGTGGCCAGAACCTGCACTGTGGATGAGGCACTGGCAGTGAGGGTGGATGGGGACCTGGAGGGGTATGGGCTGCAGGGGCCAATTCTGACCTTCCCACTGCCCAGTGGTCAGCAGATGCCTCCAGCCACGCTGCCGGCTCTTGCCAGCGCCTGCCGGCAGATGGCACGGGGCGACGTGGTAGCCCCGGGCTGTGCCGGGGGCTGTGCCTGCCTGGCAGCGGGCACCAGCATCCCATGGCTCTGAGGCATCTGGGAGAGTTTTGCAAAGGTCCTTCTCATCCCTAACTTGTCCCCCTTTCCTTAACTGGACTCCTTTGTGCAGCTAATAACGTGTGCGTGGGCTGCAAAGGCCTGGCCTTCTGAGATGCTCAGAGCTTATAGACCTTCTCATCACGTCTGTATTATGGAGGGTTAGGTAAAATTGCCTCTGCTTTTCTCTGACTGCACAAACACATATGCACTGACACATGTCTGGTTTAGCCTAAATTACTCAATTCCCTAAGTTACTGAATTTCTTTCTCTTCTCATTGCTGAGGGGCCACTGGCTGTTTTCTGTGGCTGATTTGTTTTGTGTGAGTGCCGTACCTAGGATAGAGCAGCTAATGGTGCCTTTTTCAAGGTGCCATATCAAAGGAGAAAGGCAAAGACATCACCAGCCACACTGGGCTCGCCCCCTTGGGCTAGGTCTCCAAATACACTCCAACTGGGTCTGATGATGGTGTCACGTTAACCAGACTGGTCCATACCTCAAAGGGACAGCAAGTCTCCCTAGCCACCACAGTCCCTACGTCTCCCCATGCCAGGACCTGTCTGCCCCAGTAAATACAGACAGCATAATGGGTTCAGAGAGAGCTGCCTAGTCGATTTTCCAGAGAGAATGCGGTAAGAGCTGGCTCAGAAATGGAAAGGGCCAATTGAAACCCGATAACAGATATTTATTGATTCCATTCTTATTTTTTAGAGAGGAAGAAAGACTCTCAATGATGAGAATAAGCTAGCACCTTGCATCTAACTCTGAGGAAAGTAAGAAAGAGATTTGTCTGGATTCACTTGTATTAATGCCAGACCATGGCACATTGTCCAGTGCATCAAGCTGTGAAGAATGGCTAGTAGATTTTGATTTGGGCAGACCTAATAAATGTGGGCATGGGCTGCTCCTCTCCCCAGCTGCCTCCACCAGCATGGACCGCTGCAACATCCCACTTGTTTTTAGCCTGGCATGTCATACCTAAACCAGGCAGAGCTACCCAGACAAGTCAGGACACTGGGACAGAGCAATTAGGTTCTTTGGCAGCTGCACTAACTCATTTGCATATTTGCAGTCAGCTCCTAGTTTTCTGATGAGCCTGCAAACCTTGTTCATTTTGCTTTTGCAAGTGTTTTTGTTTATGCTTTGTTCCAATTAAATTGCTGTGAGATTGGGCAGGGATTGTAATAGCAGCCTTGTGTTCAATGGAACATCTCTGGCAAATATCTTTTAAACTCATCTGTATATTAGTGGCTTTTTTTCTCTTATTGTTTTATCAACAGAATGATCTGCATACAACAGCACGGATCCAGAGACAGGATGTCTGAATCTAGATGAAGAGATTAAAGCACTATGAGGCACCCATGTTGGGTGGTTTTAGCTTTGGCTCTATTAAGCAGGCTGCATCTTCTGAACCAAAACTGCCTCAGCTGATTTTGAGATGGCAGGGTCTTGCTCTGGCCAGACAAAATCAGTGGGTGCTAATGGTCTCATCTGTTACTTCTTTTCCCTTGCATTTGTCCAACTTTTCATCCCTGGTCCTGACTGGGCTGGGGACAAATGAACAATTATCTCCTGTTTTGCAGATAGGACAACCGAAGCAGAGAGAGGCAAATCTACAAAGAGACGGGGATTCCTGCTCCTTAGCCCCCACTGCCTCCTGGAATGGTGGCAGTTCTCCAGGCACACACTGTGAACTGCTGTAGGACAGATTAGACCCTGGGAAAGAATTTTAATGCCTGGGAGAGTGAAGCAATGGAACAGGGGGGTCTCTGGATGAGATGGATCATGGAGGGCTCTTTAAAATAGAGGGTAGACAAATACCTGTGAGGAATATTTTAGGCAGACCCTCGTGGTCTCCTAGGGGCTCTCTTGAGATTGCCATCAGCAAAATTGTCTATGTTTTCTTTTTCTTAGAAAATTTAATCTGTTTTTAATGCTAGCTTGAAAGCAGCCTCTCAGGCCTGGTGCCAAAAATTTGATACCACCTACCTGATTCTACTAGTTAATTAAAGACAATTTTTAAGTGCCTTTGGTCCTGTGATCACGGACACCTTTATGTTTCTAATGCATCCTGTGAGGTGAAATCTTTGCTGTGGTACCTCAGCCTAAAAGCTAGTAGAGTCCAGGCTGCAGGAGATGCATGTCTATGTGATGCATGCATGCTTGGCTTGGTGTCAGTCATGGTGAGTAAGCATGGAGCAAGGCTGAGGCTGAGAATAATGCTCTTTCCTTCCGAGAGGAATTTGCAGTCAGTCTGAGAAGCAGATGCTTTTGAACACAGAGATGACAGAGACAAAAGAGGTGTCACTTACCTCCGGGCTAATGTAGGCTGTCTTGTTGGGGGATACTGTTCTCTGATAGACATCCCTCACACCTCCCTGCCTGCCCCCCCCCAGCCCTCGCTGTGTCTTCTGAAGAGGAGAACTCAGACCAGAACATTGCTGTGTGAAAATTGTTCTGTTGAGAACAACCCTTTTGGCTTAGACCACGTGGCTAGCTAACAAAAACCAGCTTGCTAGATGCCTGGGGTCAGCAGACTGTTAGAGAGACACAATTCATTGAGGTAGCCCTGCTTTTTGATGTGTGACCCTCCTTAACATCTGACCATATACTGAGGACTCCTCCAGGGGCTAGTGGCTCGGTTCAGTTGACCATGTAGTGATGTTCTGCTGGGACAGATTCCAGCTATGTCCTTCATGCTTTATGTATTACCTTATGGTGCCTCCTCTTCCTTCTGAACCTGAGCAGCTCTTTGTGCTGCCGAGACACAAAGTTGACGGCAGCGTACTCTAGAAGTGCGGAGAACACAAACAGCAGGCACACGGCCATCCAGATGTCTATGGCCTTCACGTAGGACACCTAGGAGTCAGAGAGAGAGACTGAGTTGGGGTGGCTTCTTCACTCACATGCCTTTTTTCTTGCTATTTTACATGTTACTCCCAAGGTCTTTGGAAGGAGTTGATCAAGCCATGATATGGTTGACATCTGCTCTTGGATACTGAAATCTAGCTCATTTAACATGAATGTATTATCAGGCCACTGAAAGTGCTCCTGGACTCTTAAGTAGCAATAATTCCACAGTTTTTAATTTATCCAGATCTTGATTGTGATGGTTTATATGCAAGGAAAATAGTAATCCAATCTGATCATACCAGAAGGCCTTCATAACAGGGAAATTCAGTACTATTATAAAAGTATGATGGTCAAGTGAGTCAAAAGCCAGAATGTAGAGTGCATACCCATGTGTGGTTGTTGCAGGGGTTTGCAAGGTACAGAACTCCTGGCTACTGAGATCTGTGGTGGATCCTGGGGTGAGCGCTGAATCTTAGGGTAAGTTTTACTGCTAGTCATAGCAACTCTGAAAATTTTTGCAGAAGGGGACTGGAATTTGTTCTGCTTGCTCTTAAACTGGAATAGGGCAATGGCAGCAGAATGCCTCTTGTGTTGAGCAGGAGGATCTACGTGGTGACTTACTTATGTGCTGTCCCCAGAAAGTTCACATTTTGCCCCTCTGCAAAGATAAGCGTTATCCCTACCTTGGGCAGTGATGCTCGGGAACCAGAGCTCTGTGTGGTCATAGTGAGCACTGTGGTGATCCCCAGGCCAACACGAGCAGGTGCAGCATCCATATTGATCCAGAAGGAGATCCAGGACAGAATGACAATAAGGAGGCTGGGGATGTACATCTGGATCAAGTAATAGCCCATCTGCCGCTCCAGATGGAAACGAGCTTCTATACAGGTGAACTTGCCTGAGGAAGATGGGAGATACATGGAAGATTACTGGTAAGGCACGGTGAGCCTCCTGTTTTCAGCTATTGTCTGGGGACTTTCCTTGCATTGCCTAGAACCAGAGCCTTGTTAGAGAAGGAAAATAACAGCTGTTGCCCAGTTCTGAAATATGAATGTGCAACCAGAAAGCTCTTGGCAGTATGTCCTTTGTCACTTAAATTTCACCTGCTCCCTTGCATCAGCGATAAAAAGATGTCAGGAGAGGAGGTCCAGACCAAACACCCTTGAACTGATGCAGGTGTTACTGCGGACAAGAGGGTTCCACACATTTGTGTCTATTGGCTTTTTATTGCCTATATATGTGTATATTTACTGGTAACATATCTATGTATATTTATATATATGTTGTCCCTAGCTGTGTAGGACAAGGCTTGTATCACCAGAGTGCCATCACACATAGCAAGAGACTCTGGCAAATGCACAGTCCTGAATTCCTCTCTAATGAACCCAGCAGCTAAGGGTAAACAGCACTGACCTGTGTTGTAGTGCTTTGTGCAGTATCTCAAGTCTTTTTCTTCTTTGAGGATAAACTGAGGCAATGTCAGCCCGTCAGCAACTTGCACAGCTCCTTTTTCTTGCCACTCAAATATGAGATCATTCATTGTGTAGCCGACTGTTGAGAAGAGGGGAGAAATACCGTGTGAAACATATGAAATACTGATCTGGAAAGGGACAGATTTGTAGAAGAGAGCTATGCTTGGAAGCAGGGACTTATCCTGGCCTTCCTTGGCAATGCTGTAATGAATGGGATTTGGGTTGAGGGAGAACTGCTTATGCATAAGGTAAAAGCTAGGGTAATGACCTGCACAGGAGCTGTGATGTGCAATGAATTGTCTGTAATAAATCACAATTTTTCTTGAATTTGGCTTGTCGAGCTGTTTGCTATTTTTTCAAACTCGACCTCTTTCTCTGAATGGAGTTGTTCATCCCCTTTCCCTCCTTTGGGACAAGCAACAGGTACAAGGGGCAAATGTTCATCCAGAGAGAAAAAAATCCCATTTGCAACTGAAAGCATTTTCATCTTTCTCCTCCAAAGTGAAAGGCCAATGTAAATACAAGCAAGCCAGGGCTTCCCTTGTGGGATCCCTTAAGGTTTGGCTTCACTAGGAAATGTCATGTGTACTGAATGAATAGAAAATCCTGAGCAAGTGGTTCTTGAGCAAGTCTCCAGTGAAGGCTGAACTGGGAAGAGGTTGCAGCTGGGGAGGGAGATGGCAGGGGAGAGGGGAAACACATTGTCTCCTCTCCAAAATGGAGATGTGCGCAGAACTCACAGCTTTCTAACTGCATGATGCACGTCTGTACGTCCATGGGGAAGTTCTTCAGGTCCATGGGGCAGGCCAGAGTCAGCGTGATCCTGAGGAGACAAGACAGCACAGGGGAATGCCAAACATTTGTGGTACTGATGAGGGGGTGAACCCTCTCGGACATCAGTGTTGCAAACAGGCTGATACCTTGCCCGAGACACACTGGTGTGCTGGGGGGAATGACCGATCATTCACCTCTTCCCTGCCTGTGTTTTCACGCGTGGTGTTGGAAAGCATCAGAAACACCGAGCATTTGGATCTGTGATATAATTCCCAGCAGAGTTGCCTGCTGCAGATGGCATTTCATTGCAATGTTGTTTTGGACTGTGCAGAACAAAGAGCTCCCACACCAAACAGTTTTGCTGCTTCAGTCTTCATTTCTTGCCTCAGGTTCACAGCAGTCTGGATTAGCAGCAAGCCCAAACCCATTCTCTGGACCCCCCCAGATGCATTCCTAGAGACTGGGACTGTTTGAAAATCTTTGAACAGGACATTTCTGTGTCAGAAAAAAAAATGAAGTTTGATCAAGATTACTCATTGCTGTGGGGGAAAAAAGAGACTTTGTTGGGATTTTCTGCAGGGAAAATGCTCAGTGGTAAGTCAGTATGAACCTCTGCACCTTCCTGAAGTCCTGATGTGACCCCTGAGATCTCTACTTTTGTCTCTCAAGCTCCATTTTCCCCTAGGTGCAGGCTGCATTTTCTGTGGTATATTGCTGTGCTGCCCTATACCATGATCTATGCTCAAAATGTTTGTTTGGTTCAACAAGCTGATATTAAATGATTTGATTCAGATAGCTAGACTTGTGTTATTTGGTTTGATAATGCTGAAAATGCTGTTCCCTGAAGTGTTTACATTTTTCAGTTTTTTTCTTTGATGTAGAAATAGCAGAATTTCCTGGGGGATAGGAATTGAATTTTTCTATCATCAGACTTAGAAGAAACTTAGCAAGAAGGAAAGATACTTTAACTTAAATCCTTATGTTAGAAGAAATTTTCTGCTTGAGTTTAGAGGCATGTTGTGACAGAAGGTGTGACAGTAGAAAGAATCAACCTGTTCAAGGTTCCTCTTTATGAAAGCAACTGCTTTTTCTGTATTTAAACAAACACCTTACTAGAAGAGGGTCACCACTAGCCTTTGCCCACTTTGTTTTTCTCATCACATCTCTGGCAGGGAACTCCATCTCTGATCAATCAGAGAGATAAGCCTTCAATTACATCTTCAGAGAAGCCCTTGAGAAGAATTTGCTGTAAATATCTGCCAGCTATGAAACAGGGGTGACTGTGGCTACAACTAACTAGGTTATGAGATGCTGAGCACATGCTGGACAAGTGTGTGCTGAGAAGGGATCAGAGAGGGAAATCCTCAAGGATGATTTTGGGTGAACCCAGTGCTGAGCATCCTGAGTCTTGGGTCCATGGGACAAAGTCCACCTTCTTGTAAATGCCTTGACTAGAGTTTGACTATTGCAAATAGTAGTAGCAAAGTGCCAGTTAGGAAATGGCAGAGTACTTTAGACGGAAACTTTTTTTAAAAGGGAAAGATTATTCCTCCTTTTGGAAACTCTTTGCGTTTGCCTTATGCTCTTCCACCATGAATGTCCCTTTTTTTTTTTGTTTATTTTCACAGAAAATCATACTTTAAAAGGAACCTATATTTTCATTTGGAGATGAGGAAGATAGGAAAGTTCTTTTTTTAAAACAAGAACTGAACTGTTTTCAAGTTTTTGCCTTGAAAACGGTGATCAGCTCAGCCACATTGCTCCATGTCCCCTGCTGAGTCGTTGCTCTGTTTTGCAGAGCGACCCCAGGGCGGGGGTGACCCAGTATTCCCCCTCTGTGCTCCTGCAAACCCACCTGGAACAAGACTCTGTGACATGCTCACTGCCAAGTTGCTGGTGGCAGTTTTACTACCTGCCTGTGTTTAGAAATTAAGAAATGTGAGGTTTCCACATTCAGCCAACAGGCATGGCAATTCTTTTACTGTGTTGGCCAGCAGAGAGCTGGTCTTTGGGCTGGAACTACCTTGATGTTTGATGGAGGCTGTCTACATTGCAGCATTAAGCTGTTTATTTTCCATTTTACAGCTCTGTGCTGCTTTTTCTTCCCCATGACTGCCACCAGGAGCTGCAGAGTGAGATGGATTGTATGTACCTTAGGCACATTTACATTATACATGAGGTGAAAAAGTCTTTAAGATAGAGTTAAACTTTCCCTCTTTAAGCTCATGAAGTTTGATCTTAGTTTCATTGGTTTAAAATAAAGAGTGGATGGGGTTGAAAGTGAAGTGAAGGTGGGAACTGGATTAATTTCCTGTGGGAAATTCAGTGCAATTAGTTCAGCTTCACTGATGGATTCTTTGATCTAGCGATAAAGGGGTAAATGGGAAGAGTAATGCTGAGACAAAGCCATGGAGCTCTACTTAGTAGTTTTCCTAATTTTTTTGTCAGGAAATGCTGCTGCTTTCAAAGCAGAGTTTTCATGGACATCTGCTAGTTTTCAAGTAGTACAGCTGGTTTTAGGCTTGTGCTAGTATAATATCTCACGTAATTTTACATTAGGGATGTTACGGAATCTACTAGTGAGGAACAGAAGTCCTTGGGCTGAGAAAGGTAGAGAGGAGCTATTGGTCAGGGAAATAAGGGTGTGTTTCAATTTTCAATGATTTTTGTGTGAAGGAATCTGCCCCAGAAAGAGGATGAAGTGCTGACACAGGGTGCCCACAGAGGTCATGGGATCTCCATCCATGGAGTATTTCAATTTGGCCAGACAAAGCCACAGCTGACCCGATCTGTTGTTGTTAATCACCAGGACAAGGTTGCATGGGAGACCTCCAGACGTCTCTTCCCACCACATTGCTATGACACTGCTAATTTTATGATCTCCCCCTTTAAAAAAAAACCCTCAATTTCTTTTATCCAACAGCATGCTCAAAGTCTTCACTTTCTCATTTTAGGCTTGAACCGTGAGAGTTTAGCTCTGCCCTCCCCCACATTGGTGGAGCTCTTCCCATTGAGTCACCTCACCTGATGCTGTAGAGGACATTGCCATTTCTGGAGATCCTCAGAAGCTTGTTGTCTGTGGTAATCTCATGGAAATGGGCCCCTTTCTCATTAGCGAAGAACAAGTCAGGCTTCCAGATGGAGTCCAGCATAGAGGGGTCCAGGTCCAGGGAGTCATCAGGGTATTCGTTGTACGCCAGCCGTGGGTCATTCCATTGCTGTCGCAGGAAGATGTTCACCCTGTAATCCTGCCCGGTGTAAGTAGGGAGCAAAGAAATGCAGTTAGTGCTCAAAGCAGGCTGAAAGTGCTGAGAACGGGGGAGCATGTACTAAAATCATTCTCAAAACCAAACCATGTCTAGGGCTACATTCCCAAGCTATGGCAAGCCTTTTTGGGATTATTTCTCAAGGAGCTGTTGTTAATTTTCAGCTTTGTAGGTCATAGCTATCTCATAGCACGAGAAGCTGCCCATCCTTGCATCCTTCCATCACAGCAATTGTCAGCTGCGTGTGAAGTGTCAAGACCTCTAGTCTGAACCCCGGTGCTGGAGAAGCGATGTTCAGTTGCGGAGGTCATAAGGGCTGGTGTCAGCAAGATGACTGTTGCAGAGGATTAAGGGGGAAAGGAGACCGAAGCCAACTTGCTTTCAGTGTTGAACCATCCCATATTGTGACTATCTATGGTTCCTCCAGACTTGTGAAAAGAAAAGGCACAGTGAGACAGGCAGTCCATGGAAGGGATATTCCCCGTGTGTCCACTAATGTAAGGATAAGTCAGGTGAACTGATGGAAGCAGCTGCCCTTGGTGAGCGTATGTGAACATGAGAGGGATGTGCATGAAGTCTGCTTTCCTAATCTTAAGTGAGTGTTCTGGGTTCCCCTCTCTAATGTCAAAATGCCGTAAGTGCTACAGACTTTATAAGATGGCCATCTTCTTTAATTGAAGCTAGTCCCCCAGCACTACACAAAATGATATCTGCCTCGTAACCGTGGGTCTTACAGCTCCCTTGAGTTCCCCAGGCCAAGGCTGGCTGCTGAGGTCGAGCTCAGACACTCTCCTGGACAATTAAAGGCAGTTTCTGGTCTCCCTGTCTGACCAATAGCTTCCCCAGGTGATCTACGTGCCCCTTTTCTGCTGACTTTCACATAAGAAAGTGAGCCAACAAATTGAAATGGGGAGAGGATGTGGCAGCTATCAGGAGAGGGATAAAAGCTCCTTGTCCATAAATTAATTGACATTTTCTAAGTATAGAGGCAGACTGCGTCTGAAGAGCAGCATATAATAAACCAATTTCACTGCCCTGGCCCAAACTAATAGTTGCTATCATGATTAAGGGTTTCTTTGGTGCCTTTCTAATACTAATGTACTTTGAAGACTATTATTAAGAGACAGTTAACAGAGGGTGTCTGACGTGCTTGCTGGTATCTAATACCTGCTGCAGGCTCTAGGACTTTTCTTTCAGGAAGACCATTTGGCACCTCTGAGGGGATCTCCCGGACTCCGCCATCAGGTCTGTTCTTTCCATCTGGAGAACATAAAGCTCTAGAGTTGAAGGGTGCATGTGGAGGAGAGTCTCTCTGATGTTGCTGCCTCAAGTTCTTGCTTGACCACGAACCTACAGCCTCTTGTCCGGGAGGACATGACTCTTGTGAAGTCCAGTCACACTGGAGGCTTTGGACAGGATTGTGTCTTGGGTGCTTTGTGGTTTTGGATGGGGCAGTTCATAGCCAAGCCCACGGTCTAGAATCTGCTTGAAGCCACTTAGTGCCATCTGCATCCTCAGACCACAGAAGCTGCTAATGACATTAATGATAGTGACAACAGCAAATGGACCAAGGACTTGATGCTAAAAGGAACAGACTTCTGAACATGAAAAAGAGTTGCAACACTCTCTCCTTCTGCTGATACTCCGAATGTCACCTTCACAAGACCTAGTGGGTCCCTCTGACTTAATTATTCACCTCTGTCGACCCTGTGTAATGTGTCTTGAGAAAATGTGAATAGCTGTGGACAGCTAGGAACCAGGGTCTTAGCTCAGGACTAGCCAATCACGCAAACCTGAAAAAGGAGAGCAGCCCTGAATCTCCGCTTCCCATGGCACGCACAAGCTCCCCGAACAACTTGTATACTTTCAGTTCTCCCTTTTCTGCGTGTAAAGATCTGCAGCCGTTGCAGTCAGGGGAAATCAATGTCACTGACCTAATAGGTAGAAAGCAAAAGGTTGTTTTGCTTATTCAGCTACAAATAAGCTGGATGCTAGCAGGTCAGCTCCAGTTGGGGGCTTATGTCATGTACAACACAAATTAAACTCATGTTTGGAAGAAACTTCAGTGGTAGCTGCCCAGAAGTGTTCTCAGCCTGATGGAGTGTTGGAAGGGGGGGGAAATGGAGCCAATCTCCCTACAACAGCCTGTGTTGCTGCGGATAAGCTTTGTTGCTGGAGTAAATTCACTACTTCAGCTGCAAAACTTGCCAAAAGGAAAGGGTGAGAAGAGAGGTGTAGCGTGGTTTACATTGCCACCACAGCAGGCATAAGAGGCCATAGACAGAATGACTGCCATAGTCTTCATCACCATGATGAGGGATCGTAATCATGTGCTTATGGGCCAAATGAAAATTAACTTCTCACAGTAGATGGCTGTGAGAAGGCCCCTCCTAACTCATCTCCAGAGACCAAGTGCCCTGTACTCATGTCCTATGTGGTAACAGTCCAGGGGCATGCCGTGAATGTGTGGTGTGAGAGACTGCACTGCCTGTGTCCAAGGGATGTTCGGCAACGTGCTGAGTAACTCTGGTGCGTGCTACTCTTTGTGCTCCTCCTTTGGAGGCAAGTGTTTGCAGTGGATATTTTTTGTTTTGGAATATAGACAACTGAAAATTTATGTTGTGATATAAAAAAGGTAAGGGCAAAGAAATAGATTACATGCACTGAATGCAATTCTCTGGCTTTGCCATTTTATGGCATTAGTATTTTACCTATGTGTGTGTGTTTGTTTGTGTTTATGAAGATCTTCCTTCTCAGTGGGTTTATTCCACAGTCCTGGCCTGGCCACTGAGAAGGGTTGTTTTCTCCCAGATGCCTTTCCCCTCATGACGGACAGCTACATTGCACTGTAGTATTGAAGGTGCTGAGCAGCCTTTTAGATTTCTTGTGTCCAGGCTTATTTGAACATAAATATAAAAACAAGCACTGTGACTGCAAACTGGACGTAACACCGCCTGAGGAGCTAGCACAAGGCATGGAGAGCAAATGGGGTATATCTGTGGCTGTGACATAGACTAAGATAAGGGTTACGGTATTCTGTACCAGCTAAAAGATCCTATGTGTTGAAAGCTTTGCACCTAGGCATTGCAGTCAAGCTGAGAGATGATGAGTCAAACAACACTCATTCATTGGCTACTTGGAGATATGCAGTGTTTCACCTGGATGCCGTTGTATGAGATCTTAATTAGCATCATCAAGAAGCCCAAAGTTATTCCTAAACGATGGGCAGAATGGACCAATTTCTGATATGAACTTTCAAGCAAAAAAAAAAAAAAGGTTTTACTGGGGCTGCAAACTCAGCAAAAAAAAATCTCTTTCTCCATATCCTTCTTATCACTTGAGTTCTTCATTTGTGTGCCAATCACATCCAGGCATTGATTATCTTGTGCAGCCTGCTCCTCTGGCTGGCCTGGGAGTAGAGAGCGGCAACTCTGTGTTGTGAAGGCATTCAGGAGCTTTGCAATTTGGCACAAAGGCATTTTACTCGCAAGGGTGAAATGACACAGGGCAGGAAGAAAATAACTGAAGCGATCAAAGTAGTTCAATTTGATAATGCTGAAATGAAATTCTGCTTAGTGACCTCACAAGGAGCCAAGGAAACGGAAGATCATTCAAGACCTTTCCTTCCCAAGATACCGCAGTCTTGGCACCTGATGACAATGGCAGGCTGGAGGTAGTGCTGTGAACAAGGGATGGAGACTGTCAGAAAACTCAGTCGGTTTCAGACCCTCACTCAGGCGTTCTGTCAGACCAGCCTCTGCACTGAACAGTTTTGGTGAGAGACTTCACTTTGATAAATTTACATTTTGCTGATGGAACAAACAGGGTAGAGACTGATGTCCCTCAGGAGGTGATTCTGTTATGCCACCTGGACAGCAGAGCACAAGGGGCTTTATTAGCATTGAGTTCATTCTCTAGGAAGGGAATGAACAAACATTTTTAAGGCTACTTGCCCTGCAAAGGAGCAATACAACAGACTAATTGCAAAAAAATAAACACACCTGGAGCAGACCTTGGAAGGGTTAATAAGGGACCTCGTTACCCTGCCACAGCTGTAGCCAAGTAACCAATTTGAATCCTGGTGTGAAAACCACAGCTGGGCTAAGGGGAGGAGGTGCTGTGAGTAGTAGTGGTGATGGAGGTGCTACTGAGGAGGAGGTGGTCTGTTGCTTGAGGAAGGTAGGTGTGTGGTGAGGGGTAGGAGCGGTACCCTCGTGCTTAATAGGTGTTAGTTTTTTGTGCTGGAACTTAAAGCAGAAAGTTTTTCTGGGTTTCCCCTCCAAAAAGAGGGGGAATTATATCTCCTGGGCTAAGGATGGAGCTGCTGGGGGGTGGGCTGTAGCTAAATTTCAAGTTTAGTAGCGAGGTCTTGTTCTTCAGCTTGTGGGGGATTTTTTGTGTCCTTGTATTTGAGTTGCATAGTCTCATTTCATGGTTTTTTGTTTTGTTTTTTTTTTCTTCTCCATTCAGTGCAAAGACAAATTCCAACCACATAGATAGCCAAAACACTGCAGGTATGATGTTGAAACTGCAGCAGACTGTGAGATGTTGTGAAAACCTTTTCATTTTGTGTTGTGTGACTTGTTATATGCTTATCATCTCTGTGGGACTGATGGTTGGTTTTAAGAATGACTGACTGCAGAAAATTGAGCTCAAAGCCTAGCCTTTGCTACAGGCTTTGTGCATTGATACTTATGTCTTTCGCAGACCTTGGGGTGAGTGGGCCCAGTATTAAATGTGTGACCCATACACTTCATCAGTCATATTTGCTATCTGCTGCACTGTGGCTTGTGAGGCTGGAGTGAATTGCTTAGTCTGTTTTGAGGATGGTTTGTTATCTCACTGGAAATATCATCTACAGATATCTCTGAACAAGTATTTAACATTTGGACAGTTGCAGCCTCCAGCTTCTCCTGTCCTTAGGAGATGCTGGGAGACCAATTGTGGCTGTGTTGCAGCTGGCTGGAAGGTCGCATTTGGTTTGCTCATTTCAGATGGGATAACTATGGCATGAAAGCAGCAAAAAGAAATTTTCATATATATGCTGTGTCTAGGGGAGCCTGTGCTGGCTGTTTTGTGGCTTTCTTTCTCTTGTGCCCTCTTGTTTCCTGTGTGTGGGTCCTTTTTAAAACGTGAGACTGGGAGGGGTCATCTTGAGCATTGAATCCAGCTCCTAGCACCTCTAGGCAATAATATATATATAAAAAAATTCCTCCTTCTCCATGTGCCTTTGCTGTATATAAAATGCTCCCAACTGCCTAAGCCAGTGAGAGCGCCATAAAACGGCAGCTTCCACTAGAACAGAGATCAAGGGCATTGCTTAATTCCAAGTTTGTTGTTATAGCAGGAGATTTGTTAGATAAAATGCTCAGATAATCCTACCAGTTGTCTTATGCTACAATGAAAAGCCAAAGTTGGTGCAGTTTATTCACTTAAAACCAAGACCCTGTTCCCTAGGTGCTTGACTTCTGTTTCATTTTGAATGAAGAATTTGTAGCTTTGCTATAGGTTTCCTTCTCTGGTATGGCTGGGGGGAAGGTGTTTATGCTTTTGAAGAGCAAAAAGGGATTTAACAGCTTGTGGTTGGGGGTTGTTTGGTGTTTTTAATAAAAATAAGCAGATAAAGTGGATGCATTTTGCATTCGTCCTCTGGAATCCCTTGCTGTTGGATGCACTATTGCAGTAATGCTTTTAGACAGAAGGAGGCTGTCTGCATTTGTCTGGCTGTTGTAGTTCGTAGTATCTTGCTCCTTGAAGCACTTGTTGGGTTCACAGGGTTGTGTTCCCAATCACAGGTTCCCTTGCCAGGCCTAACGGTTGAGGTTTAAACCGTAATGCTGTTCTTCCTCTTTGGCCAGTGAAGCAGCTGGGGGAGTGTTACCATCATCAGTCCCAAGGGCTGATGATAGAATACTGCTTTCTTTATGGTAAAACACTGAATTGCCTCTCTGCCACCCACACTTTCCCACTGCCCCAGATATTTGATCATTGGTTTGAATTCAAAGTAGACAGGTCTGTCTCAAATTCCCTTCATGACAGGACCCTCTGCCCTTATCAGAAACTGTGGTGGGGAGCTGATGCTGCCTGTTTGACCTGCTGCATCCTCAAACAGCGAGGAGAGACTGGCTTCTCTGCAGAGTAAATCCCAAGTTAGCAAATCCCAAAGACTGCTCTGACTTGCTGGGCTCTTGGTTTTAGATGCTTCAGTACCTGTGTTGCTTGTGTTCTCATCAGTGTTTACAAGCAGAATTGCTGTCCCCAAAGAAGCGCATTATATTAGGTTGTGTGCAATGCTGCGTCAGCCTGACATCTGGACTAGCTTGTCAGAGCCGGCTTGGGTATTTCTAGACAAAGCAGTGTGCCCAGGGGGTGTTCTTGGGTTCCCATGGGAATTTTTTCTATGGAAGGTAGACTATGAAATGAGTGGCATCTGGAGAGGATAGCAAGTCCCTGCAGCATGTCTTGGAGGTGAACTGCATCTCTCTCTCATGCTAGTCTATGCTAATTTTATGGACCATCCTGTTTATTGGGATCCTGTGGTGTCCTTGTATGACTGCTCCAATGCATCTTGCAACGTAGGACAGAAATACTGAAAAACATGTCACTGTAATGTCCTCTGTATGCTGCACAGGGATCCCTTGTGGGTCTGCCCCTCTCCCTTGCAGTCTGTGGATCACCTCTGCTAGATTGTGTAGGAACAGAGTATTTATTGCCTGTAATGCCAAAGGAGGTGTCCAACAAAGTAGTACGTTAGGAACAGATGTGTATTTTGGTTCTAGTTCTTTCTTTTTTGCTTGATATACAAATGAATCCATGAATACAATTATCACCTATGAACTCTGACAAATTCTGCAATCCAACTATGACATGTGTTTCTTTGTGCTTGGACAGAGTAACAGCTTTTTTTCTACTACTGGAACTGAACTGCCCCCAACCCCAAACATTTCCAGAAGAATGGTGTAGTGTCATGCACACCACTGTCAGAGGAGATCAACAGCTATATATCTGGGGTTATAAGTCTCTTCTGACAAGTAACTTATTCAAATCAGGGAGCGTGATCTATATGTAAAGCCTATAACATCCTGCCTCAATGCACAAAACACCTGGAGCTGGAGTCTTGCATTCTTTATTCAACATCTTTCTAGAAAGAGAATTACCACAGCTTAATTAAACTCCATATTTCTGGATTAGCTTTAATTAGCACAGAGGTAAGGCACTGTACTTCCAGAGTTTTCTTTTGTTGTTCACTGATTATGTCACAACAAATCTTTAACGGTTTTCAAATAGCGCAATTATCCTCTGCTCCTAGTGTCTTGCCAATTAGATACAGCCTTTAGCCATGTTCACTAATTTTGTCTGAAGTGAGCCTTAACTTGCAAATATTGGTTTTCATTTTTTTTTTTGTTAAAAATCATTGGCTATCAGAAATATGTCTCCAAGAAAATAATAATCTAGTGATTCTCTTAATTTTTGGGGATCCAAAATCTGGTGCAGACTGAATTTGAGTTCAGCTGATTGCCCTTCACTTAAAGCATTGATTCAAACTGCTGGATTTATATGCACTTAAAGTATTTGCAACTGTCTCTGAGCTTGGAGCCTTAGGCAAGTCTTCAGAAAAGACTATTTGTTTCCCTTTCTGATGCTTATGCTTTGCCTGTACAGTGTTTTCACAGAGAAGCAGATGGAGACTGTGTGATCTTCAGCTACATGCAGTATGAGTCTTGTGTGTTGACCATTAATTTACTCAAACCTTAGGTAAACTTGGGAACACGGAGACAGTATTTTCCTCTGGTCACACTAAAGAGGAGGGTTATGCTGCATTTGCTGGGAGTGCAATGAGGCTGAGCCAGTAGCTAAGCAGCTGTGCTGTGATTTTTACTTACCATAGTTGTTTCTGCAATCGAACCAAAGCTGTTGATGAAAATGTTGCAGCTGACATTCACTGGTGGGCCTGCATGACAAATACAGATTGGAACAGCAGTTCACTGTGTGCTTATAAGACAAAGTATTTCCACTCTGTAGTGTTAAAACCTATTGTGGGAACAGGGTGAGTATGGGAATATGGTCTGGATGAACCAGCTTAGTCTAGTCTTGGTTCTGATGCCAGTTTGACATCAGACAGTGCTCTTGCTTTGCCTCTGTTCCCCTGTTTGGGATAGTGTTTATATATCTCTTCTGTGAACTGTTTTGATGAAAAGGAACAGATTACAGCCAGGCAGGACAGCTTTCTAGATATCTCGACACTGCTGTATGGGTGGCAAGCTCACCCTGAACATGATGGCAATGCATCTCAGAAAAGAGTTGAGAGACTACTGACAGGCCCTCTTGTTTAGAGCTCTAAACTTTTAAAATACTCATTTAAAGCATCTAAATGTTTCTGAACTAGGACCATATGCTCCCTATGGAGCCAGTGCAGCAGAGTGCTGTAGGGATCAGGCTAGGCGAAGGAACAAGTACCCCATGTGATAATGGTGGTGTCTGCTAAACTCACAGCTGGATAGGAGACTTCAGGGTTCTGCCAGCAGAAGTTCTCTGGCTGTCCTCACAGACTTCGGGCCATGCATCTCCTTGGCTTTATTTGCTTTCAGACCAAAGCTTTGCTTTGCCTGTTTGTATTAGAAAAGTTAAGGGGCCACCAAAGGAGAGGAGTGAGGATTAAGGGATGAAAACATTGTCGTTAGAGGGCATGGGGGTCTGCCTGTCTCTGTGGTACTGGTACCCAAAGGTACCAGTATGACTGGAAGTGGACCACAATATTGCCTGGCAAATCTGAGGTGGAAATGTTGTATTTGCACTGAGGGAGATGCCAAGAGCTGCAGTTCAGCCCAACGCGAAAAGCTGGAAAACACTTTGGAACCAGAGCCATATCTGGTGCCTGGCAAACCAGTGCCTTGCCCATATATAATAAGAGGATTTCTGTAGAGCCTTTACAAGGGGAGGGGAGAAGCAAAAGGGGCCCCTGCTCTAGGGGCTCCCAAAGGACCTGCTACTGGTGCTGCCTGGTGTGTGGTGGGGAAAGGCAGCCTGGGCAGAGAGCAGAGGACACTGCCCCAGGAACCAAGGTCCCCCTTGAACACTGAGGGGATTAATCTCATATCATCCTTGTGACTGATGCTTCTGGGAAGATGAGATCTGTGGAAGTGGTGAGTGTGGATTTTTAGATTATTCCCCCATCTTTTATGGAGATAAGGATGGTGTCTCCATTTCAAACACTGCCTGATGGCTCAGCCTCACTGGGGGAGCGATGCTTGCCAGTTAAGGCCACATCTGCAGTCTGGCAGTTGCTGCAAGGTGAAATACTGGGGGGGAGTAAAGGCTTTAAGGAGAGGCTTGTGCCCCTAATCAGTACAAACTTCCTCCTGTGTGGAAATTAATGGAATCTCCTGATTACTGAGTAACATTTGGAGCTTGGTTTGCCCCTCTTCATTTCTCTTTCCTCCTCTCCTACTTTGGCCTCTTCTGAAACTTTGTGCCTGTTCTCTGTGGGAGTAGGGTTGCAGCCACCTAATGGTAATACTCTCTATGGCTGGGATTTTCTTGGTATGAGTCCCAGGCAATCTGAGCAGGCTTCTGTCTAACCAGCTCCCAGACAGCCATTTGCCAGCTCAGCAGCAGCTCGCACACTGTTCGCTCTGGGCAGCTCTTCCTCCAGACTGTTAAGCATAGGCATGGGCTAAAATATCAGATACAAAATGGTGTCTTTTTTTGCCCCCTTCACCAACCCCTCTTATCCAAAAGGCTTGTGAAGTTTATCCAGCAGCTGAAAGCACACAGTTGATCAGGCTTTACAGCTTGTTTTAACCCTTCTGTAGTGCTCCTGTTGAGCTCAGGAGTAATAGTTTTCATCTCTGGATCCACCTCATGAACCATATAGAAGGTCCATGTGCATGTCATGTCCCGTCTCAAAGGGCACAGCATAAGAAAAAATACTGAGCTGACCTCCTGGATGACTGCATGTGCTCATGACTGATGTGCATGGAAGATTTTGGCCCTCTTCTTCCTGATCCTGTGCTGATGTGAAGCTGAGTGTGGGATGAGCTTGGCCCAGTGCACCTGAAGCAGATTCTCTCCTTGGGGCAGCCCAGCTCTTGTTGAGGCACTGTGCTCTTCCCACTGCGTCCAAGGGGAGCTGTGAGCACTCTGCAGGGTTTTGGTTTTTTGTTTTTTTGTTTTTTTTTTTAAGCTTGTGTGAGGCTCTAGAAACTTCCCTGCCTGCCACTGAAATGTGCCACCTCTGCAGTGGGATGCAGTTGTGAAGGAATAGTTTTCCAGGAGCTGGGTTAAGGGTACAGCCTAGGTGAGAAGCCCCTTGTCCCACACCGGCTGGATTCAACTCTGTCCCTGCCTGAGTTACTGGTTTCATCCTCCAACTTGAACCAAAGCCCAAATGCTTCTTCCTTGTTCTCAGAATGTGAATCCACAGCTAAGTTCAGATTTTACAGCATTTATGGAAAAGCTGCAATCTTCTCTTTGTTAATCTTCCCCTCCCCAAAAATCAATCTGATACGGATCTTTGGTATTATTTTCATTTAGATCTAAGCCATTAAAATGCCCTTATGAGTTACTGCAGTTAATTTAAATGACATGCTTTGAGAGCTACAACCCCAAGCTCTGTAAAACACCTCCTATGCCTCCCATATAAATTGGAGCCTGATTTATGTGTGGGATGCTAAGCCAGCAAAACTGCCCTGTGGGGAAGGTGTAGTTCATTGAAATAAAACTGAAATTAAATTATCTCAAATAAAAATGCAATACAGCTGCCTTCAGCAGGAAGATAATGTATACATTTCATTAAATATTAAAGTTTAATTTCTTTTGTGTGTGTGCATAATTTAGTGGTAGGCAGGTTTACAGGCTGTTTTTTTAACTCTTTGTGATTTGGATAAAAACAGCAGTGTTCTCTGTTGCCTAGTTGATTACCAAGACATAAGCTTCCCATGTACACTTGGGTTTAAGAGCCCAGTATAGAGCTTAGTGTTTGAAGCTGGATGGCAGGTGCTGTCACCAAGATTAATGGGTCCTGGGAGTCCTATGATAGCATTGCCAGTGACTCTCTGGGGGGAGGAGGAGGAATTGGTAGTAGGAAACAAAAGAAATGAATGAAATGAGCATTGAAGAGGGCTGAACAGTGGCTGAGAGGGGGCAGGTCCCACTTTATCTCTGGGTGTGATTCAAGGGCAAATAGCTCTGGGAAAGTGAGCTCAGTTAAAAAGAAAACAAACAAAAAAAACCCACAAAAAACCCAATCAAACCCAAACCCCACCCTTGTTAGAAGAGGTGTTTTGAGGAGCAAAGAAAGAGGTTCTGTTGCCTCTCCCAGGGCCTGCGCCAATGCTGCTTGGCTGCCAGTGAGTATTGGGTGAACTGGGGAAATCAGGTGTGAACTGGAGCTGTGTTGGGCCCTAGCTTAAAAGCCCCTTTACTATGGGGGACAGTGGTGGGTCAGAGCTGCCCCTGGCATCTTGCTGAATTCCTCTGGAGCTGATGGGAGAGACTCCTCTTGGCTTCAGTGGGTGTAAGGGGGGAGCATTGCCCACTATTAGAAGGTGCTGTGGGCAGTGACTTAAGGGGAAAGGAAAGTTGAGGTTTTTCTCCTAATCTGCAAGATGTTCAGCTCCCTGCCAGTCACTGCTTGGTTTGGCAGGATCCCCGATCCCTATATTGAAGTTTTTCCTGCATGTAAAGTTGTTACAAGGTTGTTCCCTTTCTGAGTGGAAGTCAGATGCCTTTCCAGACATCTACAAGGGATCAATGCGCCAAATCTCTCGTTATCATACGTATTTCATATGAACCTAAAGATTGTTCATATGCCATATACAGTTAGGGAGGCATTCATGAGGATTGCATGCAGTTTTCAGTCCCCAAATGAAATAAAGCCACAAAGCAGGGTTTTTGCATACCTTTAAAATTTGGCCTGATCCTGGCATCGTATCCTGAAGTTCGCCCCATCAACTTATCCAAGAAATCGGAAGGAGACATGGGTTTGGGGGCAGATCGTGCTGCTGCTTCAGCTTCTTTGGAGGCCGCCAGGCTGTGTGAGTAGAAAGAAAGAGAGTGTTTCAGTGTACATCCCATGCTGCTGGGGAGGGTTTGGGGTCCAGAAACAGAGCAGTCAGCATCTCGTTCCTGCTGTGAGGCAGGATGGGTACCCATGTGAATTCCTAATGAGGCTGGTCTCTGCTAATTTGTTTGCCCAGCCCAAACATCTCTGACTACAGAATCCCGGCTGCCACCAAAGTAGAAGAGAGATGATGAGTGGAGAAAATCCTTTTGTGAGTTTAGGTATAGCTCCTTGGCATGCCACTAAATTACAAATGTGAACTCTGGCACTGAGCTCCACAGGTAAAATACACTCTGAGATTAGCCTTGGGCAGCAATTACAGCTTAATTACATGGCAAATAGCAAGGAGCATATTTGGTACTCTGACAGTCTAATTTTCCAGAAGGCAGGTAGGATCAGAGCGATCTGGAATTCAAGGCTTAAATGAGCGTCATGTGATTGTATAGCTCCTGCAGAGCCTTGGGGACTGTAGGAGATAGATGTATTTTTTGCTTCCAGCTTGCTGGTCAGTCCAGCATTTGCTATTGGTACCTGCAATGCAGGGGTCTGAGTTCAATACAGCAACACAGCCTGTGGACAGGGAGGTGTGTGGAGTGTGATCCTGAAATGATACTCCTGTTGGGTTGAGGATGAAAGGAAATGAAGGCTTTTGGGAACCTGTATGGCCTCTGGGGCAGAAAGAGTGAAATTACCAATTTATCTGTAGAAGATGAAAATCTAAGGCTGGCAATGTGCCTTCTGACCCTATGGGAGTCTACAAGATCTGCAGGGTGATGATTTGGGCTTACGAAGTCTCTGTTGTTGCCATCTACGCAGCAACAAGTGACCCCTGGTACTAGGTGCTCATTCTCAACTTTGCAGGAAGGTTTGATTTCCAAGACAGGAATAGACACTATTTGGTTCCTTCCCTATGGTTATATGGCTTCTGCTTGAACACAGACCTGTTGCCAGGCTGAAAGTACGGTGTAAAATTGCCTAGACTGGCAAAAACCCCACAAACCCCATAGGTGACATACAATGTGCTTAGGGCAAGAGCTGTCTCTGCCTGTGGGTTCAGATGCCTGATGCTGGTTAACGCCTACAGCCAGTATTGCAATGCAAATGTATAATAAGCCAAAGCAAGCTGCTCAGGAGGAAGTGAGGCTCATTGCTTCACCCTTTGCAAAACTCCTGAATTTTTTAAAGTACCAAGGCTCTGTGGGAACTGTGAGAAGCCACTGTGGCAGAGCAGCTGAGAGGCTTAAGCGTGTTCACAACAGGCACAAGATATTTAGCTACATGTGTCCTCTCAAATGACACCATGGAGTCCTCTTTCAGCATGAGGACCTCACCTTGGGAAGTTTAGCATTTCTTGTATCGCGAAACTTTGCAGTAGTCAAACCTGCTGTCGTTCAGAAAAGTAGTGCTAAGTACTGACACAAGATCTATCAGGAAGAATTTAGGGATGGTTACTATGCATGGCATTAATGTGACCCTGCCCTCAAAGACCTGTTCATACAATGCAAGTTTGAGCTGAGACTCCAAAACCACAAATGTTATTTTGTCAAGAGCATTTTGAACCACCAGGTTCCCTGGGACTTTAAAAATGGGTGGGATTCAAAAGCGCTTGGGTACCATAATTTCAAAACCAGGAGTCTGTAGTAACCTGTATTGCCTTGACTTTCTTCTCTAGTGTTAGGAGAGAAGGCTTGCCAAGCCTTGGTTTTCAATCCTGCAAACTCACAACTGCAGTCTGGCTTCTTTTGCAGGCTGCAACTGTATTAGCATTCTCTGATTACTAGATTTTTGACTGTTAAAAATTGTTTACTTTCTGAAGTAAAGAGGGGAGATAAATTCTGGATCACTTCCAGTGAGAGTCTAAAACTAGGATTTTGTTCACCCTCTATATATTCACAATCCACTCCCACACTGGACCTTATCTGAACTAGCTGATGCACACCCATGCTTGGAGGTGATCTGACAAGGTGTGGATCTAGATTTTACTATAGCCACGTGCCATTTCTTGCCTTGTCTCCATCTCTGCTCCAAGAAACTATGCAAAGCCAAACCAGTCTGTTTCAGGGGTAGATGGGGTTGTGGAAAGGGTGATGTTTTTTAATTTATTTTTCTTTTTTGGTAGAAGGAATACAACAGGGTGCAATTGATTTGCAAACTCAGAAGAAAAAAGCTGGGAGTGGGAGGACAATCAATACTGGGCTCGACTACTGCATTCCAATAGAGTGTCTGCATGGCAATGAGTTGAGAGAAGATTTCAATTAAGCAGCAAATGACTTTGGTAACCAAAGACTTCTGCCACTTCAGCAGCAAGATGCCAGATAGTGCAATACACTGATTTCTTCTCATTAACTGTAGACTGGAGGAAGTATATGGAAGTGGAGAAGTGGGGGGCAGGGGGGGATGAGGCAATACAAATCTAATAAGCTTTAAGTGCAAAAAGATAATTAGAGACTGCAATTCCCCTGGCATTCGTTTAAAAAAAATGAGGTGAAAAAGCACAGAAGTTGGTGCTCAGCTTTCCTGTAAATTCAGGGTGAAAGCCTGCGCTGAATATGTTCACTCCACTTCCAAATGAATGAGTCTCCTGGTATTTCTTGGGTGCCATTTTCTGATTCTTTCTGCATCAAAGTTGCAAGTAAATTAATTTCAAGGGCTCAGTTCCTACATGGAAGTATATGTTTAGATAAACGAATCCCACAAGCATCTGGGAGAGGACTGCCCTGTCACAGCCCCACTGCTTTCTGCAGCTTCATGCCCATCCCTATGAGCAGTTTCTGTGAGCACCTTTGGGGATGTGCTGAAACTGTCAAATGTGGTTTCATGCCTCCTGGTGTGTATTTTAGAAGCTCTGTTTGGCTGCTGTGTGGTGTTACCCAGGTGACCTAGGAATGATGAGTTCTGAGTTTCTTCCAGTTTCTATTTGGTTACTAAATGTTTTCCTAAAATGAGCTGGTAACAACTCCCCCCCCCCCCCCCCCCCCCCCGATTTAAGAAGAAAAGGCAAGAAAGCAGGGGATGAGGGAAGAGCAAAGCCCTTCCAGCAGCAGGCTCTATGGGCAGCAGGCAGATGTGTCTACTCCCTGATCTCCTCAGAAGTAGTAGTAGAAAACACCACTGGGAGCTACAGAGGCTGATCCCCCCCATGCACACACTTTGGAGGGATGGATTGCATCTAACACAACCTTGAAATGTTCACTCAGGTTGTGACAACTGGGCTTTGTTATGGCAGTTTAGCTCCAACAGCACCCGAAAAAGCTATTGGCTTCTGCTATCTTCCAGGTCTGTCTTGACCAGTTCCGTATGTGCTGCCTTAGGAGCTTTCTGGGATTTTCTCCATGCCTTAATTCTTACAGAAGCATCCTTGAAAGTCCCATGGGACTGTTCATCTCCTGGCCCAGCAGAGATGGGGAGAACAAAATTGCCAAGTGATTTGAAAATTATTGATGATAGAAGAGAATTGGAAACTTGGGGTGGGTTGTTGTGTTGTTCAGAGAGAAAATTTATTCTCTGAATAAACAAAAGGAGGCAAAACAGGTAACAAACACTGAGAATTTAGTTTGCATTGGTGCAAGAATGTTGTCTGAGCCGAGAGCATCTTGGTGCATTTTAATAGCAGACAGACAGCGGCTTATCTTATTTATGCTGGTGTAATCCCTAGTGGATCTGGCTGAGAAAGTGCCATGAGGCAATCATCACGGCAACAACAATGGAAAGGATCTCTTCAAAGGTTGATGAACTAGCATAATATTTTGTGATATTAATGCTGGCATGTAAGCAGACACCACCAAGCCCCTAGGAAGTCCAGCCCACGAGCAGGTATGTGAAGGTGAAAGCTGGCAGAGATGAACAGCCCAGCTACTCAGAATTGCATTCCTTAAAATGGAGCGGTTGGGCTTTGCAGGACACCTATTACTGGTTTCTCCCAGCCTATACAGGCACTGTTTGCTCTGTCTGCATTATTTTGTTTCAGCTAAACAGATGATATATTCTTTTAAAAAGTTATTTGGTTTAGAAAGGAGCTCTTCTGCAGTCTGGACATATCAGTTTGCTTGGTTCCCAGTTCCCCAGTTGGCTGTTTCCTCGTCCTCTCCCCATTTGTATGGCCCTTGTGCAATAATTTCATGGGGTTTTTTTTTTTTTTGGCTGTGCCAATGGTTGTCCATCTAATTAAGTCCAACATCACAAACTGCCCTGTTCTGGTTGAACGCAGATACTGAGAAATATCAATTTTTTTCTTTGCGAAGAGGAGAGATGAAGGAATTTAATTAGCACGGGGCCTCTATTCCCCTGTCAAATAATTTAATTGTTAATCATTAATTCTGAGGGTAAAAAATAATGTCTGGCAGCAGAAACACAAACTGTTGCAAAACAAGTGTTTGCAGAGGAAATATCTCCCCGCAAAGTGTGGAAGGCTCAGGTCCCTGTGGTGGTGCAACATCAGTGGCTCAAGAGAACAGCACTGGGTTTATTCCTCTGGTTGGGCTCTCTGCAGATTGGGGAAATAGAAGATAGCTGATCACTTACCCTGGTTCAGTGCTGCTCAGTAAAGGTTTCTGAAGTGGTTTGTTTATTTTGAAATGCAATGCAAGCCAGAAATCTTGGCAGGGATGTGTTGAGAGTAGTGTTCAGGTGAGCCAGCTCACACATTTGTCCTTCAAATGTGATGTTTTCTGTAAGTAGGCATCCCAGGGGAGAGGAATATCCATCAGGTCTTTGAGGCAGGCTGAGGTGACCAGTATAACTGTTTCTCCCACTACCTTCAAAACGAGGCTAGGGCAGCACGGGGTCTTGGGGACACAGGAGAATTGATGAGCTTAGTTTTATTGACTCCAACAGGCTCTGAGCGGCATAATTGCAAAGAGAACATCAGACGGTTGGGCACAGAAAGGCATCGTGCTGTCGACGATTAACTAGCATTACCCATGGTAACTCTCCCCTGGCTGTTCCCAAACTCTCTCCCTGTCCCTGAGACGGTGCCTCTTGGGCACAGAGGCCCCTGAGCAGAGACTGGAGCTCAGCAGAGCCCAGCCTGTGTTCAGCCTCAGCTGATGCTGGGGCTGCCTGTCTCCATCTTGTCCTCAGCAGCTGGAGAGAGGGAGGAAGGACAGAGGAGAGATTTTTCCTGGTGAAAAGGAAAATGGGCAGCCCTAAACTCTGCACCCAGACTGTTATTTCTGACTGCACGTCAACATGTTATCTGGAGGGAAATGCTGCCAGACGCTGGCCTGGGAAGGCTTGGCAGAGACTGCAAGCAGACTTTTTTTTTTAATGATTAGATTTACTATCAAAATGAATAGCACAATCAATATTGATATGCAATTCAATTAAAAAGGATGAAACTCGTTGTCTGCATGTTTTTCTCTGTCACGTTGTCTGAATTCCTGGCCTATAGTGGTAGAGATGGACAGGATAAAAGAGTGGAGGTGCATGGGGAGAAGAGAGCCCTGATGCTATGGTTTTGGCCTGCCATGGTGCAGAGTAGCAGGAGCTCTGAGCATTACAGATGTGCTGGTTGCACAGTACTGATTGCAATCCATGTGGTCATGCTCAACTGCTAGTAATTACAGTCCCTGCAGTATGGATGTGGGGTGTGCTACAGGGGTGAATTTGCAAAGCTAATTCTCAGAGGTGGGGAGGAAATTTGGACTTGGTTGTTTTCTGAA